>NC_133773.1:90914432-91025302 GCF_003597395.2 Chelonoidis abingdonii
GATTGGTCCTCTGGTCAGGTGACAGCCAGGCTTACTGAACTTGTTAACCCTTTACAGTCAAAAGAGATATAAAGTACTTCTGTTCTATTAACTCCTACTATCCATTTATGACATACCCAAATATCTCTAACCTTTGTTTTATATCTTCTTTTAAGAAGTGATTCTGTGTGGCTGAGCAATGCACAGTGCAATGGATTCTTGGTCCATGACTGGGGCTTCTTGGCACTATGGTAACAGTCAGCGCTTGTGTTCCATTTGGATAGATATTTCCACTATTTATTGTTATGTATCTTGATCATATACATACAGTCTATTGGGGTGGGTGAGAGGAACGGACTTTTAAACAAAGCTAAAATACTAACAAATATTTTCAAATAAAATGGGGGGGGGGGCGAGAAATGCAGAGAAACACAAGAACCACGACTAATGCAACTTTTTGTGTGTCAGTCAACCACAGGAGCAAATAAGACCAACCAAAATCATTTGAAGAGGATATACCAAGTGGAGGAGAAAAAAAAAATGCCCTGTTCTTCCTTTCTACAGTACTTTGTAAATAGTTTGCACAGAGAGAGGGAGAGACAGACAGAAAACAGAGAGGGATCTGTTTGTTATCATGTGTGAACTGGAATTCGTGCATGTTTCTGTGGAAAGCTGCCTGAAGGGAACACCTATCACAATTGATGTATGGAGTCAGGTTTAGGTGTCTCCACAAAGGTTAGGACCCAGTGGGCTTTTCCATTATAAGCTGCACCCAGATTTGTACCATTTCAAGACATGCTGGATTTAAAAACAAAAGACATTCATGCTTTTACTATTGTTATATACCCATTATCCATTTGTAGCCATTATCAAACCACATTTTACCAAAGTGTAAACTAAAGACGTTCTTTTTTTGTATAGAAAACACATTCTGGGATGCTGCTTCTTAAAGTATAAAAACCCTATCCATTCTTTACACTGCATATATCAACTCTGTAAGCACACAATGTGATCAGTTAAAATTCACATACTGTAATACCAAAGAGACACCAAAAGACCACCCAATCCCAGCTAAGTTGGTCTCTGTAGAGGGCTATACATTTATTTTATAACATGCAAGCACAAGGCTCCCTGAACCTGTTTATCACTCTTGTGATACTGTTAATTTTTGTATTACACCACAGCAACATTAAGAGAGCAGCAACTGCAGATGCAGTTCTCTATTGCTCATGTATTTTGCTTAGTTATGACCAGTCAGATTCATTTCTACTCCAATGCTGGCAAAAATTCACCTTTTAGGGTATGTCTTCACTGCACAGTTAGCCCAAGGTCTTACCCAGGTGTTGCCTCCAACCCCACACCTGTGTTCTCCATACACAAAACCTCTCACCTGAGTTTGGTGGTGCTTTCAAGCCAGGCTAGCCAGCTTTGCAAGGGGTATGGGTTAAAGCCTGGATTCTGCTTTCATTCAGTCTGGTAACCCACCTACTTTGCAGTGAGGATGCAGGCACAAAGAAAAAAAATTACTCAAGTGTTGATAAACCTCCAGAAGGAAGGACAAGCTCCGCTACAAGTCACTGGCACAGAATCAGAGAGGTTCAGCGTATTGCAGCAAAAAGAACAATGGGATAAGCTCCCAAAAAGTCCTAGTGACACATGGGTGACTACGGCACCAGTCAGTATACAGCGATGCAGGTATGGCTTTGCAGTGTGGCTGTGTTGACATCAGGGCTAAGCTAACCCATTGTGGCAATCACCTGGACTGAGTGCAGTGGAGATATATTCTTACAGTCCATTACAAAGAACTCAGGGTAGTGCGGTCCATGCTTCAAATACATTATTCCAAAAGATGGAGAAAAGCGGTTCACAGGACAGCATTACCACTTCACGATAAGAATGGTGTGGTATCAATAATACGCACTGACATGCCTTAACAATTGCCAGGACGTTGCAAAATGTAGCATTTGGTCCACTGGTTTATTTCAATCCATTTTAAAAATCTGATTATTGTTCAAGTCACTTCACAGTCTTCAAAGGCACAGTAACAAAAATGAACAGTTATTCAATCAATTGTAGGGAAATGGGGACAATGAAAATATCATGATGTGCTTTCAACACCAGTGCTCCAGTGGAGATCAGCTGTTCCAAAGAATGTAAAAAGCAGCTATCAAGGAAAGAGCATTAGCCTCTGGCAATCAACTGGCAAACATGATATTTCAACATCACAATAGGAAAAATTATTTCTCCTGAACAGCTCTATAGGAAACAATGTTATTTACATCATTCCACATCTGAAAATGGAAAGTCATTAGTTCCCATCTGTTAAACTTTACTAGCTATTTGCTCCTATCATCAAAAACTTCTCATGGCTCAAATTCCACTTCAGATACATACACCAGCAACTCAGTCTCTCAGTAATGATGGGGACAACATTAGGGCAGCACAAAAGGAGAAAATGATAAATGGTTTCTAGCATTTTTGAAATGCAAGTTAAAAATGCTGGCTCCCATTCTTTCTAGGTCAAATCCTGGCCCTACTGAAGTTAACAATAGAACTTCCATTGATTTTAATGGGGCCTTGGATGTCATCTCTGGTATTTAGAAGTCAAGATTTTTATTATTTGATATTCCCATAACTACAGAAGTCATCGGTATTAGAGGATGCATTGGAACAATTGGAGAAGACAGCTCAGAGTATAGCTAGCATAAAGAGGCTGTGGGGAGGGTATAGATGCCAGGACAAAAATGCATGCACTGGGATTGTTTTTCTATTAATAAATCAATATGAACGGCTTGAATTGAAGCAAAAAACTAGCAAATAGCTACTAGGTTTTCCATCTAGTGAGTTCCTGAGAGACCTGAACCTGAGCATTTTTTTCCTTCATCTTAAAGATGGATAAACTTCAGACGTAGGTAGCTGAAATTAATAAAAGATGGCAGAAATCCTTCAAAAGTGAATAATGTGATATTTCTTCATTTGATTACAGGGTTTAAGTAGTGCTGAACTGGAAGCTCCAGCCCTAAGAACCTTGCACACTGTGTATAAGACACATATGCCCTCCAGGTCCTTTTCTCATGGTGAATGGTAACTTGCTACATGAGTAGCCCATTGATTTCAGTTGAGCTACTTGCAGAATAAGGTAATACTCAATTCAGCATGGAAGAGTGGCAAAAATCAGGCACTGAACCTGCAAGATCTGGCTCTCAGCAGATACATATTTTTTAAAATTGATGACACAACCTGCCATTAACCCCAATGCCCATAATACTTCGTTGGAACAAAGCAAAAATACTTCCAAATGAATAGGCAGCTTTGCACGCTGAGGGAGGGTTGGGCGGAAAGAAGGGAAGGGAAATCACACAGACAGTCAAGGAGAAACCCCTTGACCCTAACAATGTACAGGATATTTGTAGGACTTACATGATGGCTAACTACATACTAAGGAAAATGAGACAGCCATAGTGTGGAAGTGTGCTGCAGTGTTCATGGAAGTCAGCACAAAAAGCGGGCTGACTTTACTGGGCTAATAATGAAACCTTGCACTTACATGTTGTAGCACCTTTCAATTAAGATTCTGAAAAGACAGTATGAAGGTGAGGATGTATTCTTATTCCCATTTTACAGACAGTGAAACTGCGGAAGAGATAGGTAAAGTGAGCTGCTGAAGCTTTACACCGAGTCAATGGTGCAGTCAGGAATAGAACTCCTGATCCCTTACTATCTGCTTTAATAGCAATGCTGCCTCTAGGACAGGGGTTCTCGACCCCTCAGGGGCTCGTGAGGTTATTACATGGGGGTTGTGAGTTGTCAGCCTCCACCCCAAACCCAACTTTGCCTCCAGCATTTGAAATGGTGTTAAATATGTAAAGAAGTGTTTTTAATTTAAAGGAGGGGGTCACACGCAGAGGCTTGCTATGGAAAAGGGGTCACCAGTAAAAAAGTTTGAGAAACACTGCTCTAGGACATGACTCATATTGCACTGGCACTTTCAATACACTACTGTTACCATATTTAAAAAAAACCAACAAAAAAACCCCACAAAGCTTTAACAAGTGATAACTGTTTAGTGTAGAGTGGAATTCCTTCTTCTACCTGAGCAACCATAGAAATGTTTGTTTCTTTCTATATTCCATGTAGAATGACCAGGAAGCAAGAGTTATAACACCAGTATGTTTCTTGTAGTTATATCAGATAGCATGACTGGGTTATTTCAACAGTTCATTCAGCCTTGATATTGAAATATCATTTATCGTTGCTCTAGCTAGTTACCATGGTGACATTCACATTAATGAAAGCAGCTGCCAGCAATCATTTACATTCTGCTGATAACAGCTATCTGTTGATCTAAGGGATTATTTTTAAGAGCCTGAAGCTAGACTTCCAATTGGTGCACACTGGAATATTAATAAGCTAAACAGGACAGGAGATCTCTCTCAACCAGCATAACAGTCTGAAATGAAAGTAAAGTAGGTTAATACAGTTGTTACCTGGGCTCCATGCAGATAGGAACTGACCCACATGTACTCAGATGAAATGAGCTGCAGCAAGTTCAGCAGACTGAAGACCACTTGGGAAGAAAATAAGTCAAGGAATGTAACAATCAAGCCAATACTGATTCTTACTTGGATGATGCAAACTGAAAGAGCCCATCAGAGGCTGGCCATCTCCATATTCATGGATAATAAGAGGCAAGTTGGTGGTTCCTTGTTGATCTGTCTACTCCTAGAAGATGAACCCAACATTCATATAAACAAACCAGCATCTCACCAAGTCCTAGCAGCCAGCTCTCACACACTAACAGGAGGACAAACAGCAGTTCCAAAAAATCTAGCTCTCTCTACTCCCAGAGTGAGTTTTCTCTCCCTAATGGAATAATTACTTTCAGCTGAGACTAGCTACCTTCCCTGCCCTTTCACCCTTAAACTGGGGTCTTTGGCAGTCCCCACAGTGAGGGGAGACACCTGTTGCATCTTGACTGAGCAGGGGTAGGCTTTTAACCCTCTCACTGCCACATAGTGGGTGGAGACTACACATCCCATCACAGAGCCATCTGTTATCTGTTAATACCTATTTATAACTTTTGTAAAATGGCAATTTTTCAGATTCTTTTAAATGCACAATAAAATATTACTGTATGTGATTCAAAAGCATATTGACAATGAACATTTTAGGAATATGAGCCTGTAGGTCACCACTATGGACTCATGTACATGATGCAGAGCAGGATTTCCCCAAGGATTTATAAATATATGCCCCAGTCCTTCAAGCTGATTTCACTCAAGCTGAGGAGATAGCCCACCCAGATCAGTTTGTAAGATCAGGGGTATAGTGTAACTGCAGCTTAGTGGAGAGCAAAATCATGCAAAGCTAAATGATAGGCTCCAGGTGCCTCCCACTAGACACCTATCTGCATCTCTGTGCCCTAGGGCAATTACCTCCTGGCCCATACAACATTATATTTGGCATGTCACTAACATGCTATGTTTGGGTGATATTTGGCTAATGTTCATGTGTGCGCGTGTGTGTAAACCAACACAGGGATTCAGCTTCTTTCAATGTGTTCATAATTCATTATTACAGGAAAAAGAAAATGAAGTTTCAAACCACAGGCTGACTGCTCTGTGTTTTTGTGGTGAAGCTGAGCTGCTATTACTTTAATTGTTTCCTATTTCCTCAGTCTTTTTTTTCTTTTCTCCCCCTTTGTCTCATGCTTTATGTCACGTTCCCTTTTGCTCACTTTGCCTGTTCTTGCTCTGCACCTTAGAGTTTATTTTCCTCACAGTGCCTTTTTGCTGCTCTCCCCTCTTATTCTTTAAGGGCCTTAGCCCCTGAGGTACCGGTCATGCTTAATTCCCATTGATTTCAGTGACGCCTGAGGGACCTAAGCACCTAGCAGGAACAGGCCCTGTCTGGCCTATCTATCCATTTTCACTTTGAGTCTCCCAAACCATTTTTGTCTTTCCCTCTCTCCTGTCCTTGACCTTCATTTCTGCATTTATTCTCCTTTATTCTGTCCCCTTTCATTGTCTTCCTTCCCTTGCTCTCCTTTCTCTCCTCTTCACAATATGCCCCCACCAAATCCAATTGAATAAATAACATTTTTGTGGTAGTGTCAGGGGTAAAAGTAACTTAAGGGACTTACCGGTATGCAGGGCCAAGGTCCTGGGCAAGTGGGGTGGACAACTGGAAAGGGTGGGACCTCAGGCAGAAGGGGCAGGGCCTCTAAATCCCCAGGCCCTTTAAATCACGACCACTGTGCCAGGGTTCTGGCAGTGATTTAAAGGGCCAGGGGCTCCGGCTGCGGTAGCGGCAGCGAGGAGTCAGGGGCCCTTTAAATCACCGCCAGAGCCCCATGGTAACAGTAGCCACAGCTCTGGCGGTGATTTAAAGGGCCAGGGGCTCCAGCCACTGCCAGGATCCCAGGGCCATTTTAAATTGCCAGCCTGGAGAAGTTGCCCCCTGCCGGTATGGTCAGCTGTGTACTGGCTCTTGCCAGTACACTGTACGGGCTTACTTTCACCTCTGGGTAGTGTGCAAGTAACTAACTACCTGTCTCTTGTCCTAGCTCAGGAGTTCAAAGTCTTGGTTGAGAGCTGCCTTGGAATCTGTGTTGGCTTCTTTCTTAGTTGCACTATGAACTGAGACACAGAGGCAACTGATCCAGCATGTTACCTTGGAAAGGATCAAATCCTGCTTCTATAGAAGCTGAGGGAAATTTTGCTATTGACTTCAATAGGGGCAGGAAGACAATTTAAATTATGCCTAATATCATACTTTAACATTACTTCTGGTAGAATTTACAAAAATGAGTATTTATGGGAATTTTTTTATAGTATTTTGCCTCTGTATTTTCTTTATATTTTCACTTGGAAATATGGGCCGTTTGGAAAAACTATTAAACTTAAATCGTTTGACTGCCATCTGGTGGAAAACTGAAGCCAACACAACCATGTATCTAATTCTGCCGTTTGCAGTGAGCTCTTGTTAAACCTGTTTTAAAACATTTAGTTCATATAAAAATATTATTGATCAATAATTATCAATACTACCATCTCTCCCACATTTTACTACTAGATAATGTTGGGTGTTATACAACTATTTTAATGTTAACATATTAAACCCGCTGACCCTATATGATCAATAATTCATAGACTGCAACATTTCCCATAACTCAGCATATTCCTTCTCACAAGGGTCAGATCAGTAGCACACAATGAAACCTTGAGGTACAAATAAATGAACACAGGCTAATCCAAGAGCTGTATCCTGCTGAGATTCTTATGTATATTAAAGGCAGGATTTCTGATTCATTTGTAAAAATGAGAACTAAAATTTGGTTTTAAATTGTGATTTCTAATGGTTTTACAGAAGTTCTTTGCATAGCGCCATTTAGCTGGAACAACAATGGAAAGAATTTGCTCATTAGAATTTCTATGCACTTTGGTTTCATTGGTCATTCCCTTTACTAGGCTGCTCAGCATCTGCAGAGGGCTTTTCCAATGCGAAACATTGCTCAGCTGATACACTGTTCCCACAGATGAAAACAGAAGTGATCGTCCATATGGTCTTGTGACTAATAGATCTGATTCTTACAATGCTCTGCTTTACAGGACTTGCTGGGAAGTCACTTTACAGTATCCAGCTGCAGGAGAATGAAACAGCAGAGATTCTTTCTCAGGCTAAATGCTCAAAATATAATTCCCCCACTGTGGTAAACGTCTGTCTCAGATCTGGACTTAGAGTTCAGCATCTGAGTGTTTACTGGGAACCTCCCCCAAGCTTATACCCAGCTTGGATTTTACTTCACTGCCACCAGATAAGATTTAGGCTCTTATCAGCCTGGTTCCCCAATATTCCTTGGGGAACCCCCTCTCGCCTCCCCCACTTTCCCTGGGAGGACCCCCAAGCCAGACCTGGTTCCCTATCTCAAACGGGGAAAACAAGTTCCTCCCCTTGTCCCTCGTTATCTGCTCCCCCCCTGCTCCTCCCTGGGTGAGCCGGCGAGCGTATTAACTCCTTGAAGGCAAACAAAGAGGAAATCACCTCCCTGAGGCGATGCCTAAATCTAGTAAAGCTAATATAAAGAGATTTTCTACTCCCTTTCTAGCACACAGAAGAAAACAAAAACCTCAACCAGGTTTTAAAAGAAAACTTATATAAAAGAAAAGAAATACAGACCAATAATACTGCATTAAGAAACTCAATACAGGCTCTTGCTATAAGAAAATATGAATAAACTGTCTGATTTAAAAGATACCCAATTAAACCAGTCCAGCACAGGCACAACACACATGTAAATACAACACAAAGCAATTCACAGCTATTTGCTTGTTGCTTTGTACTCACACTTTGTAGGAGATGTTAGAAAGAAATAGGAGTTAGCAGGAAAGCTGTGTCCTCCATAGCCGGGAGAAACAAAAGACCCAGAGTACACAATCCCGCCCTGACTTTTAAAAATCCAGTTCTCTGATTGGTCCTCTGGTCAGGTGTTTGGTTCCTTTTTCACTCTTTACGGTAAAAGAAAATTAACCCTTACCTTACCTATCTACTTATGACACCCACAAGAGAAACTCTTTCACTTTTCTACAGAAACTGTCTGTAGAACAGCACAGTAATCTTCTAACACCTATGTCCAAAATTTCCAAACCTGGGGCTAAATTAGATATCTATGTCTATATTTAGGCCCCAGACTGCAAGCTCTTATTCTCATGAGCATCCTCATTAGCTAAACCGTGTACGGGGCATAAATTATTCATGTATCGAGGCCGGCTTCAGGCAGCAACCATCCAAGCATGTACTTAGGGCCATCATCTTGGGCGGGTGTCGGCTCAGGTTGTTTGGTTTTTTGGGTTCGGCGGGTGGTGCTGGAGTTTTGTTTGTTTGTTTGGTCGGCTGGGCGGTGCTTGGGGGGGTGTTTGGTGGCGCAGCGCTCGGGGAGCGCTGGATGGAGTGGCGCTCAGGGGTCGGGGGCTTTGGCAGCATGGCACTCGGGGGGTTGGAAAAGCTAGTGCGGGGCTAAGGGGGGCAGGGGTTTCGAGTGCGGCACTGATGGGAGTGGGGGTTGGGTGATGCGGCGCTCGGGGCAGGGTTTTTGGCAGCGCAGCATCGGGGGGCAGGGGCTTCGGCAGCGGGCGCTCGGGGGGCTGGGGTTTCGGTGCAGGCTCCGGGTTTTGGAAGCACACGCAGGGCTAAGGGGGCAGTGTTGGCAGTGCGGCACTGGGGGGTGGGGCTTCGGCGGCGCTCAGGGGGGCAGGGGGTTCTGCGGTACGGTGCTGGGGGGAGGGTTGTGGCATAGGACTCACTGGGGGTGTTACGGTGGAGCAGCGCTCTCTTTTTTTGCTTGGGGCGGCAAAAAAATTAAGAGTCAGCCCTGCATGTATGTAAGTGATTGCAAAATTATGGCTTAAGATAGCTAATGTGGCTTGATTTTCCAGTGAGGCTGATCACCCACAACTACCACAGTATCTTCTCTCTCATTAACAGAAGGTGGTCCACTAAAAGATATTGTCTTACCCACCTTGTCTCTCAGTTTGTTGCTCAGTCACCCAGTTTAGTGATATCCATTTGTAACTTTTCACAGTTAGCTTTGGAAGTAACTGTTTTGAGCCATTTAGTATTGTCTGTAAACTTTGTCACCTCACTGTTTATTCCCTTTTCCAGATAATTTCTGAATATGTTGAACAGCACAGATCCCAGTACATATCCTTGGGGGGACACCAATATGTACCTCTTTCCATTGTGAAAAATGACCATTTTTCCTACCATTTGTTTCCTATCTTTTAAATAGCTAATTATCCATGAGAGGACCTTTCCTCTTGTCCCCTGATCCTTACTTTGCTTAAGAGCACTTAGTGTGGGACCTTGTCAAAGGCTTTCTGAAAGTCTAAGTACAGTGTATCAATTGGATCACCTTTGTCCACCTTTTGCTGACACCCTTAAAAAATTGGAATAGATTGGTACAAAAGCCATGTGGACTCTTTCTCAACACATTGTGTTCATCTATATGTCTGGCAATTCTGTTATTTACTATTGTTCCAACCAATTTGCCTGGTACTGAAGTTAGGTTTACCAGCCTGTAATTGCCCACTCAGGACCCTTTTAAAAAAAATCCGCATTAAATTAGCTATCCTCCAGTCATCTGGTACAGTGGCTTATTTAAGCAATAAGTTACATACCACAGCTAGTAACTGTAGTTCTGCGATTTCATATTTAAGTTCGTTCAGAACTCTTGAACGAATACCATCTGGTCCTGGTGACTAATTTATCATTTTGTTCCAAAACCTCCTCTAATGATACTTCAATCTGGGACAGTTCCTCAGAGTTGTCACCTAAAAATAATGACTCAAATGTGGGAATCTCCCTCACATCTTCGGTACTGAAGATTGATGTAAAGAATTTATTTAGCTTCTCCACAATGGCCTTATCTTTCTTCAGTGCTCCTTTAGTACTTTGATTGTCCAGTCACCCCACTGATTGATTGGCAGGGTTCCTTGCTTCTGAAATACTTTTTAAAAATCCTGTTTGGCTGGGTTTTTTATGTGTCTTTTGCTAGTTGCTCTTCAAATTCTTTTTTGGCCTGCCTAATTATACTTTCACGCTTGACTTACAGAGTTTATGCTTTTTTCTATTTTCCACAGTAAGATCGGACTTCTAATTTTTTTGGTCCTTGTACTGTTTTGTTTTATTTTTTCTTTATTTGGGTATACATTTAGTTTGAGTCTCAATTACAGTGTTTTTAAATAGTTTCCATGCAGCTTCCAGGCATCTCAAAATGGAAAAGGCAATATCAGATCATGATCATCATCTCATGAATCTATAATCTGTTGTATGTGGGTGTTAGGCAGTGAATTTATTGTATTTCATTATCATAGTTAGGAGGATCTCACAGTTCATCGTCATCCTGTATCGGGTTTCCATTGGCTGTAGGATATTGTATTGGATGGATTAATTTGCAGTTACAGAAATATTTAGGTTCATCAACCGCAACAGTATACGAACAGAGATTTACCTGCTCCCGTACATGTTGCCCTTTTCCTTGTGAAGGATCTGTCCTGAGGATATAGAGACACTCTAGAGGGTCTCCAGGTTGTCTCTCTGGAAGACAGGTTGTCTTTCATAGTAGGTTTTAGCTTTGTTGAGTTTTCATCTTATTGATCTGTGACTCCTTCCGCTACTTCTGATTTTAATAGTACTAGCAGTAGTCACCAATCTGTGTGTATCTGGACATTAGATGTTGCACAGGACTGCTGGTCATGCTTTCGGTGGTGGTACTTCTCAACTCTAGGATGACTTGCCACTTGTTTTTCTTAAATTTGAAGGTTTTCTTTAAGAGAGTTTTTGCAGTTTTGATGGTTGATTCAGTTTTGCCATTGGACTCACCATTGTAGTGGGAAGCTATGATATGGTTCATTCCCAATCCTGTCAAAGCATGCACATTCCTTGCTGGTGAACTGTTATCTGAGATGACACGATCCAATATGCCATGTCTACCAAAGTGTTCCATTGCTTTGTCTTATCGTAGCTGCAGTCTGTTCGATAGTTTGTCTAATGCCCAAAAATCATATTAGTAATCAACTAGGACAAAGTCATCAGTATTATTTACAACAAATGGTCCATTTCTACCTTGCTCCAAGGTTTGTTGGGAATGCTATGTATCTTCAAAGTTTCTTTCTGCTGACTTGCTTGGGATTCTGCATGTGTGTCACAGTTCCTTATCAAGTCTTCAATTTTACTAGTTAAATTTGGCCAATATAATACATCTTTAGCTTTTTGTAGACACATTTCTATTTCAGAGTGGCTGCAATGTATTCAAGCTAGAGTCTCTCTTCTTAAGCTTCAGGTATAAGTATTTGGTTGCTTTTGAATATAATGTCCTACACACTGAGTTCATCATGATAGTTCCAGTATTCACGAGAGGCCTCTACAGCCTCTTCCTCGTCTCTCTAATATTGCTTATCCATTTTGTAGGTTCAGTCACTTTAGCAATAATGCCATCCTTTTCCATTTGTTTTATTGCTTTCAGTATTTTTTCTTTTAATGCTATAGGAACTCTGCCTGGTAGGTGTTTCACTGGCTGGATGGTTTTGTATATTTTTAAGTGTAGAGTGCCTCGGAGGCACCCTAGTCCTTCAAAAACATCATTGTAGAGCAGTGGTTCCCAAACTGGGATTCATGAACCCCTGGGGATTTGCGAAATATTACGGGGTTTCTCAGGGAAAAATTCTCTAACGGCGCTCAGAGCTGTTCCTAGTTCCTTGGCAGCATGGGGCCAGCAGCCCAGAGCCCTTGGACTTCCAAGAGCTAAGCAGATCAAAGCAAGCGTGTCTATCGCACTGAGGAGATTTAAACTTCAAGACTCTTTATAAGAAATGGAAAGGGAGGTGGATATTTTTTGCTATTTTTAAAATTAAAAAGGCAGCTAGTATTGTTTTTAAAATTATTATGAACAATTTTAAGCTTTGTTGTAATGTGCATTGTTTGCCTGGACTGCTCAAGACCTGAATGCTTGTGTAGGAGGAACTCTTTGAGTTGTCTTCTTAAACGCTTTCATGCTGTTTCATATCTGATACTCCTTGATGAAACATAGGAGTCTTGTCTTATAACAGGCTTATTCAAAGTGATATAAGCTACTAAAGTGAGATCTTGGAAGAGTGTTGCTGTTTTCATAATGTAATAAAAATACTGTAATGTTAACTAATAATTAATAACAAATAGTGTGTAATAAGCATGTCATAAAAACCAATTTTATGTTTCCAAGATCACTGCTTTTATAATTTATACTCAGGTAAAGGAGAAAATCCCTAGAAATATTCATTTTTAGGAGGGGGTTCACAAGACTTGACATTTTAGTGAAAGGGTTTCACAGGTTGTTAAAGTTTGGGAACCACTGTTGTAAAGCCTCAGGATTCAAGCCTTGGAGATGCTACCTGGTTGCGTTTGTCTATGTGCATCATTTTTCTTCTAATTTTGAGTTTATCATATGAATTGTAGACGAGAGGTTTAATGTCACAAGACTTATGTGTTCTCTTGTATTGGCTGATGGAAGTAATGTCTGTATGAAGTTCAAAACGCAAAATTCTAGCTGGTATACTTTTCCTTGGTGTCCTGCTTATAACACCCATTTCCCTAGTGATGTGAGGATGGTGCTATCAGAGAGTTTTAATTTAGCATTGCTGGGCCGCAATTTTGATGCTCCGTCTTGCATGATGTTGAGGAAGTCTTTGTATCCCATTACATTTACAGATGCTCCACTATCTATTTGGCATTCTATTTCTTGCTTTGTGCCAGTGCTTCAATGTTACTTTGCAAGGTTCTAGTATGAGCTTAACACACCATTTTGTTCTCTAAGCATGTGTTGCTCCGATACCATGTATACAGCATAAAGAATCTCACTACCTGGGTTGCTGCTCAGCTCATCATTGTTCACCTCTGTTATATGGTGTGTTGCTTTCATTTGCTTTCCTTGACTGCACACTTGCCCATAATGATTCCTTTATCCACAGTTTCTGCACATAGTGCCATAAACTAGGCATTTGTCTGCTTCATGTCTTGGTCCTCAGTAGTCACAGCTTTCATTGTGAGGTATGCCTGCTGGTTGATACACTGTACTTATGTAGTTTAGGTTTGTTTTGTTTGTTTTTTGTGGATTCCTGTGTTTGCTTTTATTAACATAATGCATACATTCAGTCTCCTATGTTTATCCTCTTCATTTTTTTGAGTGCTTGTTAGCTCCCTTTGCACATTTCTACAGCCCCTGTTAGCGTTAATGTGGGATTTCTGAGCACATTAGCTCATTAGCACACAGCTTTATCTTTGGTTCCTATGACTAAGTGATCTTGTATCAACTCCTCTTTCAAAATGCTCTGCTCATAAGAAGCTGCCATTTTGCACAGCTTTGCAACGTACTGGTCAACAGTTTCTGCAGATGCTTGCTCACGCTTGTTGAGGACATAGCATTCATATACAACATTTCTTGTAGGTTCAAAATGTTCTCAGAGTGCATCCAAAACTTTGGCGGGATCTCTGTAGTCTGCAGGTGCTGCTGGAGCATGTGGCATTCTTTCCCCATCACTGACAACAGTATTGCAGCCATTATTCTTTAATCTTTTTCATTCAATCCCATGGCAATTTCATAATTTTCCCATTGTGCACTGAAGAACAGACGGTTGTTGAAGATATCTCCTTCCATGTCCATCGGTCCAAGGACCAGCATGCCTAGACTGAGGTTTGTGTTATTCTGGCTGATTATGGAAGTATAACAATCAGATCTGCTGGTTGCTTTGTCCTTACAGGGGCACGTTTACTTCTGACACCATGTTCTAGCTCTGTCAATAAGACACAGAAATCTCTGAGGCGTTACAGCCTCAGACTTTTATTCCATATATTCCATGTATCATATTACAAACAGGGCTTCAGTATGGACTCCTTCCTTATCTTTTGTCTCTGTGATGCTGACTGTTCTACATCCTGTTATACAAGATGTTGCACAGATTAGGCCTTGGAGGTTCTAGTTGCAGCTCCCTCTTATGAATGGGAAGTTGCCTCTTGTAACATCCAGTATAGCATTTTAACCTTCTGTTTTCTTAGTGGCATATAGATTAGTTAGCTGAAGAACTACACCTGCTTTCTAATTCATATTCACACTTGAGTCCTGGATTTCTTTCTTTTTGACCCATTTCTATTTAATTCCTTTCTCTTTCTTTCTGTCTGCTTTCTCGGATTGGAACTTTCCTAGCTGCTACCTTCTTCCTCCTAAAAAAAACAGTCTCTGTCTCTCTTCTGTTCCTTTCATCTCTGAATACTTCTCCCCTACTTTCACAATCTTTTCTACTTGTTCTCACAAAGGGAGATGACACACAAACACAGGAGAATCTTATCCATAGGTAATTAAAATTCTAACAGAACCTTCCATTATTCTGGTTGTGAGAGTATTAGCAATGACCTTGGCGTAGTTAGGAAAATTTCACCTTAAAACATTCTGTTCTCCCACCTAACAAGTTCAGAGCAGAAAAAAGTTTCAGCAAAGTATACCAGGGCTTGGAAACAGCCAGTACATAATACCTATATGCTGTACTGGCATTTCTCTGAAGATCTTCTCTTTTCCTCCAGAATCTCAGCTTTCATTTAAAAGAAAGTAGTAGGCCTCCAGCTGTTATAGTTACAGAGAATACTTAAAGAACAAGTAACAAGTATAACCGATGCAGAGATGCGTCTGCAGGGACACTTGAAAAATAGCTCTGAGAGCCTCATTCATTTTAGTGAGGAGTCCACTGAGATGTTCAATGATTATAATGTAATTTCAACATTGTTAACTATTTGTGCAAGAAAGGAGATGGAGAGTTACAGATCTGCACAGTTTCCTGAGTGATGTCTCATTTTGGTTGCACAGCTGCATAGTGTTTAGGAGACACCAATACTTACTTTTTCCCCCCATTCAAGAAGAATCTAAGTCCAAGGAACCTAGCAGAGTCCATGGCCATGTACAAGTCCTCCTGAGGGGGGAGCCAAGCTCTAGGAGCCCTGTGGAACCAAGCAGCTCACACAAATAAATTTTGCATATTTTGTGAGTTGGGTCTCATTTTGGGATTCACATGGGTGGAGCTTGTTTCATGGGCATAGCTTGAAAGAGAATGGTCACCCTTTTTCCCCCAGTCTGACAGCTCATGTATAGAGTTAAACTGTAGATAGACCCCCGACCTTACACTCCACAGCATTCATAACAATACAGTGTTTTAAAATCAGTGAGAGATACGGTGCCCAACACCTTTGAAAATCAGATCCTGGTGTCCCAAGGTGGGCTCCAAAAAGGGAGGCACCTAGAATTAGTGGGACACTTTTGAAAATGGAGATCTTAGTGTTTGTTCCTTGTCAGTTGATAACATGCAGTTTGAAAAGAGTAGTGTCTATTGCTACGGTAGGGAAACAGAGATTTTGGACTTCGGGGATGTCACACCATCAATTTTCATAAGCAATAAACACATATAATTCTAATACAGTCAGATATGACAATGATAAACACTATACAAATAGCTAAAATAAATATCACATCTGTCTTGAGTACTTTTAAGGGTTCTCCTCTCCTTTCAGGTTCCTTCTCACATGGAGATTGTAATGCCAAGTGTCTACTTGACCCTATATCAAAACATATGTGTCCTTTATATGACTTTGTCTTTGATTGTTCGTGGACACAGCATCTTAAAATAATTGTAAAGCGTCACAATGGAAAAGACCTACCAGGCCCATATCCCCAAAGGTATTAGGTGCCTAACTCTCATAGGAATTGAGGATTTGGGCTCTAGGACATGATTTAATATAATTTTACATTCCTGATATTTAGGGTTTTCAGAATGAAAATACAGAAAATAATTCAAGGTCTGATATATTTAGCTGTTGTTAGTGATATTTTAATCCAAATTTTGATCCCAGTCCTGCGTGAAGATCATGCAGGGGATCCCATGGACCTCAGTGCAGAATCAGGGATTTATTTTTGGAGGAGGCACTAGTGATTTCTTTGTCAAGTAGGGTTGATCCAAAGTCCATTCAATAGGTTTCCATTGACTTCAATAGGTTTTGGATCTGGCTCTTAATGCACAGAGGCCAGGCTAGATAAAGCACAGCAATAAGCTTATAAGGGCAGCATGCTGTACTCCTCATCAAGGCAGGGAAAGGAGCAGTTTTTTAACAATTACACCCGAGAACCCTACATCCTACACCTATTTAAATACCCTAGAACACAGGAACTAGAGCCTGTCACCTGCAGCAATCTGCTGTGCCCCAACCTGTGCCTGCACTTCAGAGCCCCACTTTCCAAAAACGGAAGTGAATCTTTAGTCTCTGCAGTCGCACTCACATCCTTACCAACATTGCCAATCCCAAATGTTCAAAAATCATGGGGCAGCCCTCCAGAATCACAAGCTTGGCAAGATTAACAAATATAATAAACATTGTCTTTTTTATTTTGTCTGATTTTTTTAGGCTTTTGGGTACCCTGGGACCGTATTTTCAAGATTTTCTCCACATCTATGAAAGCTACAAAAACTTACTTTTTTGTAAAGTGAAAGCTGAGATTCTCATCTAATTAGATGATGCCAGAGTCTTGCATTTCAATAAAAATATCAAATACCTCAAGAATCCCAATAAAATTGAGATAACTAGCAGTACAGCTACTCTGTGCTTATCTGAGAGAGAATTTTAGGAAGACAGACATTACTATAATATGTTTTGTCTTTTTTATTTCTTTATTTCTTTAGTACAGATACATATATACTTTTATGACTGAAAAGGTATAGATTAGTTCATTGGTAATGAAAGCATTCTCTTAATATACATGATAATGTACATGAAAGCATTTTTGTTTCAATTTTTGATATGGGAATATTAAATTTTAAATTACCTATTTAACTGTGGTGTTAAATCGCTTTTGGATATTTAGCATTAAATATTAATATTTTTCTTCAGCTCTTTGACTCCAGTGAGTTCTTTCTACTCTCAATTAACCAGCACCTAATACATTCCCCAAAGTCCCTACACATAATGCAGGTTGAAGCACTCGTTCTAGGCAGCATGTTAAAGAACAAAAATGGTTTGTTTAATATTTCATAGACCAGTTGCTTATAAATTCAGTTCGCATCTGAACAGCTTCTTTGCACAAGCATAAATAGCTTCAAGATTTCTTTAAAGGCTTCACGTGATATCAAAATCAAAGGTGAATCTGAGGACAGCCTGCATCCTGACTGAAGGTCCAGTGCTCTTGATGGCAAAATTTCCATTTATGGCCTGATCCAAAGCCCACTGAAGTCAACAGAAACAGGATTAGGCCCTATTTCTTGCACAGCTCAGTTTTAGCAATCTTGTTACTCCTGTAGCACTGAAGTGGCGCTTGTGGTAACAGCTCTGTGTGAGGCCTGGGGCCGGATGACTGGAAAGATATGTTCTGCTACTAGGTTGGTTGAATTAAAATATATATTGAAATGAACTTTCCAGGGACCTTTGTTTATTTCAAAATCTAATCTGAAACAAAAAGGTAAAATCCAGAGTTAATATTCCACTTCATAAAGCTGGTATCATTGTCAAGTTAAAAATAACATATTATTAAAACAAGCACTCCATCACTATAGCCTAAATGTACAGTATCTCTCCAGATACATAACATGGAACCCTGTTTACAATGAATTAAACATTTCATGGCTGTTGATACTTCCTGTTTCTTAAACATTCCATGTACCATTTCATAAATTCTAATTACTACTGAGCAGCAGTAGCAATTATATTACAAAGCACAGAAAAACTTTTATTTTTTTCCCCAGATATCTGATGTATTTAGTGTGGAAAAAAGAACAAGAGTATTCTGTATTCACACACACACACACATGCATACACACAATATTTGTTTAAAAAAATTAAAGGATCTCATGGCATATTTTTTTTTTTAAATTATCCAATAGCGCTCTGTGCAGGAACATCCAGTCCTTCTACAACTGGCAATTTGGGCCTGATCCCAGGAAGTACTGTGTACTGTTGGCTGCTATTAACTTCAAAAGGACTTTCTAGTCCTCAAGCATCTCTCGGGATCAGGACTTAGGCATTGCCATTGAATAAAACATCAATTTAAAGCAGTCTGGGGATGCTGCACGTGTCTTGTTTTCTGTTAAATTCATCAGTCTCAGCTCCTGCGTTTTTCTCAGACATGCTAAAAACTGGCTTTGACTAATGCCCCACACTACCATCAGGGCGCCATCGTTTTTTGTAGTAAGGTTTAATCTGGAACGGAATGGCTATGCTTGATCTAAATTAGAGCATATGCTCTTTCCAAAGGACTAATTCAGCCTCTGGTAGCAAGAGTATTTTGCCCAAGTGAAAGACTGGCAATTAACCCTACCAGTCTTGTTATTCCCATGGTAAGGAAGCAGGCACAATTCCAGATCAGTTGTTTTATTCTCAATAGTTCTGATGTACCACTGCCAGCCAAATAGAGGAGACACTGAGAACGGTATCTTGGAGAATATCACATTTCAAAGACTCCTATTAGAGGTCTATAATAGGGACACTTCACCCCCATCATCTGATGTCCCACAAACCTGTCCAGTAAGTGGCAATATCATGTGGATTTATTTATAGTCCCATCACCACCACCACCAATACAGTCCCATAGTGTTTCTTGCCCTTTCCCATAGGACCAGGGAAGACTAGCAAGACCTCAGTGTGTACTAACTAACCCAAATCCTCCACCACCCTCTTCCTTCTTGTGTCTTCTTTTAAACTATCAGCTGGTGGCTAATTGGTTCATCAGCCTTCCAAGCCCGCTCAGCTAATTAGATGCATAACTCCAATCAGCCTTCTCCAAGGGAACTGATTGGTGCCTAAGTGATCAGACTGTTGGAAGCTAGCACGTGAGCCAGCACTCTGTCACAAAGTCTGAGTGACTCTGTTATTTTTGTCACATTTTATCTAGCCATTAGTTTAGATCTACGTGTTTCAATAGAATTCCATGTTAGTATATTGAGAAAACGTGCTGTTGCTAATTGACTAGAGGATGAAAAGATATTCATTCCCCTCCCCTTCTTTTTTTTCTGCTCTTACTCATAGCAAATCTAAAATGAATACATAAGATTCTCAGAGCAGGGACCATGCCTTTTCTTTGCTCCCTAAAGAACCTAGCACACAGTAAGCCAGCCATCCTCCTTGCAGTTAACACAATCAAATTACATTTTCTCTCCAGAAGAGGGCACTCTATCACCATACCAGCACTCTACATCACCGCATGCACTAAATTGAAGGTGCTTCAGCAAAAAAGAGTTTACAACACTATGTACAATATTACGGGGCAAGAGGGAATCTCGTAGAATTGTTCAAAATCCAAAGCACTACTAATAAAATTTACATTCTCTTTT
This sequence comes from Chelonoidis abingdonii, assembly GCF_003597395.2. Classification (NCBI taxonomy): domain Eukaryota; kingdom Metazoa; phylum Chordata; order Testudines; family Testudinidae; genus Chelonoidis; species Chelonoidis abingdonii. The sequence continues at coordinate 90,934,301 of NC_133773.1, forward strand.
CTTCTAACAGTTTTTCCATGTCAGGTTGGCGATCTAATTACTCTGAAGTCTTGTAATTCTAACTTTTCATGTCATATTATTGAGATTCTTCTTTTATAAATTATTTCCATATTATGGCTTTAAGAGAGACAAATTGGAAAAAAGGAAACTGGAGTGGATTGCTAAATTACAGGTAGATCAAACAAGACTGATATACCTGGAATCAAACCCACAATGAATTAACTAGGCTTTTTGAAAGGAAGAATGTAGCATGCCCCTTGCACAATTCTGTGTAGAAAGGAATGTAAAGTGAAGTGTTTGGGGTGGAGAATGGGAACCAATAGTCTAACAATCACCCCCTGAATCATCACCAGCCTTGTGATGGATCAAAGTTCTAGTGATCCTGATTTTCTACTGTCTTGCATTTTAAGTAACCATTTATAGCTGTGCAAAGTGGATGAAGTATGCTACTAAATGAGGATGGCAGTTTGTTGCATTCTCATTGGACAGGTAAAAAAGTAAGGCAAGGAAGAGTCGGACCCTTAGGTTGCTCTGAACATCTTTGAAGAGCATCTCCATCTCTCAACACAGTGGCAGGTACACTTTAATTGATTGAACATCAAACTGAGCTGGTGGCACAAGAGAAGGCACAAGATTGGAAGAGAGCCAATGGCTATGGGCTGAGGAAAGGACAGAGATAGAATGACTGGGAGCGTATAGATAATCATATTAGCTTGAAAGACAGATTCATGAGAAAGAACTAATGTGTCTAGCTATCTTAGGGGAGAATAGGAAAAAGGTGGATAGGGACAGAAATGCTAAACTTGTGGTTACTGTGAACAAGATCAGAGATAGCATGAAGGAGTGGAGCTGTCCACACTCATGTATTTCTAAGATTCATGTTGAATTTTTTGGGAAGGTAACAGCAGAAACAGTTCTGCCATTTTCTAGAACATGGCTTGGGGAAAATATGTTGTTTTGCCCACATTAAAAATTCTGAAAAACCAGTTCATTGAGAAGCTGTAGCGCCTCAGTACTCTGGAAAAAGCACTTGACATTTGCCAAGGCATCATCCTGAAGTTAGGGACGTGCCTTTTGTTGTCCCCTGAAAATCCGCTCAGATTTAACCAGGTTATACATTTCTGAGAATGACACCTCATACTTACTTGGTAGAGGTTAGTAATAATCTGGCAGTTGTATTTTCTGAAGATTCCATCTGCACTGTGTATGCTCCATCCCCACACAGGACCTGAATGTAATTGAGACTGAGCCTGCTCCATTTTCCCAGAGTGACTGAGCATGCTCCCTTCCAGGGATGCAGGGGCTGATTGATTGGGGTTTGGCACACACAAGCCTGATTAATGGGGATGGGTGTACATAAAAATCTTTTCTGTCAGGCGCTACACAATTTTCAGTCTGATTTTTATCCCACATAGGGTGCCAAGCATTAGACATCTTGCATTTAGCAGGAGAAAAATAAAAAAAGAATATAATGGAAGTATCCTATCTCCTAGAACTGGACGGGACCCAGCCCGCTGCCTTCATTAGCAGGATCAATTTTTGCTACAGATCCCTAAGTGGCCTCCTCAAGGAGTGAACTCAAAACCCTGGGTTTAGCAGACCAATGCTCAAACCACTGAGCTATCCCTTCTTCCCTCCCTGCCTATCTAAACTTTTGTTTATGAAAATAATCTGAGGAAATGCCCATTAATCCTTAGAACTACATTCAAATATAGCCCATGCACAAGATTTCAATGTGTTTTAACTATAAGGGATGTTTGAAGAGTCTGTGTTATTCTGTTACAGACATTAGGAGAGGCAAATACACAGAGACTGGGTATTAAATTTCTTAATACGCCAATTTGTAATTAATTTGAATCCTTAAACTAATTGACAGATTAAATTGTAAATCTCAGAAAATTCATTCTGTATTCAGAGAATAAGTGCTGTAATTCTGGGGAGAATATGTAGTATTTTAATATAAAACAATGAGGTTGAAACCGTGCTTTATGTGCAAAACTCAACTCAGCCTTAATTATGGAGTTGCTATCAATGTCTCCATAATGACCACAGACAGGGACAAGTCAACAGCTTAGATCTCTCTTACCCGGGGCCATTGTAATGTGAGAAAATAACAAACATATTATCCCTTTTCCTCTCCCACTAAATTGCATGTTACAATTTAGTGGGAGAGGAATTCGTGTCTAGAGTTTTCATTGGTGACTCCAACTGTTATTGCTCCTTAAAAGTTTTGTGGCTGTATGCAAGTTTTGGCATCTGTGTTTGAAAGGCTTTCCATGGGGGTATGTCTACACTGCAATTAGATACCCACGGCTGGCCCATGCCAACTGACTTGGGCTCAGGCTAAAGGGCTGTTTAATTGTGGTGTAGACATTAGAGTTCAGGCTACAGCTCAGGTCTGGGACTCCCCCACTTCACTGCATTCTAGAGTCCAGGCTCCAGCCCGAGCCTGAATGTCTGAACTGCAGTTAAACAGCCCTGCCTCCCAAGCCCCCGAAATCAGCTGGCATGACAATTCACTAAGGGCCAGATTTGTAAAGATATGTCAGTGCCTAGAAATGCAGACAGGTGCCTAGTGGAATTTTCAAATGCATACATAAGTGTCTAACTCCCATTGGAGATGCACTATCTGCCCCTAGGACTCTGTCTACATACAGTGTTTGTACTAAAGAAACCAATTTAGTTAAAGGTGTGCAATCTTCTGGTGTGGATGCAACTAACTAGAACAAGATATAACAGTAAAATCACCAGACAGTTGCACCAACTTAACTAAACTGTTTTTTCTATTGATTTAAATTGGTACAAAAGCTGTATGTAGACAAGGAAATGCCTCAGTAATCTTTCTCTGTGCCTCAGAGAGCGGTTCTGAAGTGCTGCAGATAGGAGCGTATGGGTGCAAGTATGGCTAAGTTCTAGTTAATACTGAGTAATTCTAACAGCAAAGAACTTCTCTGATTTGACAGTCAGTAAGAACTTTCCCAGACACAGTTTCCAGTGGATAACAACATCTTTATTAATGCATCTTAAACTGTGTAATGTTTCCAGTAAATAATATTTCAATAGAGCAAGATTTATTTTCAGCCAAATGATGGTTAATATCTGTAGTTTTATATGTGGATTAAGAAATGACTATAGTGTAGTATTTAAACACAGCAGATTCAAATTACAATAATGAGTAGCTGCCAGAATTAATACAGGATAAGCATAACAAGAACTCACAACAGAGATATGAAACTGTATATTTGATCTAACTAGTAACACTGAAACATCCAAGTTGCACTGAAGTATTAATATGGGCCTACAAATGGATCACACAAGTAAATCCCTACACTCCAAAGATGACCCATTCAGGTCAACGGAGTGCACATGTGAGTACAATTCAGAATGGATGTAATTGCAGGATCAGGGCCATGTTTTTTAATCAGAACACAGTCAGATTGTTCATTATCAATCCTGTGCTACTGTAACACACTACGTATCTCTTAACTGAGTATCATTTTAAAGTATACACACAAATAACATGAATACTAGCACTTATCACAGATGAACACTTTTACAAAATGTATAGCTTTTCATAACCCATTTGTGCTTTTAAAACGATTCCCCTCTTCAATTTGAAGAAGGAAAATGAATTGTCTTTTGTAGAAAAACAATAGCTTTTGCACTTATAAATATTCACACTCAAAAAAGGCAAAACGACATTTATCAAATATTGTATTTTTGTGTTCCATCAAAAATAAGTTTGTTCAATTGTAATATGATTTTTATTGCAGGTGTCAGTTTAAATTATACATTTTAAGAGTTAAAATAGCAGCCATTATCAGTTAATTCAGACTGACAATGTTAAATATTAAGTTAAACAGAAGGAAACTGGGCATCTTTCCTCTTCTGATCAAGATATCTCAAAGTACAGTTAAGGACAGGTTGGTGACCTAGGAACCAATTGAAGTCAGTGGGAGTTTGGGGCTTTAATGGAACCAGAATTTTAATTCTAGAACTTTCTATTACCAAACAGAAGACACAAATCCAAACTTCACTTTTTTTCCTGTTAAGGGCCAAATCCTGCAGTTCTGACATCAATGAGAGTTTTATCTTAGTAAGTAGTATAGGAATTGTATTTATTTAATGTTAATTATGAGCTTCGCTATGGCATTCACCATTTGTTTGAACCCATTAAGCTATGATCCTAAGCAAATAAGCACTGGGATCACACGTGGGTTTTTTTGGAAATGTCATGTTTCTCATGATAAGAGAGAATCATAGGGTGAGATTCACAAAGGGACTTGGGTGTTGCAATGCTGAGAGTTAGCATGCCTAACTTTTAGGTGCCTAGAAAATCTCAAGAACATCACTGCAGTCCACAAAGCTGTTAGACAAGTAGGCTCCCTATACAATGCATGGGGAGAGATAGGCACCTAAGAATGCATATAAAAAGCCAGCATGCTAGCCAACGGGAGATGCCAACCACAGTAGGTGTGCTAAGTACCTGCCCGCAGCAGGGCTTATCTCTGCTAGTGATTAATAAATAGGAATCACTGTCCTGGAGTCAGGTCGCTTATGCACCTAAGGCAAGTCTTGCAGGAATGAGTTTGGAGCCTGCCTCACTCGGTACTAAACAGCAGGAGGAGAAGCTGGTGGTGGTGCCACCTGTAACTTTTACCCAGTGGTTAGCGCACAGGCCTGGAATGTGGGAGACACCCAGGTTCAATTCCATCCTCTCTTCCAGAGGGGGAAAAAGAATTTAACCAGGTGTGTCCCACCTCTCAGGAGAGTGCACTGACCATAGAGATATGGTATATTCTGAGGTGTGGCTTCCTCTGTCTTTCCTGTTGGCGCTGTTCCATTGTGGATAAATAATGAAAAAGTGGTAGGACATGGAAACTCCCACTTCTAGGGCGGGTGCCCTGATCACTGGGTTACAGAATCAATCTCAGTCTCTCTTCAGCCCAATGACTGTTCCACTGTGGATAAATACTTAAAAAATCATTGGGCTAGAGAGAGAGCAAGGGTGAAAATGACAATGAACAGAAACTGTACAATAAGAAAAACCATGGAGGTCAGTCTATTTAGATAATTTTTAGCAAAAGAATATATATAATATATTATTAAACTTTATATCTGAGGCAGTTACATATAAAACATTTACACTTTTACTTCCATCAGGGTCTGTGATTGAACAAGCTAAAAGCTATGAATTTATATATTGTAGAATGGGTAACATTTCAAAAGCATTACAGTAGTTTTGCTCTTGTTAAAACTCCTCTTATATGCAGTATCTCAAGTTCTTTACTGAGTAATTAGTCAGACATCTTAATTACCAAAGTCAAATTATAACATTCAGTTAAACTGCTGCAAATACAGAGGGACAGTCAATGAAGCCAATGGAACTATGCCAATTTACACCAGCTGAGGATGTGGCCTAGAGTAATTTCACTGACCAAATGTAGAATTTGGTCCTAAACCCGCAGTGATGACATATGCAAACAGAGCCATCATTATGGCTCAGTCCTGCTCCCACTGATGTCAGTTACAGTTTTGGTGCTGAATTCAGCGACTCAAAGTCAGATTCTGATACCCTTACCCCTGCTAGGTAGCACCTTACTCCATAAGTAGTCCCAGCAAAATCAATCACATTACTTAAGGAGTAAAGTACCACTCACTGTAACAGTGGGCTAATCTAGTATAATGTGAGTGTGATTGGATGCCGTGCTCAGCAAGAAAATTTACCACAGAGTAGGTAGTATTTTACTGAGGGTACATCTACACTACAAGCACCATAGTGGCAAAGCCACAGTGCTGCAGCTATGCCGCTGTAATGTAGACACTTAATATAGTGACAAAAGAGATTTTTCTATCGCTATCGTAAATCCACTCCCTTGAGCTGTGCTAGCTAGGTCTGTGGAATAATTCCTCCACTAGCTGCGTTTACAGTGGGGGTTAGGTCGACAACTGCAATTGCACTGGGCATGAAATGTTTCACAACCCTGAGCAATATAGCTAGGTTGACCTAAGTTTTAGGTGTAGATCAGACCTAAAAGAAGGAAATCTGCCCAGGACATCAGAAGTATCCTCTAGTCCTTTGAAAAATGGTTCTTTAGAGGCATCAGGGACCTTTTAATGTCCCATTTAAAATATGGAAGACGTATTTTAAGGATTTTGCTATTTGATTCATAATGTTTTATTCACATACTTGACTCATATTTTCTACATTTCTTAGCATACCTTTAAGAAAGTATATATTGTCATTAAGTATATAAGCTGATCCAATACTATAGATAAATCTGTCTTTTAAACTAAGCAGAGATGCACTAGAATTATACTAGTTTTACATAGTGCTTCCATGTTTATCTCAAAAATATACACACCTCAAATCCATTTGATTTTCTGTACTCTTCATAAATAACAGTTATTAAAATTAGTCTCAGTGAACAGTATTTACAGATAAGCAAAACTTTTAAAACTTTAGAAAATAAATTAATGTATTTGTGATAGAAAATACAGAAGACTCAGTCTCAACCCATTAGCTCAGACGCATAAACTAGATCAGCGGTTCTCAAACTGTGGGTAATGACCCAGTTTTAATGGGGTCACAAGGGCTGCCTTAGACTTGCTGGGGCCAGGGGCTGAAGCCAACGCCCGAGCCCCACTGTCTGGGGCCAAAGCCTGAAGGCTTCAGCCTTGATCAATGGGGCTGAGATTACAGGAACCCCTGCCTGTGGCTGCTGCCCTTGGGCTTTGGCTCCCAAACCCAGAGTGAAAGGGATTGGACGAGCTCAGGCTTCAGTCCGCCCTCCTGGGGTCGTGTAGTAATTTTTGTTGTCAGAAGGCGGTCATGGTGCAATGAAGTTTGAGAACTCCTGAACTAGATTGTTAAAAAAAACAAACCAAAACCTTGAACAAATGCAGCTGTCCCATTTGCTCCAGAATGCTAAGCACAAAGCACAGACTATTCACGGCTTGATCATGCAAACATTTATGTCTATGAGTAGCCCATCCTGAAGACCACAATGTGCTTAACTTAAAGCATGTATCCAAATTGGAACTTAGGCACATGTTTAAAGTTAAGCATGTCCTTAAGTTATTTGCTGAAGAAGCATGGACTGCTGAATCAGGACCATACTGAGTAAAGTTAACACACATGCTTAAGTGTTTTCATTACCAAGCTTTACGTTTACATTGAGCAAATATTTCTCATAAAAGATGCCCTGATCCTTATCTTATAAAAATGTTTTGTTTATTTTTCAATACAAAAGTACATTTAAAAACTGAATCATTTGCTAAAAGCAATATAAAACTCTTAAAAGCCTATCTTTGACAAAACATAAGTATTGTTGTTTGCCTTTTACATTCTTATACACAGTATTTATAGATACATACAAAATGAAATCAGAAATGGATGGAACACAACTACATGAGACTCAAATTCCATTTTATATTGCACAATTATAACACCACCACAGAACACCTTCAAGGAGCAGTGTTCAAAGTTTTCAATTTTCAAAAAATTTTGTTTTGTTTGCTCAGTTTGCAGTTACTTTGCTATTTTCTCTGCAATAATGCACCAGTTTCCATGATCATAGCAAGAACTAATAATATGGAGCTCAGGCACATTCTCTTCCAGTAAACAACATAGCTCTCCTTCCCGAAAAACATGATAATAACGCATGAAGGCTTTTGTATCCAATATGCCAACAACCTGATCCTCAACAGCCATTGCTTCATCCAAAATAGAATCAGTGGAGTCAGTTGTTAAAGTTCTTTGAAGGAGTTTGCTAGCGGTAGACTTACCATCTTCATCTCTACTATAAGTACAGTTGTTGTCCCCGTCTTCCACAGGACCACCCAGAAAAGATGTTTCTTCATTCTTGTTCTGACCTACTTCATGGTGTTCTTCATTTAAATCCCTTATTACACCTGAGGCTGTCATCCACTGTGGTTTTTTGACAGTCGCATTTTCCATAAACACTTCATCATCATCTAAACTTTGCTCTTTTAATAATGGCCCACAGTGACCTAAGTCTAAACTGCAGTGTCTTGACGGTTGAATGGATATGGTACTGTTTGCCCATCCTCCTACATTCTTCAGAGATTTCACCTTCTCAGTTTTCTTTCTTAAGGTTGATTCATCAAGGGATCTGGAGAAAAACCATGAACGAAAAGATTTCCCTAGAGCTCTATAGAATCGATTTTCTTCTTCTTCAGACATTTTCATGCAGCAGGTTTTGGCTAAGCAATGGTCTGTACTGTGGGAAGTTTTTCTATCAAGTTCCTGTTTAAGATTAATTGGGTAGCTGCATTCAGAGTCTACTAGTTGCTGTGGGTGTTTTTTTACAGTATGTTCAAGATCACTCTTATGTCCAAACTGATTTGATTCTGATAGAAGCCGGGAGCACAAGTCCCTATTCCATGGAACAAATACATCTTGTTTTTCAAAGCGACGATTTTTTTGTTCCATAGCCCAAACATAAATCATGATCTGACCTCCAGGTATCAACACCCTTGCCATTTCTTTTATTGCTTTGATTCTTCTTTGTTTAGTTGAGAAATGGTGAATCACTGTGAAGGAAGGAAAGGCATTTCAACTTAAATATTGCTACTGTTACATTATTTATTTTTTAAAATAACCTTCAGTTAATTTAGCGCCCATGAAAGATTTCAACTGACATTGCTGGAAATATAAATCCTCCATCTAGCCACAGAACAAGTACAGCAGAAGGTAATAACAGTACAAACCTTCTCCATACTTTCCTAACAATGTGCCTTAACTACAGCTAGTCAGAAAACTTTGATAGAATCACTTTCCATCAGAAAATGCAGTTCCATCGAAATAGAAATAATTGGCAAAATCATGTCAATTTTGCAGAAATTTCACTTTGGAGAAAAACTGAAAAAATTCCAACAAAGTCAAAATCTCAACGTTTTCAAAACGAAACATTTTGATTTTTCATTTTTTAATTAATTTTTGTTTGAAACTTTTTTATATTGTACTATAACATTTTAAATCAAAATCAAAACAAAACTTGTCACTAGCCACAATCCAGAACAAGAATTTTTTTCAGAATTTTCCTTTGTGAAGAATTTAGAAATTTTACAGGTTTGTTCCAATTTGAAACAAAGCCAAATCGTGAGGTCTCAAAATACTTCATGAAATGGAATTTCCATCCTCTGCCCAGATCTCAACTTAATCATGTCCTGAATGGAACGCTTCTAGCCATGAATGGCTAGTTGAGACTCCCCGGCCCATTCAACAATTGGATTTCTGATTAATTAAATTAAACTATCTCAAATATGCAAATTGTTTGGAGGATAACCAAAAATGACTGAATACTAAACTAATATCACTTCAGAATAATATGTTTTAATTTAGGTACATTTAAAATACGTCTATCCAAACCTCCAGGTGGATATATAATATATTAATGAAAAATCTGTACAATACATGAATTGGACTAGTGTACAAACTAGAACCATGCTAACTCCTCTCCATGAACTGAATTGCCCATTGAGTCTACTCTCTTCTTTACAGAAGATGCCTGGAAGAACCAACAAGCTTTGCAATATGACCTGAAAGCCACCATTTCCAGGCTTTGGTTGAATAAGGAAAGGAAGTTGAGAGCACATCATTGAGAATGCCTTACCCTAATTTAAACAAGGGCTCTCTTGGCTCAGGAACCTGACCTGTTCACATCTGCTAACATATCACACAGTATAAGAGACAGACTGAGGTAGGCAAAGACCCAGACCACTTGGGGATTTAACATAAAAGCCAACATCTTAAATTTCATCCAGAATCAGCTGTTCACAGAGTACAGGAGTAATGTGCTTCTTATTGAGTTGCCATATTCTGAACTAGCCACAATTTCTGACTGGTTTTAAGGTGCAGCCCCATGTTAAGCACACTTCAATCATCATATGTGAATCTCACCCCAGTTAGTTGTGTCTTAATTTGTCAAAAAGCATGGTTAAGATGTGCAAAAGAGTGTGCAACCTTCTTGCCAAGTGCTAATGATAAAACCCTACTGATGTTAACTGGACAACTAGGAGTAGCTGAGGACTCAATATTATACCTAGTAACAAACAGTGAACATGGTCCCTCAATAAGGGGTTCTACTATTCCTCCCCCCACCTTGTCAGTACTGTCTCACTCTGATGTAGATCAAGGCTCAACCAGCTCAGTTTCTTAGACACTGGGATCAGATGAGACAGAGACACAGAGCAGAGTGAATGTCTCATACTGAACACGCTTCAGGCCATACATCTTCACAACACCTCCTGGTAAATGTTATCAAAGGCAACTGGCAGAACTGAAAAAATCAGGATGGATATTTGATCTTTGTCTATCACCAGGAACAGATAATCAGCCAACACAATCTGTGCAGTCTCTGTCTGAAAGAGATTCTGGTAATGGGTCAAATTCTCTTCCTGGCCAAAATGGCATAATCCCCTTGGTGGTCACATAGCCAAACATGTTTTGTCAATGGGATTCTGCCAGTGTCAGCCAGAAGAGAATTTGACCCATTACACAAATCTTTTCCAATCTCCAAAAGTGGAAGGAAAAACAGTTAGTCTGGAATTAGATGAACATGAGTACACCAAATCTCAGGGCATCTAGGCTTAACATTCATTATTGTTATCTGTACAAAAATGTGATTAGCACATTTATATTTGACAGGATAACAACTCACATAAATATTATATAAGCAGGCAGCTCTTTGAGATAGATTTGCTATCAATGGGATTATGCCAGGGTAGCAGAGAGTTGAATCTGGCCTACTGTCTTATAAGTAGGAAAAGGAAAGCAAAGAGGTAAATTCTGTTAGCATGTTAGTCAGTCTCTTGTCCTGTATGCTTCTGAGCATATTGAAGCAATGCATTTTACTCACCACATATGGAGTAATTTCTTGGTAATGTAAGACATGTCTACACTGCAATTAAACACCTGCACTGGCCCATTTCAGCTGACTTGGGCTCACAGGGTCCCAGAGCCTGGGCTCCAGTCTGAGTCGGAACATCTATGCTGCAATTAAACAGCCCTTTAGTCTGAGTGCTGTGAGCCTGAGTAAACTGACTTAGGTCAGCCATGGGTGTATAATTACAGTATAGACATATCCACAGAGTGATCAACTTGAGTGTCCCAGTTCCTGGAGTCTGGTCTGAGCCTCTAGGGGTCCTCCCAAAGGGCTACAACTAATATGGCTACCAAAGCCCTCTGATACCATTCCCAGAATGCTTTGAGTCAGGGTTGGTACAGAAGGAACTAAAAAACCCTGCTGGAGCCAAGTATGGAGGCATGGGCTAATCTGGACAAGCAGTCCAGGGGACCAACGGCACATCAGGACTACATAGTCCCGAGCAAGTTAATGGGGGAAAGGGAAGCCTGCCCCCCAAAAAGAGAGGGCATTTTGATTTTGGATGGGAAGCTAAGGGAGAGACAGCACATCTTATGGAGTTCCTGCTAAATTTTCTCTTCCTCCAAACACAGTTGTTGTACTGTTGTGAGACACTAGCTGCATGGATCAGGTAGCTCTAGCATTGCAGTGCCCAGCATATAGGTAGATAGATGGGAGAGGGAGAGAGAGAGAGCTCTGAAGCTGGCATCAGCTACCAAAAGCCAGCCAAGACCCAAGGACAATTCCAAACCAGGGGACCACTGAGCCCTAGTGAAGTCAGGAGAGGGCTCTGCCACAACTAGGGATGAAGAACAAGTAAAGTGATTTTTGTTTAAGCTGGGCAACACACACTACAGCACCTGCACACCCCATCTGAGGACTCACAACCTCAGCCATACCAACCACCTCAGGTAAGCGTTAGGGAGGAGTTTGTGAGCATTAGGAGATGAGGAATTGGCTTATTTATAAATGCTGGTTAATTATTAGTTAATCTTAATCACTTTCTTCCCCAGATCCTATTTTCCTCTTCCCGATAAAGTTCTCTCCTTTGTTATGCTGTTATTTTGGGGTATTATTCCTTTTTCTGGGGTTTGTTTTAGTTACTGTATTGTCCCCTGTGTTCTGGGCTTTACCCTTCTTGTCAGCTTGTAGTATCATCATGGATTTCTCAAGGGGCAGCACCCTTTTTCTCAACCATGGGGAGAAATCACTCTGAGTGGAGACACCAGGCATCAAGAAAGGAACCCAAGACCCAGCCAGCAAAAGGAAAGGAAAAAGCCACTCCCAATATTAGTGATATCAAGCACCTGGGAGAGAAGAGGAAGGAAGCTTAAGACACGCTTTGGAGGAGAGGGCTACAGTTTTTTTTCTCATATTTCATTATTTTGATAGAAGAACCTGTGACCAGCTGTGTGGTGGTAATATGGCACACAGGTTAGTACTAAAAACGTTGTAAATATGTTGTAATATGGCACACAGGTTAGTACTAAAAACATTGTAAAATAAACCTGTGTGGTGGTAATATGGCACACAGGTTAGTACTAAAAACATTGTAAAATAAATCCAGGGAAGAATATTGTTAAAAATATCATCCAGAATGCCCTTCCCTCATCTGTTCCTCTTGTATTTATATATACAAGAGGACATGGGCAATATATTCAAAAATGAAACTCAACAGGACTTAGGCATCTAAGTTCCTTAGGTGGTTTTGAACTTTTCCCCATGTCTGCTCCAGAAAAAATGCATATTCTTAACACATGCTAGTTAAGGTGAGTTGTAGATTTGACATGTTGTTGGTCAAGGTAGACCCAGGGAATCCGGGAAAGAGTTTGCCTTGACTAGCTACGTGTTTTAAAATTACAACTTGACTTGCTTACACTAGGATTTTAACACACATTAAAAACAAAACTTTTTTCCTAGTATGTACAAGGCCACAAAAATAAATGGTACTTCCCTAGTCAATGTCATTGTTATGAAATTAAACTGAATACATTTTCGTCCTCAAGTTTCCTATCATGAAACTCCATTTTATAAGATTTAAAAGATAGCTGCGTGGTTTAAAATAACCATGACAATGAGATGTAAGAACCAACTGAAAAAACTATCCAAAATATTTCATGTTTATTTTGGAACTGAACAAACACTCTACTGTATTCTCTTACCTCCAATGGAGATGATTGCATCGAAGCACTGATCCCTAAGGGGAAGATTAAGGTTGTCACATACTGAGACTTCACAGCCTTTCTTCCTTGCAATATTTATCAAAGGTTCGCAATAATCACAGCCCAGATTAAACACCTGACTGTTGATACTGAGATACTTTCCGGTCCCACATCCTACAAAACAATAAGCTTTATTACACAGGAAGCAACCTATTATGAAATTCCTTCACCCCACCTCTCATCCCTCATGGAAAAGTGAAAACACTTTGTGCCAAAATAGTCTTGTAAATCTTTTAATTTTAAAACTATCCTAGAAAATGCAATGATCCTGCTTCATTCCCACTGAAATCATTTTGTCTCTGTAAAATTACATATTAACATCATCAGACATGTAACGGTATTTATAACAGCAACATGAAAGCTTTGTAAATTCATGGCACAGTGGTACAGATCATCAATAAATCATGAACAAAATTAAAGGCCAAAATTCTCCTCTTCAATCCACAATGTATATATTTATTCAGGATACAAAGTTTCTTCTGATGTCAATGGAAATACTGCACATGCAATTACACCCTAAAAACTAGACCGTGCAATGAATTTCTCTTTGGATGGGCTGGGGAGGTAGAGGAGAAAGGAATCCTCCCCCAACAACCCATGGACTACTCTGCAGCACAGCTGCTACTGCACACATCCCTAATGCAGCCCCTTCATGAGGAGTGAGGGAACAAACAGGAGGATCAATGAAGTAGTGGCTCCTTCAGCCCTGTCCCTGATCTCCACCCTGTAGCCATTGTTGAGTAAGCTCCATGCCATATGTGCCACCCTCCAGGAACCTAGGAATATTGCCCTGCATGTTGTGCAACAGTTCTACTGCCAGTCAGATCTCTGTGGTTGCAGAGGAGATGGCAGGATTTGCCCTAGACTGCTGAATACAGATCTGCAGCACAGATGAGAGAGGACAATTTTAACTTCCAAACACAGACTTGAAAATGACCAAAGTTCAATGGTTTCTATGCAACAGAGAACTATTTCAGTGTTACAGGCACATCCTCTTTCTGTTATTGTTTTAACAACTTCACATTTGTATGTGTAATTGGCATCTATACAATGTGTCTTCTACCTGGAAGTATGGTAAGAAATATTTAAGGATCAGTGCTGTTCTAAATTCAGAGTGCTCTTCAATATCATATGCATTACAGGCACTTTTCAAAATTAGATTAAGAAACATTCAGCACAGTTATGGGTCAGTGGTAGAGAATAGTATCTGAAAGTTTACACCCTAAAGGCAGGGGAACAGCTAGGCACAGAGAACCATTTTATTCTTAGTAATTAAATTTAAAGGCCTGAGTTATCTTTAGAAACAGCACTGCAGCTTGCAGCCCTCCTGCTTTCATTGATGATAATGTGCAACATTATCTACAAAGACAGCACAGGAACTGTGAGAAAACAGCAGAACACTCGAATTGGTAAAAAAGAGCACATTGCTAGAGCAAAAATCCAGCATTATTCCTAAGAATAATGCTCAAGAGAAATGAAAGAGACTAATATATTAAAGCAGTTCAAAGAAAATATGAGATGAAAAATTAAGATTTGCATGTTAATAAGAGAGTGGGAGTTGTTAAATCAGAACAAAAGTATAACTGATTATTGTTAGTAGCATGAACACTCGATTAAAATGTAAATTGTGTGTATACTGATTAAAATGTTTTAATTCAGTTAATTGAAAGGTAGTTTTTGCAGAAGAGTTTTTATAATCTCAATGCGTACTCTGGAATAAGGGAACCAAAAATACTGTTGTGCTACCAACAAATGTTTCTATTGTAATAATTGCGAGCCTGACTAGTGGAAAGTGGGTGTAGGTTCATGAATTGCTACAATGACCTGTTATATAAAATTGTTTAAGAAAAGATCTAAGAAGGTGTCATAAACAGATAGCTAAGGGTTAATGTTTCTTTTACCTGTAAAGGGTTAACAAAGGGAACCAAACACCTGACCAGAGGACCAATCAGGAAACCGGATTTTTCAAAGCTCAGGGAGGGAAGTTTTTGGGTGTGGGTTCTTTGTTCTGTCTGTGCTCTCTCGGCTATGAGAGTGATCTCTATCTCCAGGCTTTTCTAATCTTCTGTTTCCAAGTTGTAAGTACAAAGGTAGAAAAACAATAGGCTTATATTGGTTTTTTTGTATTTACATGTGTGTAGTTGCTGGAATGTTTTAAATTGTATTTCTTTTTGAATAAGGCTGTTTATTCATGTTTTCTTTTAAGCAATTGATCCTGTATATTGTCATCTTGATACAGAGACCATTTTTATGTCTTTTTCTTTCTTTTTATATAAAGCTTTCTTTTTAAGACCTGTTTGAGTTTTTCTCTGGTTAAGGCTAAGGAACGAAGGGAGGGGGAAATCCCTTTGTGTTAGATTGACTAAGCTTGAATTTGCATAGCCTCTGGGTGAGGGGGAGAGACACTTAATCTCTCTGGGTTTGTGTTTCAAGGAATGGAAGCAGGGAAATCTCCTAGTGTACCCAGGGCAGGAAAATCTGGGGGGAGGTAAAGAGGGAGAAGGGAAGTGGGTTATTTCCCTTTGTTGTTAGACTCAGGGCATCTGAGTCTTGGGGTCCCCCAGGGAAGGTTTGGGGAGACCAGAGTGAGGCAGGCACTGATTCCTGTCTGGTGGCAGCGCTATCAGATCCAAGCTGGTAATTAAGCTTGGAGGGTTCATGCAGGCACCCACATTTTGGACGCTAAGGTTCAGAATTGGGACTTATGCTTATGACAGAAGGAGATAGAAAGACTGAATTACTTTCAACAGAAAATGTTTACTGATACCAGTCAACTACTTGGTTAAGATTATGACTCATAAAGAATAGGAATAAGGGACAGGAAATCAATGGACCAAAATTGGTGCTTCAGAAATTAGGCCTTATTGTTGGGCAAAATAATTAGAGGATGGCCCAATCCACTCATCGCCCTTAAACAGAGGCTTGAAGGAGAAAAAGGAACTTTCACCATCACAGCGGGTGCAGTAGCAGGATTGTTGCCATGACATCAGACCTTAATAGTCTGTGGGGAAGGTGGACCATCATCACTTCATCAGTGAGGATCCGAGCCTAATACATAATAATAGAGATCCCACTCTGTCTCCCCGCCCTCACGTGTCCCTTTCCGTCCCCCATTATCTTCCTCCTGTCCTATCTCTCAGTCTCTCGGCTTTTCGCCTGACCCTGAAATCAACTGTATTGCACAGCATCAGCATGGCAAGATAAGATGGCCAATCCAGCTCTGCTCAGCCTGAGAAGGACCAGTGAAGCTGAGATGATGTCCCTGATCAGAAAGGCAAGCCAGGATACAGAACAACAGCTGTCATGGCTGATCAACCAGCCCAATGCATCTATCAGTGACTGAGCAGTCACCCTATATCCTAAGAACCTCAACAAAAGCTATATTTTCTCTTGTGTCTCAGTTTTTTTGAAAGTGGGATGGTGACTATCATTCCCAATTAAGACTTGAACAACAGAACTAACTTTCTTCCCCACCAAGAAGGACTGTTCGGCAGAATAAAAGACTCTAACCCTATATTCACCCTCTTTAAAAGAGCATTTGATAGGTTTTAAGTTTGTTTTGCAGCATCACTCAATTTCAGTTTCAAAGTTTTTTTGCCTTGTTTTGTTTCTTTTCCTTTTGTGTGTTTTTATTGGTATGTTTCTAACCTTTGGCATGAATTTTATAGTATGTTTGCCAGGGTACTAACCAGGCTGAGGTCTCTGTATATGAACCAAACCATGAATCTTCTTTAACACTGATTAATGTTAAACAGTGACAGGGTCATATTAATACCTTTGACTCTTTAGGCCCTTTATTACATCTAAATTAATTCAACGGTTCTCAGTTCCACATTAGAATGAAACTTAATATTGCTAACCCCTCTAGCACCCTATGATACTGTATGTACATGGTATTAATTTGTAATAATATTTAGTAATAAGGCAATACGTGGGCAGTTCCTTTTTATGAAGCTATAGTACAGTCGGCCACCTCACATGCACCCCTCATGGCTGGGATGCCTCTGCAGTGCCCTGCCTCAATTTACCTCTTGGTTCCTCAATAAACTTAAAAAGAGGCTTTCACAAGTCTAGTAACAGTCCTTCTTGGGGTCTGATTTTCTTAACAAAGTTCCAAAACAGCCCAAGAACTCTTAAGCAAGGCACCCCCGCCCCCTGAGGTATTGTCTCTTACTCCTCTCTAAGGCACTGGAAAAAACACAAGCCCTGCCGTCCCTTCTCTGTCTCTCCCCAAGGGAAAAACAAAACTTCCAGCTGCGTCTTTGTACCCAGCCACAACTCCCTTCCTTTAGGATCACTGCAGAAGAGACTCTTCCTGCAACTTTATTCTGTCATCCCTCTTGGCTATTCACAGATCTCTGTGTTTCTACCCCCTCAGAGCCTGGTTCAGTCACATGACCACCTGTCATATGCCTTGATTCATACTCTCCACCTGGGGAAGTAAATAGCTGGGTCACAGGTTGGCTGAGACCTATCTCCCTTTAGCAGGGCCAGCCACCATGTGACAGAAGCAATAATCAATTCCTAGGTAAACAAATTACAAGATCAAACACTGAGTAAATTACCCTGAGGAGGGAACAATATGAGGATCATGGACCAAGGGGCATCCCATCCCATTATCATTAATATGCTATGTGTAAAACAAACAAAAAAAGTTTTTTAACAAAAAATGTCCTGTTAAATAAAGAGGATTTCAGCATTCTAGGCTTTCAATCAACATATCTACTCTCAAAAGCACTCAAATATTTAAAAGAAGAAAAAATGAATACATAAAAGTACTCTGAGATCTCTGTGATTAGGACCAGTTAAAAAAAAGTGAACTCCACCACCAGCTCCTTTCCCAGTTTTCCCTGACATCATTGATTAGTTATGCATCTCAGAGAACTCACACCAGGTGAATTGCTCATAAATATGCTCAGGACAGACAGAAATACTGACCTGTTCATCTGGAAACTATATTCTTGGTATCTTAACTGGTGGATTTGTGTGGCACTGATGCCAGATCCTCTAAGGTAGTTAGTCACCTAACTCCCACTGGCGCCTAACTACCTTTGAGAATCTGGACCTGACTCTGTAGCCTAATGTACAGGGCATCCTCTTTGGACGACATGATGTCCAGGAGACACTAGAGCAAAGTAAAAAGTGTCCACAGGTTTGGTTTCAAGCTTTTGCAAAGTGAAAAGACATTATAACTGAAAATTGTGCTGGCACAGGGCAAAACAAAATAAAACCCTAAACTTTACACAAGGCCTGGATCTTTTAGGCATCATAAGTCCTGGCTTGATTAAAATATACATAGAAGTACTCTGAGTACATCAGGCCCGCTCAGGGATACTATTATGCTTATTTTGTAGGCATGTGCCTTCACTGTCAGGGGTATTGTAACCTGGAGCACAAGATCACAGCACCACTCAGGCTTCGTTCCCGCCATCAATAGTGTTGAATCATAGAATATCAGGGTTGGAAGGGACCTCAAAAGGTCATCTAGTCCAACCCCCTGCTCAAAGCAGGACCAATCCCCAGACAGATTTTTACCCCAGATCCCTAAATGGATTGAACTCACAATCCTGGGTTTAGCAGGTCAATGCTCAAACCACTGAGCTGTAGGGAGTGACTTGCCCACCCTAGCTGGGCTCCAGTTCCACTGTTGCTGCCACTGGCATCATTGCACTGGGACTGAGGTGACCTGCCAGGCAGACAGCCTGGAGGTACGAGCAGGGGTGGGGGTTAGCAATACTGCTCCCACCAGAAGTGGGGCTGGGAGAGACCGGATTGGGCACGGCCTCCCTGCGGGGAGGGTTGCGACCTCACAAGCCTGGGCCCTCTCTGACATCCCCATTCCTTCCTTGGAGCCCCCATCCCCACACACATTGAATTGAGAGGCTACATCCGCCCCGAGTTTCCTCAGTTTGGGAAAGGCCGAAGGGCAATTTTTTGTATAGTGATTTGTTCCATTAAGTTTGAAATACTGAAAAGGTGAACTTCACACTGTTTTAGAAAACAAACAGTATGCATTTTGGTAAAGGGTAGACATTCCTCTCAATTTGATTTTCGGGGACAGTATGTCCATTACCTCTTAGGATTAGGGATGGTGTAGGTCCCTTACTCAATGAGGCAGGTATCCTAGTGGTGGAAGATATGGAAAAGGCTGAAGTACTCAATTCCTTCTTCACTTCAGTCTTTACGGGCAGGATCAACTCCCAGACTACTACACTGGGGGAACACAGAGAGGAGAGGAGGAGAGCAGCCCACTGTGATAGAGGGTTCAGGTAGGACTTACTTAAAGAACGTAGACTGTGCACAGTGCTATGGGACCAACGAACTGCATCCGAGGGTGCTGGGGATTAGCTGATGTGAGATTGCAGAGCATGTTGACCATTATCTTGGAGAAAATTCATGGTGAACGGAGACGTCCAGAGAATGGAAGAAAGAGCAATATAAGTACCTAATCTTAGAAAGGGAAAAGGAGGATCCAGGGCATACAGACCAATACAGTCTCCCATCAACCTGGAAAGATCATGGAGCAGGTGCTGAAGGAATCCATCCTGATACTAGAGGAAAAGTGTGATCAGAAGCCAGTCAGCATGGATTTTCACCAGGGGTAATCTCATGCCTGACCACTGATTGCTTTCTATGATGAGATGACTGGACTGTGATGGGGCAAAGCTGTTGATGTGTATCCTTGACTTTAGTAAGGGCTTTTGACACGGTTTCCCCACAGGCATTTTTACATCAGCAAATAAGGAAGTATGGGTTTGGATGAATTGGACTGTGAGTGCGATGAGAAATTGGTTGAATCAACGGGCTCGCGGGTTAGGTATATGGCACACTCTCTGTTGGCAAACCAGTTAACACGTGGTGTGCCCCAGGGGTCTGTCTTCAGGGCCCGTTCTATTCAATGTCTTCATTCATGATCTTGATGATGGGATAGATTGCACATTAAAGTTAAATTTCTGCAGATGACACCAAGTTGGGGGAGTGGTGGACACGCTGGGAGGGCAGGGATAGGATTCAGGGCGACTTAGACAATTGGAGAAGTGGGCCACAAGCAACCTCATGGCAGTACAACACGGACAATGTCCAAAGTCCTGGCACTTAGGACAGAAAAAAACCCATGCCACTGCTACGGCTGGTGGATTGTTTGGCAAGTAGCCAGTGCTGAGAAAAGGATTTTGGGGTATACGGTAGATGGAAAGTTTGACATGAAGCCTACAGTGTTGCTCTTGTAGCCAAAATAGGCTAATAGCATACTGGGCTTGTATTTAGTAGGAGTGTTGCCAGCAGATCGAGGATATGTGATTATTTCCTCTATTCGGCAACTGGTGAGGCGCATCTGGAATATTGTTGTCCAGTTTTGGGCACCACATTACAAAAGGACGCTGGAACCATTGGAGAGATCAGCGGAGGGCACAAAAATGATTACAGGACTGGAGCACATGACTTATGAAGGAGGACTGAAGGAATTAGGCTTATTTACCTGCAGAAGAGAAGACTAAGGGGACTTTGATAGCAAAACCTTCAACTACTTGAGGGGTGCTCCAAGGAGGAGGGAGCTAGGCTTTTCTCAGTGTTGACGGAGGACAGAAACAAGGAGCAATAGTTTTGAGTTTGCAGCTGCGGAAAAATCGAGGCTGGATATTAGAAAAAAACTCTGACTTAGGTAGAGTGGTTGACGTATTTGGAATGTGGTTCCTGGGGGTGGTAGAATTCTCATCTTTTAGAGCTATTTAAGGTCTGGCTAGACCGCACCCTGGCTGGGATTATTTAGGGAAAGTGGTCCTGCCTTTAGCAGGGGGTTGGACTAGATGACCTCATGAGGTCCCTTCCAACCTTTTGATTCTATGATTCTATGATTCTTTTGCTGTTAAGAAATCCCTACACACTAGATTTCAAGGACAAGTATGATAAACATAATGTGTAAAACAAATGATGACATATGATTTTTCATTCAATAAATACAGTAACTTACCTATATCAGCAATGAGACTGCCAGGCTTTTGCTCCAACAAAAACTGACGAACACGAGGCCATGCTTTGCTCTGCAGGTCATTAAAATAGGAGGCTGTGCTTTCATACACACTATGTACATGCTGATTTTCCAGCTGAGTAGCCTCATGTTCCATCCTGAATACAGCATAAGACATAATAGACAAATATGACATACAGAACATAAATTGTAGTAGCACAGATTGTAAATGTTTGTAGTATTTTACAAGTCATGCCTCTATAAATTCACATTTATAAAATTATAAGACTCATTTATAGAGTGCCTTTTCATCACATAGGGTCAGTTACTGCGCCACTGAAGTCAGTAGGAGTTTTGCCACTGACTTCAGTGGGTATAGGATTATGCCCAAAGAGCATCATGCAATGACATGTGTACTGGTATTCATACTTACAGGATAATTTCACCAATGAAATGCAGGCACACATGGGGTGGAACACATCAGAGGTTTCACAATGCACAGCAACATTACACAATAGTTTAGGGCACAAAGTGAAGAATACTCTCTCCAATTGAAACTACAGGTAAATTTAGGCAGGCAGAATGTAATTACCTGAATTGAAATTTGGCCAGGACATTAACACTAAAACACTTAAACCATGTGTAATGCCAACAGACCCCGGTCGTCGACAGGCAGGATTGAACCCCTGGGGCCTCTGGAGCTTAGTGCATGAGCCTCTACCACATAAGCTAAAAGCTAACTGGCTGTTAGCTAAGGCTGTACAGCAAACTCATTAATCTCTCTCCATAAGGGGTCTTGGTGCCACTAGATGGGACACAACACCATGCCCAGGAGGTGTGTGGGTTACACATGCAAAAAAGGGAAACCTCTAATGATCTAGAGCTAGTTGGAGAATTTTCATCAAAACAAAGTTTCAACAAAAATTATGATTTTTTTCCATTTTCTACCCAGTTTAGTAAGGATTTCAATATTATGACTCATCTCAAAGATGGCACCTTCAACAGCACAGGGCTCCTGAGGCCATGCTGGATGGGTACAGAGTCACAGAGAAGTACCTCCACTGAATTATCACCATTACTTTTTTGCAGTACCCTTGATTTTTCTTGATGTTCTCCAATCCAAGCATCCACCAGGCCATCATTCTTTATCTCCTGAGGCCTAATGAGATTACAGGCCAAGATGTTATGGTTGCAAGCATTTATATGGCATTCTTCATATCTACTCACGTTACTGATGGCCTATTCAGGAATTACTTCTCCACATCAGAAAAACAGGACTCATTAATCATCTAGTATTTTTATCCAAGTAGTCAGCAGAAAACTAAAGCCTGTTTAGAGATCTCCCCTGAAGAATCAAGTAATATATTGTATAGAAGAAAACATCAAAGTGATTCATTCAGTTGCATTTGAAAATGTCAGAAATCACACCTGACACTTGACATATAACACATTCCTCTGGATTTTCTTTGATTTTCAGGTACTGTTTGTCTCTGGAATCATCTTCTACCTATCCTCTTTACTGTTGCAATAACTTATTAAAAGGTAGGATTAAAACAGGCAGAATTAAAACAGCAAAACAAAATGGTGTGTGTAATAATGTAAATTATGTAAGGCCCCGATCCTGCAACACTTTAAATATGTACTTAACTTTGAGTGTGCAAGTAGCACCATTGGCTTCAATGGTATTTGTGTGCTTAAAATTAAGCACATATGTGTGTGTTTACAAGATTGGAGCTGTGAAAGTAGAATGAAATATATTGTAAAAATATAAAGAATTAAAGAAATGTTGTGTGTACCTTTAAGCAAAAGAGCTGAAATGCTGCAATTCAGGTGTCAGGAACGCAGACATTAAGGTAGAACAATTGCTCCACTTAAGGGCGATTGGTGAAGTATTAGCCTTAGATCTATAAGAGTTAGTAAGGAAGTAGGTAAATTTTACAGTTTTGCTCTCTTTGTCCCTTTGTTTAGTTTGCGCCCTTTTATTTGTATAAATAAGACTGTTTGGGTCTTGCATGGAGGCTCACATTATCTGGGTGTATTAGCAGAGCGCTGTGCTAATAAAACAGAGTGGTCTGACAAACTGTGAGTCCTGAGTCTAACTTTGACAGAGCCTAACTCTTCATCTATTTTATCTGTTTTTTTGGCCTGTGGCATGCAGCCAGTCTCGGCAAGTTGTGGGAGGGGAGACAGTACGGGGGACTTGGCTGGGCCCCTCCAGGCAAGTGGGGTGGTTGTGTGGTGCAGCATGGGCCCACCCCTGAGGGAAAGTTTGTAAATAGTGCCCTCGCACTGCGCTGAACGAAGCAGGGCTGCCCCTGCCGAGCCAGCCCCTGGCCAGCCACTGGCTCCATGCTCCATTGCCCCCATGGGGGCCCACAAATATGTTTGGCACCAGGCCCACAGAAGGTTAATCCAGTCCTGGATAAGAGTATCTCTCTGAGCCTTTTTCAGCTATCATTAACTAGTGATAGTTAACTGGACAGATAGGTAGCTGAATGAAACTCAAACGCCTTTGCTCTCCACCACATTCCACTTCTCTGTTTTCACTTTTTAGTTACACATACCTCATATGCCTCTTTATTTTCTATATCCCTTCCCTTGCATCACATAGAGCAGCTACAACACTTCTAGTTCTTCTCTTGTTCCATTAACATTTTGAATCTTTTTCAATAATTAATTTGCCAAGAATGCAGCTCTAAAAAAAAATCTTGCTGCTTGCAAGTGTACTATTCCTCTTGAAGTAAGATACCCATTTTAACAGTGTTACCTTGCATTGACAAAATTGCAATTTCTAGTATTCTACAAAAAGAGAGAATTAGAATTTCCCCTCACTCTAGAATCCTCATGTTAGAGAATTACATATTTTATAAACACAGCCTGCTAACATTTAGAATTATAAAAGAAAATCCACTTACTTAAATAACACATCAGAGAGTGTTGTGACTTAAAGAATATAGAATCACAGAAATTAGAGATGAAAAAGACTGATTGGGTATTTAAATCATCACTTGCCAATGCAAGGTACACTAACATTTCAAGTACTTTTGACCAGCATAGTTTAAAATGTCTTCAGGGTTGGGCCTTCCACCATTTATTTTCGGAGACTATTCCACAGTGTAATGGTTCTCATAATCAAGATATGTATATTCTGTCTGAAACATGATTTTGGCCCCTGCTGGAGCCAGTGTTGGAATGACACAAGAAGTTCTACCCTCACGTAATTTCTAGTCCTTCCCAGATAAAAATCTCTTTCACTGGCTAACTTCTCCACTAACTTCCTGGGAAGAGCAGCCAATGAGAGTTGCTGAAGGACGCAGGCAGAGCTTGTCCCCATCCCTCAGAAGCCCAGAGGAGGTTTTAAGTAGAAGAGGGAGGACAGTGAGCAGACGACTCCATTCTCACAGGAGGAGAGGGGGAAAGAGGAAGCAAAAAGAGTCCAGCAGTTCAGAGTGGCTCTGTTCCCTCCTTCCTCCTCCCTTCCTGTGAAAAAATGGCTGCAGTCTGCTCATCCCTCCCCTCTCCATCCCTGCAACACCAGGTCTGGGAAGAGGAAGGTCGGGCAAGGGAGTGAAGAACTTCTGGAGCTGCCACCCTAGAGGTAGCTACAGAGGTCTCCTTTTCTGCCCCTCCCCGGCCTGGGAGAGGAGAATGAAGAACCCCTGGAGAGGCAGGAGAATCAGAAGACACGGAGAAGATGTGGGGCTGGAGAACCAAAATTGATATGTGGCTGGGGACTGCATAATTAATTGCTTGGATGGGGCAGATGTAGGGCTAGTAGGGGACAGAATTAATTAACTAAAATCTGGGGGGTTGGGATGAAGCTGGAAGCTCCACACCATAACACAGTCCTCCTGCAGCAGGGACCAAAATCACTGGACTACATAAATTTGGGAGAGCTGGCAACTCTGTAACTGTCACACACACACACTGGCATCGGAGGGGAAGTTCAAAAAGCAAAAACATAGACCAAAATGAATGTAATCTGCAATGAAAATCTCATGGTACTTGAGCCAGTCTCATGCACTGACTCATGATTTTTGACCTTTTGGGTTTGGCAGTGCTGGCGTAGTTGTCATCAAAGACCTGAAACTATTTTGATTACACTAGCCCCTGAGGGTGAACCAATCAAATAAGTTCTCTGCTCCAGCAGGGGAGGTTTGCCTGGACATGAAAATGCAGGAGGTATTTCCAGTCCATGACAAAGGTATCATCTCCATCCTTCTCTTCTACAACTTCAGCCCAATCACAACATCCACAGTGTGACCAAGTATCTGTCAAGGCAGTAGTCACTTGGGACAGTCCACTGGTTTTCAGGGTAGCCATGAACTCCTGAGCCAGTTCTAAAGAGTTGCCATCCACCTTGTCATTGAGGGAATTCAGAATAATTGGTCCTGGTGACTCCAAAGCCACCACAGAGAAGAACATAAATTAACCTCAGCTTGGGATTCGGATGTGCAAGATTGCAGCGTATTAACCAAGACTGGTCTTATTCTAACTCCATCACATGCTAGATGGACATAATCAATCTAGCTCTGGAGCCCTCCTGCCCCTAATGTCAGTTTTGGTCAGCTTGCTGCATCTCTTCCTCAGCCATTTCTTGACTAATACTGCAGTGTCATCCAGCCATATATAAGCAAAATCAGGGACAACTTTCATATTCTAGGTTAGGGACGGTAGTAATTTGAGTATTTGCATTAAACAACATAAATCATGAGGGTAAGGGCTATGTTCTCCAATACCCTACCCCCAGAGATGACAGAACTAATGTTAAACACAGCACCAAACAAATGATATACTCCTACCTTGCCTTTCCTTGCCCCACTACAACAGGGACAGCAACTGATTCCTCCCTCCTCCTCAGATATCAATATTCCCAATTTGTGGCACTACTGCTCAACTTTTAATGGTAGCCATCAAAGGGCCTAATAGAGACCAGCAAGGTAAGGCTGTCAAGGTCACCTATATACTGTGATCTCCTAAACTCCCCAGAAACATAAAATCCCTTGTCAAAATATACAGTTCAATCCTCTCCAAAATCTCCTTGCAGACCTCTCAACAACCAACCACAAAGCGCACAATTTCCTCTCCAGCTTCCTCAGACTCTTGAGGTGGGAGGAAGCACCACCTTCCCTTGTCACTCCCTTACTCTAGAGGACAATCTATTGTACTCCTTTTCATGATGACTGCAAAAACCAAACATCCCTCACCTTAACCATCAAAGAGAAGCTCATTCTTTGTGTTTGTTATTCACAGTGACTACTCCCACTATATTGGTAAAGAAAGAAAGATCAACAAAACCCATAAAAGTATTATCACACACTAAATTGTTTCCTGTTATGAACCATTGTGAAAAAATAGCTTTATTAGTAGTAAATAAAACAATGAGGCAAAATCCTAATAATCCCACAGAGAATGGTTGAATCAATTGTAATCCAAGGTGTGAGCACTTGAGCAAAACTGAAGGCTGTGCATTTCTGGGAGATTACTGCTTGCATCAGGTACATGAGGCAACAAGCCAATTAACCACCCATGAACTGTAATAATCCCCTGCAAATTCATTGCCAGAAGCATCTTGGAAAGAAATGTTTAGACATATACATTTCCTCAGTACTACTTTACTGAAGTCTTAATCCTGCACTCCTTATTCAGACAAAATTTCCATTGATTTCAATAGGAATTTGCATCAATTTGAGCTCAGAGTTTTAAAGCTATTTCATAACTTGAATTATTCATAGGATTCATATAAGCTTGCAGTTATTATACTTTTGTTTGTTAAAGAGAGAGAATCTCAACCTGCTCATGGAAGGATTAAAAGCACTATGAATCTTCTTTGAAGCTGTTGGACTAATTAAAAGTTTACTTACTGCCAATGAAATGTAATAACTTGAATGAATACAGCATACAGCACCTCTTGTGTGATTCAAGTATTAACAGTTGATAATATCTGCTACTTTCTACCCACTATCATATCCACATCTTGTTAATTTTGTTCTTGCTTCTCATGCTTTATTTTCCATTCCAGTGAAAACTATTAAATGTTAACTGCAATACATGGAATGTTCTTGGTGTCAAGCTCTTCAACAATTAATCATTTAATATTTCCCTATATTGTTGTACATTGAGGACTATATTCGGACTTCTTGATCTTGTATTTAGGTATCTCTAATTACTTTGCCCGGGCAGTGCATATCTAGAAAGTTACACCGTATGAGAGGTGTATAGTTTAGCACTAATTCTGTAGGTGAGCATGGTACCAGCGACTTTTCACCTACTGTGATGAAGGTACAAACATTTAAAACCACTTAGAAGACAGCTCTCACCCACAAAAGTTGTGCAGCCTTTTTTGAGATGCCGCTTATCTATATTATCCCATCTAAAGGCTTGGTCCAGCTCCCACTGAAGTCTTTCCATCGACTTCAATGAGAATTGTATAGGCGCCTAAAAAGCTGGGATTGGCAGCAATATGGAACAGCTGAGCCTCCTGACATAAAATCTTAAGAGGGTCCTTTCCTACTGATGTTCTGCATGTCTGAAAAACTCTGTCATAGGTTATTCACTGATGTACATCTTTGGGATGAGGCTAAAAACTCTTGTTTTCACTCCAGTTTTGTGGGGTTTTTGTCTGCCCTTGAGTTATCACTGCATATCTTGGAAGAAGGATCTGAGATTTGTGTGGTTTCCTCACTGAAAGTTAATATAAATTGCCTTGTTTTCTATAATCTTGCTTCATTTATTCCTATATTAAGGATCACAGAATCCTTCAATGTTGTTATTTACATGATGGTAGTACCCACAATGTAGTAGGTCCTGTACAAATTTATGGAAACATATAGTCCCATATCTAGTTTCCATTAATGCTTTCCACTCCTGGAATTTGGGATGGACCCAACTACATTCCCACAGTAGCTGTCTGTGTCCCAGGCCAGCTGTTCTCCTCAGGAACAGCTCACTGACAACTTCCCCTCCCTCTCTGTCCAGAGACTCTTTTTAACAACTTACTGTCCTCTTGATCTCTAGGTTCCCTGTGTCATAAACAGATAGCTAAGGGTTAATGTTTCTTTTACCTGTAAAGGGTTAACAAAGGGAACCAAACACCTGACCAGAGGACCAATCAGGAAACAAGATTTTTAAAAGCCGGGGAGGGAATGTTTGGGTGTTGTGTCCTTTTGTCTGTGTGTCTCCAGTTCTGTCTCTCGGCTATGAGGAGGTGATCTTTCTACTTCAAGCAATTCATAATTCTTCAGGTTTCCAGTGTGAGTACAAGGTTAAGAAAAACAATATGCTTTTTGTTTTTTTTGTATTTTACATTGTGTGTAGTTGCTGGATGGTTAAATGTATTCTTTTGAATAGGCTGTTTTTCATATTTTTCTTAAGCAATTGACCCGAATATTAGTTATCTTGATTACAGAGAGCATTTTATGTCTTGTTCTTTCTTTTTATATAAAGTTTTTTTTTAAACCTGTTGATTTTCTTTTCTAATGACGGGCTTAGGGATAGAAAGTCCCTGTGCCAGGGAATTACGGTATCTCTCGGAGACTGGGGGGAAAAAAGGAAGGAGGGGGGAAGGTAAATGCCCTCTCTGGTTTTGTAATTCAAGGGTTTAGTACAGTAATCTCAGGATAAACCACTGGAGGGAAGCCTGGAGGAATGTAAAAGAGAAGACAGGGGAGGGGTTATTTTCCTTTGTTGGTAAGACTCAGGGCATCTGAGTTGTGGGGGTTTTTTTCCCCAAAGGAAGTTTTGGGGAACCAGAGTGAGCCAAAAAACAAACTTGGGGAATTTTTTTTTTTGGGGGGGGCCTGGTGGCAGCGCTATCAGATCCAAGCTAGTAATTAAGCTTGGAGGTTTCATGCTAGCATCTTAGTTTCTAAACTCTAAGGTTCAAATCTGAGTAGGAAGCTATGACACCCAGCCTTGGCAAATCTTCTGTGCAGCTGTGGGCTGAAACTGGACATAGTATCTTTACTGCTAATAGCTCAGCCATTGTCTTGTAATTGGTCCCCAAGGGTTGTTGGGAGGCTGGTTACCTAGAGCTATTGCGTTGTTTTCATGCTTCCTTTTCCAACACCCATTAGATTAACTCATTCACAGAGGAAACCCAATAACCTAGTATAACTAAACAGTGACTATCTCACAGACCAGGTCTCATACAATATTGACACAATTATCACAGATCAGTATTCCTAGATTATTACATAGCAGTTCCATGTCCACCACAGGGCCTTCCCCTGATGGCACAGAGCCTGCATAGCCAGCTCTATGCCACTTTCCCACACAACCTCTACTGTATTAGTGTGCCAAGGCATGGTTAATATCTTCACTCTAGAGTTAACATGGATGATTGGCACATGAGTTTGAGCATCCACCCTGCAAAGCTGTACTCAAGGGTATCCACTCAACTGAGTCCACAGTGGACTCTGATTTATTTGAGGCACTAGGACTTCTGGGGTCACATCCCATGGTTCTCAGTGCAGCTCTAAGGTGCACCAATCTATATATTATTTCATAGTATATTATGGGAGAACTTGTCTGTCCTTCTTGGGCACTTGTGTGGAAGCTGTCTTAGCCAACCAATTCAGTAAGTAAACCATCTCCAACTTGGCACATTAACGATTTCTGTCTGCAGCCTCCGTTCCAACCAGTGTCAAGGCATAGATCCTGTTCTGAGTGATGACCTGATCCATACAGTTGACATTAATGCAACTCCTATTTCAGAAACAGAGTGGAGATACAGGGTATAAGACATGGTAGAGGACATTTTGGCAGGGCTTGTTACCCTGAGAAGACAGCAACATACCTTGCTAAGGAGATCATGCAAACTGCAGACATGGCAGAGTGGAGGCAGTTGATGTGTGTTTTAATAGCTGTGCATTCCCCCCATGCTAACTGCTGGTTTGGAGGAATGGTGGATCTACATTATCTGCAGATGTAGATGACCAGCAGCAGGCCCAGAACTTCCACCTGAGGAATTTGCCTCAGGCCTTCAAACGCAGAACATAGAAATGAGGGAAGTTACACCAGTCCATAAGTGGGTTGCTATTGCCATCTGGAAGCTGGTTATCCCAGACTGCTACAGGTTAGTGACTAATCAATCAGTATAGTGTTGGCAAATCAATGATCAGTGCTGCCATCATGGATGTTTGCAAGACAATTATTGCTTTGGTGCACCCACAAGCTGCATTCCCTCTAAGGTGCGTGCACCTGGGCGGCCACTCAAGAGGGCAGCAAGGGTCGTGCATCTAATTAGTGGAGCTGCGCAAGTGTGGTTCCACTAATTAGGTGACTGGACCCTGGAGAGGAGGACGCTGGTGATGTGGGGGGAACAGCTGGCAGTGGAGGGGGCAGTGGGGAGTTTGGGCTTGAAGGGCTGCAGCAGCCAAGGAGCTCAGCTGCCCCCTCCCCCAGCCACAGCTGGGTTGCCTCGGCCAGGGAGATACACGCCTTCACTCTCCCAGCCCTGGCTGGGCTGCAGCAGCCGGGGCGTGATGTGCCTCTTCTTTTGCAGCCCCAGCTGGGCTGCGGTGGCTGGGGAGAGAGGCCTCTGGGAGCCAACAGAGAACAAAGTAGTAAACTCACAGTGGCTGGCAGCTGTATATTGCACAAGCTGGTGTCTCTGTTGCTCAAACATTTAGCCCCAAATACACTGATAGTAATCAAGTCTGAAGGTGACAAACTCATGGATTATTGGGGCTAGATCTTCAAGGAAGAAGGGGTAGAGGATTTTAGCAGCTGAAGATGGAAGAAGGTGGTGTTGTATTTGTGTGGTTCTGTATTTTTTGTTTTTTGGCCACAGACCACTTTAAGGTTAGGAGGGTCCCTCCCAGCCATTATACTCTCTGGTCATGTCTCCCAGAAAACTACCTCTCCCAGGGCTAATGGCAGTACTTGATTTTCACTGGTGTTCATCAGTGACCAGGGGCACAGCACTGCTTTCAAATGGTTCCAAGGGCTTCCAGCATTTTATTGTGCAGGAGTTAGGGCCAAACTCTTGTCCAGCCCTCTCCCCAAACAAATTCTAAAACTTAGTGGAAATCACCTGTCTGGATTGTTTGGGGAGAGGTATTGGAAACCATTAAGGCCAGATCTTTGCTATCTGGTATAGTTCTGGCTCTTCAGGGAACTCCCACTGACTCATAAGTACCAAGCACTATGTTTGGTGCTAGGTGTTTTGTAGGATGAAGAGCTTATTTGCAAGCTCTTTGAAGCAGGGATCTCTCTGCAAACACCGAAGCCATGTGTTAATGTGCTCCGTTTACTAAAGGGACTTGTAAAAACTTAATGAGCCTACTCTTGAGTTTTTGAGTTAGTGACACACACAATGTGAAACCAAGAGAACTTTAACTTTGCCTGTTTCTACAGGACTCTTTTGCACTTGCACAGCGTGGGTCCTAAACACTCATTTAAATACGCATAAACAACCACTTGATGTCTTACTTCCCTTCATATTTTCAATGCTATCACTTGTTTGTTTGTGGTTTTGCTTGCTGTCTGTGTTGCTTTATTACTTATTTTTACTGTTCTATGTATGTGCAGTATTAATCAAATTAAGAGTTGACATCCCAGAGAAATTGTGTAAATCTGACTGAATGCCTTTTACTCTCTTTTCCAGTATCAGAAAATATTTTATTAATATTTGTGATGAGAGCATGACTATTTCCAGTTGACTCATAGATTTGTTTAGCATCTTAAAGCTGAGCTATGTGTGCAGATACTAAGCATGCAAAACAGAGACAGCTTAGTGAACTGCAAAAGTCCATAGCATGCTCGTATTTTGGCAGATGCTTCATTTTTTGAGAGCAGCTTCCTCTGAAGATTTAGTGATCTATGGTAGGAGGAGGTTATTAAATTGGGCCTCCGGTGCATTTTTTTTTAATGTTAACACTTAACGACCATGACTTTGTTTATATAACTGTTTTCAGTATGCCACATTTTGGTGTGTTTACCAGCTTGAGTTGTTAGAAAGGATGATAAAATACATGTACTCCAAGGGCAGTGTTAATTTTCTTTTTATTTGATTTCATATTAACAGAACATCTTAAGCAGAGCACCTTGTTAATTATCCCTTGTTTTAATATTCTTTCTTCTTCCGTATCTATGAATTTTTTAAAAACATATATCTAGAGGTTTTTTTGCACTGGTGGCACACATCTGCACATTACCTCAGTATTTGAGCAGCACATAACAAAATTCATTCCACACATGGATGGAACAAATTGGAAGGAACATTGCCCACAAGTAGTTAAGACTCTAAATGTTCTTAAAATAGTAACAGGCTTTGAGTTCTCCTGTATCATTACCCACGACTGTAAGAAAATCCAGGCCAACATAAATTGGATGCTGCACTAGGATGCAGCAGAACAGAACCTCCACAGACGTGTTTTTGCAACACCCCACATTCACCCCTCCTCTCTTTTCTCCTCCCAGAGGCAGCAGGATGCTGGACCAATAGTACCAGATTTAATACTGTCACAAGTCATCTTTCTTCATTTTTTATCCTCCTATACCCTTGGGTGCATAGGCTGTCCACAAATTTCCATCATTTATTTTAGTCTTGTGCTGGTCTGTTCAGGTTTCTGAGTGTCATGGTAATAGATTTGGCTTCATTCTCTATATTTCTTTAGGTCACTGTCTTTTTCTCTTGCCAGGTGGTGTCCATATTGTCACTTGATGTGGAAGCCTTGCTGCTGACATCCTTAAAGCATGTCCTGAATATGTCCCTTGTCATCTTCTTACAATGTGTGATGTTTCAGGTTGGTTTGTTCTACTCAGAATTTCTGATGTTGCAAGAAACTCTTTCCAATGAACCCTGAAGTCTTGCAGTAGACTTAATATCTAGCTTGCCTCTGAAAATGCTCTCATGCTAGGGCCGGTATGAGGAAAAGCAGATAGACAGAGAGATGCTTGTACCACCTGCTTCCTTGAATTTGCAGGCATTCCTCATCTTATGCTAAAAATCCCTTCTTTGCATGTATGCAGTAACGTGTGCCACAATAAATTACTGACTACCTGTTTAAATGTTTTTTTCCTCTCTTGGAATACATCTTGGATCACACATCGCTGGGGATGAGAGGACAGGAAGAGAAAAGAGGGGCATGGAAAATGTAGGTTCTTCCAGCCTCAAGTGAAGCTTTGCATGAAAAGACCAACCCATAGCATGTAACATCCCCCATCACAATAATGAGAGTAGTCATAAACAAGCAAAGCCAGACCGCTTCTGTTGTAATATCCTCCATAAAAATAACAAAGGTGGTAACTTGCGTCTTACCCATCTACTACAATGCTGGTTTCTTCATTGTGTCCTTCCCAGTCCATCCCTCCATCTCCTCCCTGAAGGGATCCTGGGACTCCAGCCTGAGGTCATTGTAGCTGTGCCCTGAAGCCACTGGTGTCTGCTCTACACCCTCTAATTCCTGCACTTCCTGTGTCTGCTCCCGCTTCTCTGGGACTTCTTTTTCCAGTCAAACATTAAAATCACATGGAGTCGTCACATGAGCACCCAGTCTAGCCTGCTGTAGAACAGACACTTTCTAGGGGTGTTGCCAGACCAGGACTTCTGGACTTTGATCTTCTAGTACATGTTCTTAAGAGATTTAATTTTCTCCCTGCACTGAGATCCCTTCCTCTGCCAGCTTTTTGGAGATAGACCTGTACATTTTGTGTAGATCTCCCCAAATCATTGCTCTTACTGACCTCACACCAGAGGTCCACTAGAACCTTCATGTCAGTGTCTGGCCAGCTGGCACCAACCTGGGAAGATGATTTCCTGGATGCCATCTCTTCTGTTCAAGTGCTGTGGAAGCATAGTATAAACATTGCAGGTACAGAGATCCCCATGCAATGTGGTGTTTAAACACGAAACTGATATATGTGGGCTGGTAGGAAAGAAGATGAGAGTTGGTATATAGCAAGAAAGTATAGTCCGGGGGAAATTGTAGGAAGGCATTGGAGGACTAGCAATG
Organism: Chelonoidis abingdonii; assembly: GCF_003597395.2. Classification (NCBI taxonomy): domain Eukaryota; kingdom Metazoa; phylum Chordata; order Testudines; family Testudinidae; genus Chelonoidis; species Chelonoidis abingdonii. The sequence continues at coordinate 90,968,337 of NC_133773.1, forward strand.
CCTGAGTCAATTAGCTTGCATCCACATTGCCATGGTCAGATTACCAGGCCAAGCATAAGCAGCACTGTAAACCTGCAATAGGGGAGGGTCCCAGAGCCTGGGGTCCAGGTCAAGCCCAAACATCTACAATGCAACTTTATTGCCGCACACCACAAGCCTGAGTCAGCTGACATGGGCCACCTGCAGGTGTTTTATTGCTGTGTAGACATACCCTAAGTTAATTCTGCAGTGAAGACAAGCCCTAAGAGAAGGGAACATGGTCAAAACACTGCTCCATTCCACTTTTTCTCCTGCTGATGATAGCTCATCTTAATTGATTGCTCACTTACAGTTGGTTTGGCTACTTCCAGCTTTTCATGTTCTCTGTATGTATAAATATCTTCTTGCTGCATATTCCAGTCTATTCATCCGATGAAGTGGGCTGTAGCTTATGCTTAAATAAATTTGTTAGTCTCTAAGATGCCACAAGTACTCCTGCTCCACTCCAGTTATTCTTATTTGCTGCAATGGCTCCTTCAGCCCTGTGGCTGCTAACTTGTCCCTGGCCCAGACCACAGACAACCCAAAATATAGGGAGATGCAAATCTGGCATAAAACTGCCTTTGACATCCAAACATTCCTAAGCCTAGTGTAACTCAAACAGAATAGATAATTGGGCCTGAGGACTAATTAATATATTGCTCTGAAATACTTTCATAAAGTTAATGTAGTGCTCATGAAAGGTGTGAAACTGTCAACTCAACTATTCTTAGTTCACGGACCAGGTGCAGCATGGGAAGCTGCAGTGCAAGCTTCCTTCACACTGCCTCACTAGTCTGCTTTCACCCTGGACCGAAAGGAAAACCCCAAGAGGGGAGAGGTTTGTTCAGCTCCTATGCTGATTCTCTGGCAAGACTGCCAACTAGACCCCGTAGTTGCTTTTGCAAGGTGGGTGTTTGATCACAGTCTGCTTTATGTTAGATAGATTTTTACAGAGGCTACCAAACAACCTGTGATCATGAATTTCAGTCAGCACTGATGTGGATTGGATTTGATCCAACATCAGTGTCCTAGATGCAATAGTCTCTATATATCCATTACCTATCTTCTGAAGCAATCGGTCCTGTGGAATACACAGCACAACATGATAGCTCCAAGAAGTATATTGTATTAGATCATATATTTGGAAGAGAATTTAAAATGTAGTTTTGAAAAGTGGGACTTAAAATCCAAAAACTTCACCTAAGAAATATTTTAAATTGTGACAAAATCTAACACAAAGAGGGAAGCTCAAACCTAAAGCTCTCACTTAATCTTGTCCTAATGTTGGTCAGTGATATGTGTGTGTGCTCTTTATCCTATCTATTACATAATATCTGAACATTTTGGTGCTGTTAAGGAAGAGTTAATGACTAAGGGTATGGCTACACTAACACTTTACAGCGCTGCAACTTTCGCGCTCAGGGGTGTGAAAAAACACCCCCCTGAGCGCTGCAAGATACAGCGCTGTAAAGCGTCAGTGTAATCAGAGCGGCAGCGCTGCACACTACACCCGTAGAGGATGTGGTTTAGGTGCAGTGCTGGGAGAGCTCTCTCCCAGCGCTGCCGCTCCGACCACATTCACACTTCGCAGCGCTGCCGCAGCAGCGCTTTGAAATTCCAAGTGTAGCCATACCCTGAGTGCTCACATTATCTTACTAGTTTAAGCTGGCATCACATCCTTATTGTTAATATCTGGAGGACATATGCCAGTATTTTTCAAGAGCTCATTTAACATTTCAAGGTTTTGTGTGGTAGCAAATTATCCTTCTGCTTTCAGTAAGAATGACTGCTATACTCAGAGTAGATTGATTGTTTGTGAACTTTGAAACTGTTTTCTTGCTCCATTGGAACAGTGTGTCTATAGGGTATGGCTACACTTACAGTTGTACAACGCTGGGAGTTACAGCTGTCTTCGTACAGCTGTGTAGGGAAAGCGCTGCAGTGTGGCCACACTGACAGCTACCAGCGCTGCAGTGTGGCCACATTTGCAGCATTTGCAGCGCTGTTGGGAGTGGTGCATTGTGGACAGCTATCCCACGTTCAAGTGGCTGCAAATCGCTTTTCAAAACAGGGGGGTGGGGTGGAAAGTGTGACAGGGAGCGTGGGGGAGACAGACGAGAGTGAGATTTTTGGAGCTGACACTGTTCTCATCCCTGCCTGCAACTTCTAAGACTGGAAGACCACAGGAACCCTACAATCATTATTAAGTTTTGAACCCCTTCCCCACCCCTCTCTTATTCACTAAATCAAAAGCACCCTAAATGGCTTCAGACCACATAAGCAGCTCTCAACACGTCCTCAAGCAAACAGCTGTGAACATTCCAAAGCAATTCCCCTGCCTCCGCTCGCTCACTGGAGCAAAGAGCAGCTGTGTTTGGTTTTTAGATAAGTAGCTCCGGGGAGCTCATAATTCAGCCATTCTTCCGGTTTGTTGTGGACAGGAATTCTGGGATACCTCTTAATACCCTGGAGGCCAATAAAAGCGCTTTTTGTGGCCACACTTGATGAGCAGTGCTGCATCACCAGCGCTGCAATCGTTACACCCCAAGCAGACCAGGTGTACAGCCAGCGCTGCAGCCAGGGAGTTGCAGCGCTATATGTGCCTTGCAAATGTGGACACAGAGTAAGTTGCAGCGCTGTATGTGCCTTGCACATGTGGACACAGAGTAAGTTGCAGCGCTGTAACCCCATCACCAGCGCTGCAACTCTCCAGTGTAGCCAAGCCCTATTTCTGCTGTTCTAAATTTAAAGAAACAGCTATATCTCTGGCACTTGCAACAACAAAAGTAGTATTTTCTGGTAATAAAGCAAACAGAAGACTCCCCAGTGAGCTGCTGTGGAAAAGTAAAATGGAGAGGTCAGTTTCTGAGGAAGTACAAGTGTGTTTTGTTTTGCTGATTACTTTTTTTTCACAATGATCACTTTTGTAGCAAAACTGGTAAACATAGGAAACTAGTAACGTTGCTGAAATAATTATATGAGATGGGAAACACAGAGAAAGTATTTAAAGTGAGAACAATAGGAGATAACTGCCAATGAGCAGATATTATAGTTTTGTTAATTATTGCAAGTGCCAATAACCACAGTATCTGGGCCCAACTGGCAGCCAATATTCAATCCCTTCTGGTTAAGAGAGAAGTTCACTGAATTTTCAAGGGATTCCTTTCTATTGCAGAATGGCTGGACAGAGGAGGACAATCTAGGGGTATGTCTACACTACAGGATTATTCCGATTTTACATAAACCGGTTTTGTAAAACAGATTGTATAAAGTCGAGTGCATGCGGCCACACAAAACACAATAATTCGGCGGTGTGCGTCCATGTACCAAGACAAGCGTCGATTTCTAGAGCGTTGCACTGTGGGTAGCTATCCTATAGCTATCCCATAGTTCCCGCAGTTTCCCCCAGGTTGAGATCCCAATGCATGATGGTGCAAAAACAGTGTTGCGGGTGATTCCGGGTAAATGTTGTCACTCATTCCTTCCTCCGAGAAAGCAATGGCAGACAATCATTTCGCGCCCTTTTTCCCTGAATTGCCTTGGCAGATGCCATAGCATGGCAACCATGAAAACCGTTTTGCCTTTTGTCACTGTCATCGTATGTGTACTGGATGCCGCTGACAGAGGCGTTACCGCCGTGCTACACAGCAGCATTCATTTGCCTTTGCAAGGTAGCAGAGACGGTTACCAGTCGTTCTGTACTGTCTGCTGTGCCATTGTAAATTGGCGATGAGATGACGATTATCAGTCGTTCTGTACCGTCTGCTGCTGTCATGGGTGCTCCTGGCTGGCCTCGCTGAGGTCGGCTGGGGGAACAAAGACAAAAATGGGAATGACTCCCTGGGTCATTCCCTCCTTTATGTTTTATCTAAAAATAGTCAGTGTGGCCTAGAATATGGGGCAAGTGTACTAGAGAACCAGTGTATCAGAGAACCAGAGAGCACAGCCACTCTGTGTCAGAGCCCCAGACATCCCGCAGAAATGATGAGCTGCATGCCATTCTAGGGGATGCCCTTGCAACAACCCCACCCGTTGCTTCCCTTCTCCTCCAACCCTCCTGGGCTACTGTGGCAGTGTCCCCCCATTTGTGTGATGAAGTAATAAAGAATGCAGGAATAAGAAACACTGAGTTTTTAGTGAGATAAAATGAGGGGGAGGCAGCCTCCAGCTGCTATGATAGTCCAGGCAGGACATTAAACGGTGGCGGGGGAGAGGAGCCCCAGCATCCGCTGCTATGATAGTCCAGGCAGTTACAAGAATCTTTCTTTGACATGAAAGGGGGGGCTGATGGAGCCTCACCCCAGTTGCTATGAGAGGACGGTTACAGCGTTTGTACCATTGCCGGGAATAAACCGGCGAGTCATTTCCTTTTTTACCCAGGGCCCGCGCGGCTGACCGGGTCAACCTGAAGAACAGCCAGGAGCACTCACCGGATGACGACGAGGATGGCTATCAGATCCTTTCAATACTGTACCGCTGCCACCCGGGAGGGGGAGGGGAGAGGATGCTGCTGTGTCATGCGCAGCACCCATCTACCACATGGGGTAGATACCAATTAGGGTGACATTGAAAAAGTCAAGAAGATTTTTTCTTTTCTTTCAGCGGGGGGGAAGAGGGGGTAATTGGCGAGATACATCTGACACATTGGACAATGGTGTTTTGACGCCTACCGGCATTGGAGCTCAGCCAAGAAAAAAATACTTTTTCGGGACTGCGGGGACTGTGGATAGGGAGTCCCTCAGTACCCCTCCTCCCTCCATAGGAGCGTCCATTTAAATTCTTTGGCTTTTTCCGTTACGCTTGTACACACAGACACTGTGCTGTGGACTCTGTATCATAGCCTGGGGATTTTCAATGCTTTGGATTTCGTCTTCTGTTAATAGAACAGATTTATCTCCCCATACAGGATCAGCATCCAGTATCTCCTCCATACAGTCCCATGCTGGAGCTCTTTTTGGATTTGGGATGCATCGCCCCCCCATGCTGATCAGAGCTCCACGTTAGGCGCAAACAGGAAATCCAACTTCAAAAGTTTGCGGGGCTTCTTGCTGTCCCACCTGGCCAGTGCATCCGAGTTCAGATGCTTCCAGAACGGTTTACAGTGTGCACTGTGGGATACTGCCGGGAGGGGCCAATACCGTCGATTTGCAACCACACAACCCTAATCTGAATGGCCAATACCGATTTCAGCCTCTCTCTTGTCAGGGAGGAGTACAGAAACCGGCTTTAAAGAGCCCTTTATATTCTATAAAGGGCCTTGTTGTGTGGATGGGTGCAGGTTAAATTGGTTTAACGCTGATAAATTCGGTTTAAACGCGTAGTGTGGACTAGTTTCCTAAATCTGCAGGTATGCTGTTTCCATGTCCAAAGATATAGAGTGAAACAACATCTGGGCAGAGGAGAGGGATGTTGATTGACAGCTCAGTCACACATCTGTTAACTCCTCCTAAACAGATAAAAATCCAGATGAGTCACTCAGAAACACTGTATTCTGTTTGGAAACCTGAAAACAGGTTTAAAACAGGAATTCTGGAAGTGGATATGTGATAAATGAAGGGTGGCGGGAGCTCCCTTTTATGGACCCAGCCAGTAGCTATAGAATCCCTTTTAGTAGCTGTTCTTTGCTTGCTTTACCTGTAAAGGGTTAAAAAGTCTCACTGCTATGCATAGGTAAAAGGAATTGAGTGGGTACCTGGCCAAAAGAGCTCATGGGAAGGCTAGAACTTTTTACAGTTGAAACAAGACTCCTCATTTCTCTGTCTGTATTGTTCTCCTGGAGAGAAGGGAGAGAGACGCTATGCTATAAGATCTTGGGCCAGGTATGAAAAATCATCAGATCATACCTAGAAACTACTCATTTGAAACCCCAAATATGTAAGTAGATCAGGAAATGTTTAGGAATACACGATTAGGTTTATCTCTTTATAGCTTCTGAATTCCTCTGTGCTAACCCCAAATGCTTTTGTTTTGCTTGTAACCTTTAAGCTGGACCTCAAGAAAATTATTCTTGATGCTAATCCTTGTAAGTAGTTTAAAAAAAAATCTAGCAATGGCCTGAGATTCCAGATGTATTTTCTTTTTAATAAAATTTACCTTTAAGATCAGGATTGGATTTTTTGTGTCCTAAGAGGGTTGTGCACATCTTGTTTAATTAGCTGGTGGCAACAGCTGATTTTCTTTTTTTTCCCCACCTTTCTCAGCTCTTCCCTGGAGGGGGGTGAAAGGGCTTCACGGTACCTCTAAGGAAGGAATTCCCAAGTGCACCTGCCTGGGTTCTCAAAGGGGTTTTGCACTTGGTAGTGGCAGCATCTACCCATCCACAGTCAGAGAAAAGCTGTAACCTTGGGAGTTTAATACAAGCCTGGAGTAGCCAGTATTAATTTTTAGAATCCTTGTGGGCCCTCACCTTCTGCACTCAAAGTGCCAGAGTGGGGAATCAGCCTTAAGAGGGTGTGATGGTTCTCAGGGAACTAAAGAATTCACCTTGTTATCCCCTGCCTCCCTGAGTCTTGCCTGTGGTGGCTGGAGGTTAGCTGCTTAATACCTCCAGCTTTAAAGTCACTCAAACACGCTCTTCTGGGCTCTACCAGCCCTGTCTTTGCCTTGCAGGTTAACAAGAGGTGCTCCTCAGTCCCTGAATCCCCTTGAAGCATTTCTCTATAATATCCAGCCCTTGGTACTGGCTACTCTCAGAAATCCCAGATCCTCTGCTCCCAAAGCAGCACTGTTCCCCCCAGTTTATGAGTTTAACATTAAATCACTGTTCCCATGTAACACATCACACTTGTAAGCACTTACAATGAAGCAAAAACTTTATTTCAGATAGAATAGAGGTTCCACTAGAAACAAGAGATAGTGATGGAAAGAAATGGTTATAATACAAAACAATAAAATGCAAATTAGGACCTACATTTATTAATAGTTACCTAGCCTATCTAACAAAGTATGTTCTCCCCCTCCCCCAAGTTCAATCTCTTGCAGAGCTGATTGGCTTCCCAGGAATCAGGATCCAATCTTTCATGAAATACCTCTCCACTCAACAGGATGTCTCCTCAGTGAATAGAGAGTGACTTTCTCCACCCTGCGATATATCAAATTTGTTTTTTGTCTTTATTCATGGACAGGGTGATCCCCTGTCTGTTCTAATGTTCCTTTTTACCTCCAATTAGTTTTGATTGTTTGCAGTTGTCTTCGTTTTCCATTTTCAGTTCTGGGATGGAGCAACAGCAGACAATTGACCCTTGCATTACATCACTGGCTGACCAGGTAGGAGTGACAACCCCTTCCCGCTTGGACAGGCCATCACTGAGACATATGATTGCTTGATGACAAACTTTTATTCTAAGACCATAAGGCATAGTTTTCAATACAGTTAAATTGTTCCTTAACTATTACCAGTAAACACATCTTGCAATGATTCTGAGTATCAGTAAGTTACAAAACTTTCATTTTGGAGACCTTACATGCTACCCTTCATGGATAAATGCCAAGGAAGTGACATATTAGTTATAGTGAGTTTGGCAGGTCTGAGATAATATTTGCTTGTAAAGAATAGTGAACCCTTTGCCCATTGGCACCAATGAGCCTCTGTCACAGTGGTGCTACATTCATTTGTGTAAGCTTTGCTGCTGTTTTCATGGTCTCTCTCTCTATCTTTGTTCAAAGTAATAGGAGGTTTTTCAGTGTTTGTCTGTTATGTACATTCTGACTTGGATTTAACCTAAAGGAGATCATTAAGGGATCATTCCTAAGCACAAGCAGCCCACCCGTTTGGGAGAAAGACCGATCTGCCACAGAAGCCTCCAAAACAGTTTTACAACCAAGAGTTCAAGAGCCTCCTAGTTATATGTCCCGATACTCTGCTAAACAATCTGCCATGGTTATAGGGCTAGCTGCACCTCTGACCCTCTCTCTCTCTGGTTTCTCTGAGTACATTCCCTCCGGTCTCAGCCCTCATGCCTTTACCTTCTTTGAGGTGGAATCCTGTGATCCTCCCACTCTTAGACCAGGTCCAGGGCTAGAGTACCCTGTGTATCAACCGTGCTTACCCCCAACAGGTCTAACTAGGTTCCACACCTGCAGCTCTGCCCTTTGGGAGCTGTGACCAATAGTGAATACAGTGACCAGACAGCCTTCTCAGAACAAAGTATTATTTAATCTGAACTGTGGGAACAACGCATAATATACAAGAAAAAGGATTTTAAAAACAACAGAAGATCTATATGCATCTCTACCTTACCTTAGGCCTTACCATTCTTAAAATGAAGACCCTTGTAAATCTAACTTCCCTGACACTGAAACTTCCAACCAACTTCTTTCCCATTGTCTTGTATCAATCCCCCAAGTATTGTTGAAGGACTTCTTATCTCAAGTCATTGTGTTGCCTTTCTGTTTCCCCAACAGCTCTGTTGATTTAATCCAACAGATCATACAGTAAATATCCTAATAAGGTCAAGATACAGTATTTATAAATTATTACAGTCAGCTACAAACCAATCACACAATCCCTTTTCGGTCTTTATACTCCTCAAATGCTTATAAGCGGTTACCATGTCTTCTCTCCCAAAGTTTCAGCTAACCAAGCTATATATACTTAGTTGTTTTGATCCTGATTAATCAATCCATGCAGCTGAGATATTATTGTTGCCCTTCTCTGTATTCTCTCCAATTTGTAAACATCTTTTTTGTTGTGCCAAATTGCACTGCATCCTCATAAGGGTAATCAGTTGTTCACTATCATCCTGTTTCTTCTGGCATTACTGCTTTCTCAGTTACCTTCCCCTATTAAATATCTGTATTTTAGATTATTTTTTCCCAGATAAATTAGTATTCATGTGACTAGTATAACTTTCCTTTTATTTTCTGCCTATATTGCTCGTCACTGTAGGTCCTTAAACTGTCCTCACTACTATACTCAATACATCTCAATTTAATCTAACTTACAAATTGACTTCCGTGGTGTACCTGGTGCTTAAAATTAATTGTTTTGCTGCATCAGGGCCATAATGTGCTGTTTGCCTCTCTGCTAGACCACTGATGAAGCTATTAAAATATATACTCTAAAAATATGTGTTCTAAAAATCATAGGACTGGAACAGACTTCAAGAGGTCTTCTAGTCCAAACCCCTGCACTCAAGGCAGGACTAAGTATTATCTAGACCAGGGGTCGGCAACCTCTGGCACGCAGCTCGCAGCATGCACCTTGGCAGGCCGGGCCAGTATGTTTACCTGCCGCATCGGAAGGTTCATCCGATCGAGACTCCTATTGGCCGCAGTTCGCCGTCCCAGGCCAATGGAGGCAGCGGGAAGCCGCGGCCAGTACGTCCCTCGGCCCACGGTGCTTCCCACCACCCACATTGGCCTGGGACAGCGAACGACAGCCAGTGGGAGCTGCGATTGGCCGAAACTGCCGATGCAGCAGATAAACAAACTGGCCGGCCTGCCAGTGTGCCAGAGATTGCCGACTCCTAATCTAGACAATCCCTGACAGGTGTTTTTCTAACCTGCTCTTGAAAAGAAAAAAAAAAACTCCAACTCCAGAGATTCCACAACCTCCCTAGGCAATTTATTTTAGTGCATAACTACCGTGACTTCCTAATGTCCAACCTAACCTGCCCTTGCTGCAATTTCAACCCACTGCTTCTTGTCCTATCCTCAGAGGTTAATGACAGGAATTTTCTTCCCTCCTCCTCGTATGCACTTGAAAACTGTTATCATGTTACCTCTCAGTCTTCTCTTCTCCAGACTACACAAACCCAGTTTTTGAAATCATCCCTCATAGGCCATGTTTTCTAGACCTTTAATCATTTTTGTTGCTCTTCTGTGGACTTTCTCCAATTACTCCACATCTTTCCTGAAATGTGGTGCCAGAACTGGACACAATACTCCAGTTGAGGCCTAATCAGCGCAGAGTAGAGCAGAAGAATTACTTCTTGTGTCTTGCTTACAACACTCCTGATAATACCTCTCAGAGTGATATTTGCTTTTTTTGTAACAGTGTTACACTGTTGACTCATATCTAGCTTGTGATGCACTATGATCCCCAGATCCTTTTCTACAGTACTTCTTCCTAGGTAGTCATTCCCTATTTTGTATATGTGCAACTGATTGTTCCTTTCTGAGTAGAATACTTTGCATCTGTCCTTACTGAATTTCATCCTATTTACTTCAGACCATTTCTCCAGTTTGTCCAGATCATTTTGAATTTTTAGCCTATCCTCCAAAACACTTGCCCAAATGAGCCCTTCTGCACCAGAAACCAAAGGCTATCAATAATGTAACTTTATTACTAAGAAAAAATATAAAACGTTCCTTAACCAATAAGCATGTAGTTGTAATCAGGGATTATGTTAATTTTTGGTTTTATTATAGGAAAGAATAATATTTTTACCTTGTGACTGCCATCTTATTGATGAAAAAACAGTATCTCATTTGCATTCACTTCAGAGACTAGTTAATTATTAAGCATCAAATGAGACAAAAACTTAGTTCTTTTCTTAGATTTTTATGAATGAAATTCTATTACTATCAAATCAATTAAAGGCACTGTTCTAAATTCTATTTTATATCTATTTTCATGCTAATAAATGTAATACTTCATCATTACATCTTAATTCTCAACCATTTTCTAAAATGAAGACATTTTAGAGTCTTTTAGATTGTACTTGGAACTTTCAAAATACATATAGAATGATTACGTAGATATTCTGGATGTTTTCTATCAGTTTTTTCTCTAACATTTATTTTGTCTACTATTCTTGAAAATATTTTTTCCTCTCCTAGCATGTTCATCCCTTGCAGTCAACATGGGCAATATACAGTTTCAAATAAAGAATAATCATGCAGAAGAATACATTTTGTGTAATTAGGCTGTTCTGAGCTCATTGCCATCAGGATCAGATTCACTCCACGTTCCTTCCAGAGATGTAGTATCCTCTCGCACTGAGGATACCACTCTGGGGGAGGGAACTCCAATTATGAGGAAGACACAGGTATTAGTAATGGATGATTCAATCATTAGAAACATAGATAGCTGGGTTTGTGATGACCAGGAGAACTGCATGGTGACTTGCCTGCCGGTGCAAAGGTTGTGGATCTCTTGAGACATCTAGATAGACTTATGTGTAGTGCTGAGGAGGAGCCGGTGGTCGTTGTATATATAGGTACCAATGACATAGAGAAGGATAGGAGAGAGATCCTGGAGGCCAAATCTAGGTTGCTAGGTAAGAGATTGAAGTCCAGGACCTCCATGGTAGCATTCTCTGAAATACTTCCAGTTCCACGCGCAGGGCCAATTAGACAGGCAGAACTGCAGGATCTCAGTGCATGGATCAGATGATGGTGTAGGAAGGAGGGGTTTAGATTTATTAGGATCTGGGGAAACTTTTGGGAAAGGGGGATCCTATACAGGAAGGATGGGCTCCATCTAAAACAAAATGGAAGCAGTGTGGAGGAGCACGTGGTTCGGATAGAGACCTCCCTTAAGGGAGGATCTACTAATGGAGATTCTCTATGTCCTAGTAAGGAGGAGAGTATGGAAGATGATAAAATACAGGTAGGATCTGACGAGAAAAAGTCAAATGAAAAAAAGTCTCATTCAATATCATGTAATGGGAGACAGCTAAAAAGTGACAAGTTTTTAAAGTGCTTATATACCAATGCTAGAAGTCTAAATAATAAGATGGGTGAACTAGAGTGTCTTGTATTAAATGAGGACATTGATAGAATAGGTATCACAGAAACTTGGTGGAATAAGGATAATTAATGGGCTACAGTAATACCAGGGTACAAAATATATCAGAAGGATAGAACAGGTCATTCTAGCGTGGGAGTGGCACTATATGTGAAAGAAAGCGTAGAATCAAATGAAGTAAAAATCTTAAATGAACCAAACTGTGCCATCGAATCTCTATGAATAGTAATTCCATGCTCGAATAATAAGAATATAGTAGTAGGGATACCACCTGCCCAGGATGGTGATAGTGACTATGAAAAGCTCAAGGAGATTAGAGAGGCTATTAAAATAAAAAAATCAATAATAATAGAGAATTTCAACTATCCCCATATTGAAACTGGGTACATATCACCTCAGGGATAAATTTAGCCCAATTTTCACATATTTAAAACTAAAAATAATTCTTATCTTCTTTGCTTTCTAATAGTGATAAATCTTTCCCAATATTGAAACTTCCCCTCTGTAATTTTAAAATGCTTAGCTGACTCTTACAGAGATGGATATTTTATTGTGTTTTATCCACTTCACCGGACTTTTCCAAATGACTGTTGACACAGGAGGGAGTATGTGGGGAACTAGAACTAAAAGCATTTTTTAAGGAAAGGCATAATTTCAATACATGATATGAAATCAATAGAAGGAGATTATAGCCACAACAACCACCCAAGAAATTTATGGTTCACTAAATTCAAATCCGAGAATAAGCCATACTTCCATAGGGTGCAATTCACCACTGATTTTGGCCCACAGCTGCTGCTGTTCTTAATGGGGGCAGCGGGAAACCACAGCCAGTACGTCCCTCAGCCCACGGCACTTCCCGCCGCCCCCATTGGCCTGGGACAGCAAACCGCGGCCAGTAGGAGCCGCAATTGGCCAAACCTGCCGATGCGGCAGGTAAACAAACTGGCCGGCCCGCCCTCGTGCCAGAGGTTGCCGACCCCTAATCTAGACAATCCCTGACAGGTGTAAAGTCAAAGCAGCCTAGTAGTCTAAAACACTAGGCAAGACTCTCACTGGGGGTAAATCAGAATAAATCTATTGAAGTAAAAAAACCATCCATTGAAAGATCACCTCATCTCAACAGCCCTACATGAGCTATACCAATTTATACCAGCTGATGATCTGACCCTCAGAATATGTCTAGACTACAGCAGCCAGAGGCACAGCTGCCACTGCCATAGTGCTGTAGAGACTCCTTGTAATCGGTGGAAGGAGTTTTTCCATCAGTGTAGGTAATCCACCTGTCCGAGAGGTGGTAGCTAGGTTAATGGAAGAATTCTTCCATCAACCTACCTGCATCTACAATGGGAGATAGGTCAACCTAACTACATCATGCAGGGCACAAAATTTTTCCCAGCCCTGAGCGATGAAGCGAAGTCAACCTCAATTTTAGATATAGACAAACCCTCAGTCTCTGAGATCTGTGAAGATGAAGTGATCTTTCCTGATCAGCAGGGAAAGAAAGACCTAATGTTGTTGTGATGGGATGTTCACCCTGCACCAGAAAGGGGGTTAAAAGCAGCCTAAGGAGGCTGTGCAGGGAGCAGTCAGACAGAGGCTGCACAGAGCAACCAATCAGGGCCCAGCAGGGTCACATAAAAGGGAGGAGCAGGGTCTGTTGCTGCAGGGAACTCAAGAAGAGAAGACTGTGTTCTTAGTAGGCTGCAGGAAATAGTACCTTGGACAGAGCAATTGCTGGCAGGGACCAGGAGACAAGAGGGAGCTCCTGGCTGGCTGCTCGGATGTGTTGCTGGAGGCCCTGAGAAGAGGGCAAAGAAGGTGCTTGGGCTGTGAGAAAGTGGCCCAGAGAACTGAAGCAGTTCTGACAGAGAAGTTAAGGAGAGGCAGCAGGAAGTTGCTAGCTACAGGGTCCCTGGGCCGGGATTGGGAGGAGTAGGGGTGCCTCACCACTGGGGAAGTGGCTGAACTATAGAACAGGGAGATACTTTCTCCCACCCCACACACACACACTGCTATTGGTGCAGGGGGGAGAGGAAACACAGGTGGCAACATGGCTGGAGGGCCAAGTCATGAAAGACAGTGGTTCCTGGCCTAAGATGGGTCTGCAGGTGGAGAAGGTGGCGGGAGAGGCACCACCATGATACAGCATGCTGGCTAAGAGAGCTAATCCCTGAAACGGCCAGCAGGCAGCACCACTCTGACAAGTGAACTCCATCACAGCTGTCTGAAATATTAACATTGTCATATCTCCATTACTAATGTTCTGCTTCAGAAAAACTGTGTGCATTTTTAAGCTGCATATGATTTTTTCCTTTGTTTAACATTTAATTGTTATGATATGAGGAAAACATGTAACAAGACTTGACAGTTATGAAAATTAGTTTCTAGAGAACTGACTTATTTTTACTAAGCAACAATGTTGTTGTTTTCATAGTTTATTTATAAGACAAAGAAAACAACTGAAAATTAAGGATCAAATATTCCCCTATGTGGTGCATTTCAGGGAGCAAAGATGTGAAAAAATACATGGAAGGGGGAACAACAGCTATGTAGCATGCTTCCTGCTCTCTATGAGCTTACCATAGTCCCTTCATGTTCACACCATCAAGCTGGCTTTGGGCATTTTCTGAGGGGAAGGGTGCCAGGGAATGATCCCCTCAAAAAATGGTGAATGTCCCAGAAGAAACCCATGCAAAAGTTAATGCTTCTCTTACAGATGAACTCTGCCTGCTCCCCTTAGAGAAAGATATAGTGTGTGAATAGCTACAGTGCGGGAGCCAATGGCAACATCTCTCTTGAGTGAGCCATGCTGTTATGATATGGCATAGCACAGAGACAGAACTACTGTGCAAAAGCACTGGGATCCTGCAGAGGAGCAGACTCACACCTGTGGTGCCTCCTGCTGGTGACTTCTAGGAATTAGCTTGATTCATCTCCAGAGCTCCCTCTGCAGGCTGGTGATCCACCTGTTCTCTGGCCCCCGTGTCCCTCCCTGGACCCCAGTGCCCTGTTGCCTGAGGTGCTGTTCCTGGCAGTAACCCCTCAGTCTTAGGGTCTCCCCTCCCCAGGGAACCCCCACCCGCTATCCTCACATTGCCTCAGTATATGGCTACTGCCAGACATCATCTAGCCCCCTGCACCCTGGGGCAGACTGCAGTATCAGCCTACTCATCACTGGCAAGGTTGGATTTGGACCTGCTGCCTTGGCCTACCCCTGGGCTGCCCTCTGCAACCTCCAGTTCCTGTTGGCCTTGTGCTAGGCCGCAGCCTGGGGCTTTCCAGGCTAGAGCTCCCCAACTCCATGCCGTTCCCCAGCCCTGCTTCATTCAGGTACCCTGTGTCCAGCTCCCTGCAGCCAGGCACATCTCCCTCTACAGGCAGAGAGAGGGAGTCTGTTTGGGCTTCTGGCTCACAGCCTCTTATAGGGGCCAGCTGGGCCTGATTGGGGCATAGCCACAGCTGAGCCTACTTTCCCTAATCATCCCAGGCTTCTCGCCCCAGCCATAGCCCTCTCCTGGGCTGTTTTAAGCCCTTCAGGCTAGGAGTAGGGGACCACCCTAATACACATCCAAAGACTTGGAACCCGCTTTCCCAGTGTTCCCTTGCACTCTTCCAGGCTTGTAGCGTGCCCCCTCTACACCCTTCACATGCAGAAGCCTCCCTCTTGCCAATGGCACAATCTGCCAGGTTCACTATCTATTGGCCTGATCCTTCACCCATTTGGAGTCCATGTTAAAGCTCCTATTGACTTCATTGGTATAGGATCCAAGTATAGGTGAATGTACAGAGTTTAAGCATTTTTCCCACACAGTGGAAAGAGAACACTGGGCTGAAATCAACTGAAAAGACCTACATTTATGACCACAGCTCAGTCCCTAGTGAAGTTTGTGATCTTAAGCAAGTTACTTGACCTCCTGCTGCTTTCACCCAGTTTGAAAAACTGGATTGAAATAAGTATCTTTAGAGTACATTGTATTAAATGTAAAGGTTATGTATTATTGTGAGCCCTGAGAAGTGTTCTGAATTTCAAAGGACTATACTGAACAATAGGCCAGACATCTCTAGGGAGAGGTGAATTCAAATTCCCACCTCTGGTTATGCAAAACCCCAGGCTTTTGAAGCTACACCCTGAGGACAGCATGATTATATATAGGTCACCTGTTATTGGAATCTGAAGATCAAAGGCCCAAACTGTATAAAGGAAAAAGAAAAGGAGTACTTGTGTGGCTGAGTCATTACACACATTGAATCTATTTCCCCATCTTAAATATCCTCACACCTTCTTGTCAAACTGTCTGTCTGTAATGGGTTATCTTGATTACCACTACAAAAGTTTTTTCTCTTTATTAATTAGCTCAGAGTTAGTAGGGCAACTCCCACCTTTTCATGTTCTCTGTATGTGTATATATATATCTCCTTACTATATGTTCCATTCTATGCATCCGATGAAGTGCGCTGTAGCCCACGAAAGCTTATGCTCAAATAAATTTGTTAATTTCTAAGGTGCCACAAGTACTACTTTCCTTTTTGCAGACATAGACTAACACAGCTGCTACTATGAAACCTGTATAAAGGAAAGGTTATCCAATTCATGTTGATGCTTGTTATGAGCTAAAGCAGTTATGAACCTGTAACCACACAAAAATCCCTATGTGGGGTTTGTGGTGGGGTAGTCTGCCCCTTAAGGGCAGTACTTCCTACTGATCAGTCTTGTCTGTCACATGGCATGGCCCTATAAGAGTTTGGGGTGGTTTGATACACAAAGCCTGAGGAGATATGGGAAGAAAGGAAGAAGTAACTGCATTTTTAAAGGCCTGGAACCTTGCAGAGGGTGGGGCAGCCAGCTGTCAGATAGCCAAAAAGAAATGAGCCGGAAGAAGGGGACAACATAAATATTATTCCTCCTTAGTAGGGCAGATGCTTGCAGACACTGGACAAGGAGTAACAAGGGTCCTCAGTTAATAGGGAGCAGACAACAGCAGGAGAAGGCAGCTAAACCCTCTGAGCCTGAAGACTAAATGGTACCAGTTAAGAGAGAGAAATTGCAACCCAGCTCCATGAGGAGAGCTGGGTACTCCTAGTAAAGAGTGGGACAATAACTGCCTGAACTACCCAAGCTCCAGGAGGAGGGGCTGAGTCTCCTGCCATAAAGACAGACAAAGACTGAGAACAGAACTTAGAGGACAGACTATAAAGGAACCTTGAAAACCAGAAGCACCTTTTGTTTATTTGGGACTTATTGTTATGGCCCCCTTTGTATGAGGTTTTGTAATATACAAGTCCTAAGGAGGGTATTATTGAGTCACATGTCAAGAGTGTCTGAAGTGAAGTTATTGGCTCCCTGAGAATGGAAACTGAGGCAGGGAGTAAGTGCAGTGGCACACTAACTCAGCGGGGGGGAGGGCACTATATGGCCTATGACAGGTTTGAGGGAGTGACTCTTACCAGTGTCCCTGCTGGAGTTGGGAGCAAGGCATGCATGTAGTTTCTTTTATTGTTTTTAATGTTTTCTCTGTAATGCTTTCACCTTAATACATGTGCTGGCTTATAAAGGGCTGTGTGCTAACTTGTAATTGGTGGCAGTTATGCTATGCAGAAGTCTCTGACGAGAAAGCAAAGCAGAGATGCCCTGGCTAGGCAGTTTGGCTCACTGGGAATAACAGTGTCAGCAGGGAATTGTTCAGACTGGGGAAAAAACAGTGAGGAGAGAGAGATGTAGGTCTCTGTCCAAGAGCGGTGACAGCTGGGACCCAGAACCCTAAAAGTGGGTGCCCTTGCTAGACCATGGAGGGGAAATACAGGTGCAGTTGCCCTGAACTGTGACAGCGTAGACTGAACTATTTAAATAAACTGGGCATTACTACAGTCTTTAAAAGATGTAAATAGAATGGGTTTGATTCTGCACATGTAAAAATATCAATAGATCTCTAAGCATTATACAAATAGCATTATGTATACAGGTATAGCTGGGGACAAATTTCTAGATGTGGCGTTCTCACATACATGCTCTCCCTCCGTCTTTCCTTAATATGCGGACATACACTTGCATATTTAGGTTCTGTTCCTGCAAAGACTTAGACCCATGCTTATTTGTATGCACTGTGAGTAGTCTTGACTTTTTTGCAGAATATTTTGTCATTATTTCACTTTCTGATTCAACAGTCCAGAATGGATGCAAAACACCTGCTGATCAAAACTTATTAATGGAGACTGCTCATTGGCTGTCCCTTTACTACATGAATGATTCTAAATTTTGGAATCTGCTCCCTAACTCTGAAGGTGGAATTGAGCTCAATCATAGAATAAGATTTATACAACTTTCCAATGAGAAATATTATAAAGACTAGTTTGTTTGTTTTCTCTGCAAATGTAGTTTCACTTACATAAATGAATATATATATAGTCTGGGAATGCAGGACCGGCCCACAACATTTTGGCACCTGAGTTGGGGAACTCAAATGATGCCCCCATGCCCCCTCGCTTGGGCCAAAACTTTGAAAAGTCTCAATTCTGCCTTCTTCCTGATCTACTCCTCTCATGGTACTGCTCTGCTACCTACCCCAATAAAGGAAAACTAACAATTTAAAATGCCAGGTTCAAAAATTTTAATTAACACTTAACTTTCAAATGCCTGAACAGCAAATGTAACTTTTCTTGTCTGCACAGTCAACACTGGCATTTTTATCCGTTTGAATAATCAAAGTGGTGCTTTCTTTGCCTTCTTGGTTGCAAAGATTTGAACTGCTTCCTGCTGAAGGTCAACAGTCTGGGCTAGTTCATGCTCTGTTGAGATGGTTTCGAGGCCAACCAGCCTCTCGTGTCATTGTGGAGCTTAGATGTGTTTTTATTAACTTCAACTTGGAAAAGCTGCGTTCTCCACTGGCAACTGTTACAGCAAGTGTTAGAAGTACGCGCAGAGCAACAAAACCATTTGGAAAGAGGGTGGTCATCTTATTTGTGCACATGTATTCCAGAACAGCCTTTGGAGTTGATCCTGCAGAAATGTATCTTGAGGGAACATGAAGTTTTTCACTTGCTGTGGCCCATGCAGTACAAGGAAGTCCCTCAGACTACTACTCAAGTGGGTCCACAGTCCTGGATCATCTAGACTTAAGGAACTAAACTCAGCAGCAGCTGTTTCTTGCACCTCCACCACACTCTTCTTTGATCTACATTTTTCTTCAGGAATGTGCATGGTTACATCCATTTGAGATGGAGATATGGATGCTGCAGTAGCTGCCAGTTCATCTGCACTCTGACTACCTGGAAGATCAGGCATCTCCTCACCACTCACACCCTCACTGGGGCCAGAAGGCTCACCGTGAACATTTGTGTCTATGCATCTCAGGAAAGCTCCTTCCTGCTTAGATAGAAAAGCTTCCTTTGCTTTCTTTCTTCTTCTGAATGCTGCCGCAGAGAGGTGTTTTCTTCTTTCACTCATGACTGCTGTTCTGTGCCAGCTATAGTGGCTCTCAACACTCAGTTGAAGGGGACAAATAAGCAGGCTGGCAGCAGGGCCTGAGTGAAGGAAGATATCAGAGTCTTAAGGGCCCAACTGGCTCCTACTACTTCAGTTGACTGCCTGTTCTCCTCAAGTGGGTTCAGGGAAGCATCAGGAAACAGGAAGCTCCCTGAGAAGCTGGTGTTAATCAGTCCAGGCTTCTGGGGGTGCTAGAGAGGTACATAAGAGACTCCTCCTCCTCTCTCTCCCTGCAGCTCCTGCTGCTTTCTGTTATTCCCTCTCACCTTTTCTCCTGCCTGCCTGTTATGTCTCTTGTGCCCTCCTTCCTCCAGCACAGCACTCCACCATCTCTGTGCATCTAGAGCACAGAGAATACATATGCACCAGCAGCAGACACAATTTTCTACAGTCTGGGTCTTAGTGGCACCCCTCCACAGTCTGGCACCTGAGGCGGCCTCCTCAGTTCACCTCAGGATAAGGCCAGCCCTGTGGAAATGCACAAAAGCCCTTTGAGGATATTTTTGACACAGGTAATATTAAAATGCATAGCCAAATTACCTATGCAAATGTAGTTGCTTCACTTTTGCATCTCTCTGGACAAGTAAAATACCACCAGTGCCTTTGAAATATCTCTGTATATAAGCTACGACAAAAAGATAACGTAAATCATCAAGTCTTTACTTTTAAGATCAGCACACTAATTTCATCTTTAAAACTACAGTTCTTCTTGAGCTGGTACAATGAATCAACTAAAACAGATTTTCTACACAAAAAAAGGGTGTGTATAACTGAAATATAAATAGTAGCCTGAAAATAAATTGTTGTAAGGAAAAGCATTTTCTAAATACTGTCCTTCAAAAGAATCTGCCTTTTGGATTTTCCACGCTCCCACAATGACCTTTTCTACAGCTCAAGTGCATAGATTGCCTCCGGTGATTTTCATATCTCTTTCCTGATTCTCACATTCAGAATAAACTGCAGAGGCATAATTTACATGACAGCTTGGTAAAGTCAAGATGAACAATGGATGTCAGCATGAAATTTCAGCCTCTGTATAATATCAACCCAACAGCACTGTTGAAATAATTATGCTCATCTCTTTCTTTGCAAAAGAAGAACTAATGCCTGATTTTCAGAGATGCTGAGCACCTGCAGCTACCACTGAAGTCAGTGGGCTCAGGGGCTTGGCATTTAGGAAAAATCAGACTATTAATCTGCAGCACTAAGGACTGTGGAATTACAAAAGCAATACTTGGATAACAATTTGAATATACTGCTGAAGAATGAATAAACAGAGCATATCACTTCATCGATTACTTGCTTTGAATTGTAAAAATGGCTTATTAAAATACTGCTACATAACTGAAAAACAGGCATTCAAATAAGGCAACTATTACAAATTCTGTATATTCTTAGTAAACCCACTTTTTGTAATCGGTACTAAATCCAACTATCAAAAACAGAAATAATATGAAAATACATAATTACTTGGGAAGTATCAAAAGCTAAACAGATTCCAGATTACAGCATATAGCTTCCCAGAAGACTGCTCAAGGAAAGTGTGTTTGGTCCATGCATATGCAAACACTAGCTGAGTATTAAATATGAGGAGAGAAACCTGCCAGTCACAGCTGAGCAGCTACACTCCTGGCACAGCAACCAGGGTATAGACACAGTTGATTACTATCACGTTTCCCTGTCTGGAAATGGACTCACTGCCTGAACACAGAGACTAGGAGAATATTAATAGTGAGATTTTTATTCTTCCCCTTATCATTAGAAGTTGGCACATCTTGCAAAGCCTCCGGCTGAAGGGGAGGAGAGTGCAGGGAGGGTGAATGAAGCTTTGCAAAATAATTAAAAGTTTTCAAGAGCAGCGAAATAGACAAAGCAGCCAGTAACCAGCACAATAATCCACCACCTTGGGAGCAGGATCTACAAGCCTGTAAGAACCCAAAATCACTAGACCCAGGCTGAATCCTGAATTCCCCTTTCTTGGCTTTTGTTAAAAAGACTTGACCTATTTTCCTTTCAGGGAACGGAAAAGTCACACAATTCAAAGCGGCAGCTTGCCAGTATGACTGAGAGTTATTGATTCCAAAACAAGGAGGAAGAGGGAGCATGGGGAAGAAGTTAAACCAGGGGATAGTAGAGTGGAGAGAGAGAAAATACAGGCACAGACTGGCAGAGACAGTAGACATCCATACATTGAATCCAGAGATATGGCATTCACAGCTAGACCTAGTGTTTGCAAAGTATATCGAATGTGTGTGCAGTATATAGCTTTACTTACCATGCAGTGTGTGTCTGTGCACAGTATATAACTCTGTGTGTGCAGTCTATAGCTATACTATGCAGAGTGCATGTGTGTGGTCCATAGCAATCAGGTGCAGTGTGTACACAGTATATAACTATACTATGCAGTGTGTGTGTGCAGTCCATTGGGTACATTGCAGCGTGTGTGTGTAGTCTATAGCTATTCTATGCTGTGTGTTTGGCCCATAGCGATACAGCGCAGGGTGTGCACACCCGCTAGAAGCCTGTATGGCAGATCGCCAGGAGGCGGCTCGGATGAGCCGTGGTTGCCGGCTCCATCTCAAGGGCAGGCTGCGGCCCTTTCCCGCTTACCTGCACCTGCCGGTGGGGGGCGTGGGGAGCTGCCTCATCCGCCGCCTATGTCCGCGCACCCGGTAACGGCCGCGGGCGGCAGCCGCTGCATCCTGCCCTGGGAGGCGGCGCCTGCCCTGCTCTCTCCGCTGCCTGGCTCCGGTCGCGTCCTCCCCTCCCCCGCGCTGCCTGCCCGGGGCAGCTCTCCCCGCCGCCAGGATGGGAGCGAGCGGGACGCGGAGAGCGCGCAGCCCGCGCCCAGCGCAGCGAGGTGAGAGCGGGCGAGCGAAGCTGCTCATGTGACTCCTCCCGGCCCCTGCCCGTCTGGCGCTGCCCCCGGGCCCGGGGCTCCGAGCCCCCGCGCGCGCTATCCCCCCTGGGGCGGGCCGGGCCGGGCGTGGCTGGGCCGGGGAGGCTGGTGGGGTGCGCGGAACCTAGACATAGGGAGACCTGGTTCCCCCGCCATGAAAGGTGTGGGCGAGATCTGCTCCAGGGAGAGAGCAGGAAAGCGGCAGCGGGAGATGCTGCCTCCCCCTAACTAAAGCTGGCTGCAGGCCTGTAAGAAGAGCTCCTTCGGGCACAAACGCCCTTCCAAAACTGATGCTGCCCCCCTCCGCCCCAAAGAAGGCTGATGTGACGGGGCCACCAAGTGTCTTACATAAGCATGAGCCCTCTAGCAGCTGGGAAAAGAGCAACCGCACGTTGACGTGAAGAGTCGGGAAGATGAAGTCGGAGACACAGGAAAGTGACAGGGGACCTAGATCCCAAGGGGAGAGAGTAAATATACCAAGTATGAATCGTTGTTCTGAACTAAATAGGGTCCCTTATTGGGTTGGTCTCAAGTGCTCTCCTTAATACTGTGAAATAACTGAGCAGCTGAAGAATTTAGTAAAAGGGATCATTTGAGAAGAAATGGGAATAATCTGTTAATGGGAGTCAGGAAGGGCCTCATGACACGATTGAGTCATCATTCATAGAATAATGTTCTTTTTCTCCCACACCTCTGGCTTGGCTCTTGCTCCTAACCCTTAGCTTTGCTCCTGTGGCTGGAAATTTAGGGGTCTTATGTTAAGCAAATGTCAGGATAATCAAACCCCGGGAGTCATCCATGAACCCAGTCTTAGATTTTTCTCTCATTTTTCCTTTTTCCGTGACATCTGCTGCATGTCCCTCAGGAACACGGTCAGATTTCTGAAGTTCTTATTCATGCTGTAGTCAGTTCTCATTGTTACAATTTCAATTCCTTTCTTTATAGTTTTTCTCTCACGGATGTCTCCCACAAGTACAGAATCTGTATATAACAAGGTTTTATTTCTCTGGAGGGTTTTTATGATTAATGCTGCCTCCATCATTCTGCATTGCTTGCAATTGTTCCATGCTGATTCCCATTGTAATAATTTAAACACAGTAAATTATCATTTCTTATGCTCTTAAAAATATGTAACACTTTACTAGGGTAATAAACAAAAGAGAATCTATTTATACACAATGA
Organism: Chelonoidis abingdonii; assembly: GCF_003597395.2. Lineage (NCBI taxonomy): Eukaryota > Metazoa > Chordata > Testudines > Testudinidae > Chelonoidis > Chelonoidis abingdonii. The sequence goes on from NC_133773.1 coordinate 90,991,614, forward strand.
GTGGAATTTTCAAAAGTTCCCAGTTAATTTAGGAGCACAGATCCCATTGACTTTCACCAGGACTTGTGCTCCTAAGTCACTTGGATGCTTTTGAAAATCCTGCCCACAAATGATAGTGTCCAAAGGACAAATAACAATACATAAAACTCATGAACACTATAAAAACCAACCTGGAGAAGCATATAGATAGGAAACATGAAAACTAATACTGTATTAAATATATCAGAACTATTGAGTAAAGTTCAAAATCTTGGTCCTTATGTTTAAGGTGCAATATCCTGGGCCAGCGTATCTAAAAGATCACCTAAAGCACTAGGATGAAATCTGTGTTTTACAGCTCTGCTGCTTGGGCACAATGGAACTTTCTGCCATAAACTTGTGCATGCAGGAGACAGAACTTTCTTGAGGGCCACTCAAAGACTGGAATGAATTTACACAGAAACTAATTGGTATCGCAAACATCATCACCTTCCAAGCCAAGTGCAAGGTGTACTTCAAGCTGCCGTCTTTAAAATAAACACAAGAGTAGTTTAAAAAAATCCAAACGCTGCACCACATACACAGTTCTCCCCCTGACAGAGCTGGTGCTAGCCCAATGGGGGCCCTAAGCAGGAATATTTTGTGTCTCCCCTCCCGCAAATACTAACACTGGCAAGTTCTTCTAATAAAAAGTGAATAGGGGGTTCCTTTGAGCTTCTCGGGGCCCTAAGCAATTGCTTAGCCTGCTTATGCCTAGTGCAGGCTCTGCCCCCTGTGAAGAGGCAGAAAGAATGAACCACATGTGATAGATATCAGTCACATAGCTCAACACACTACTGAATGGGGCCTATATTCTGTGCTGAAGCAGGGCTGCTCAGAGGATTCAGGGGGCTCGGGGCAAAGCAATTTCGGGGGCCCCTTCCATAAAAAAGTTGCAATACTATAGAATACTATATTCTCATGGGGGGGGGGGGCTGCAGGGCCTGGGGCAAATTGCCCCACTTGTCGTCCCCCACCCTACCCCAGGCAGCCCTGTGCTGAAGAGAGTGGTAGAAGAACCTATGTAAAATAGAATACTTTTATCCTTTAAGTATCATCCATCCACAGTACTCTACTAATAGTAAATTACACCCAAAAAGCCTAAGTTAAGAGAACATGGAAGTTGCAAAGTCAAGCACTCAAAAGTTAGGAAATGCCAGAATTCAGAGTTCCGGTGCAACTTTAATTCACCCTCCTTGTGCATTATGATACAGGGGTTTATTACAGTATCACATACTATTTTTTTTCCAGTTGATCCCTGCCTCATTCAGCGCATAGGACAGACAGGGGATGATCAGAATTGTGTAGTAAAAGAGACTGTTGTCTGTATAGCACCTGCCTCGTTTTTTGCACAAATTGGAAAGTTTAAAATTCTGTAAAGTGTCAAGCATGTGAAACTAACTAAATACACATTCCTTTATGTTTCCACCCACTCACTTATACCACTACTACATTCTGGGACTCTCTACCCCTTCTTTGTTACTTCTCAAAGTGGGAGCTTCTCTTTATCTTGTATTGTAAAATCCATATATCTGGAACCCTTTCCACTGGATAATCTTTTTTTATTTTTGTAATGGTGAATTAAATAAAAGTTTTAACTCAATGGCAGCTTTTTACTATTTTACACCATCTTTTCACTCACTTTTCAGGTGCAAGGCAGTGGTGAATGAGGTCCCATATCATAAATCTTTCAGTCAAGGCCAGTTTCCATAATACTATACAATGCTATGTTTTTTTTAATAAGCTTCCTTCATACAGAGTACCAGCTCTCAAATCACAAGCTTTACAGTGAGAGTTATCAGTAAACTAAATCCAAAGGAAAACATCAATTCCCTGATAGCATACTTCTTAATTAATGGCGCACTGGCTTATTAGAAATGAGGCAGTGGTACATGAAAATCTGTATACTTCGTTGCAAGTATTAGCTACTATACTTGGTTTTCTTCCAACAAAGTGTCACAAGGTAAAGTAGTTGCTTCCTTTTTTATGCCAAGTTTATGCCAAGACTTTTCAGAGACTTATTTTCTATGAAGATGTAATGATTAGATAATCATTGAAAGTTTATCTTAGTACATTTGGTCTGCACATGAAATTCGTAAGGTTGGGAGTTTTCTTGATCTTCAGTTTAACAAGATATAAGCATTGTGCTGCTTGTAAAAAAGTTTCCCAGCTGGAACTAACAAATTGAATCATATCGAGGTTTTAGTACATGCGTGTACATAGGTTAGCATTACGACAACTGATTTTTTTTAAACAATCTGTAATTTGTGTTAGGAAGTCAAAATATCTAAATCTCAAGAGCGCTTGAGTAATGTACACTTTATTAGGACTTGCCTGGAGGAGTAGAAATTTTGACTGGGGTGAGTGGGCCTAGGGAGCCACTTGTGGGTCAGATCCATAAAGGGATTTATTTGCAGAGAGGGTTGGAGCTGATTTATTGTGAGTGAGTGGAGTGAAAGTATTCCATTAGGAAGTAAACCTGCATGCATTTTGGGGCCTGGCTGAGTGGGTGGTGGTGTTTTTTTCCACCCAGGCTAGTACATATAATGCTCAGGAAATTTGGTGTTGGAGAAGTTTTTCAGGCCACGGCTTTCATCTCTTACCTCACAGGGTTGCTTTGAGGATTAGTTAGTTAAGATTTGTAAAGCACTTTGAAGATTATAAAGCATTATGTTGCATAAGTGCTAAGCATATTAAATATTACAGCCAAGCATTAATACCCAACTCCTGTTCACCTTACTCACTGATTTCAGTGTGACTACTCACTTAATAAGTTTCCCATATGTAAAACAAGCAGCATTTGTCCCTGTAAGTGAAAGCTAGATAGGCATTTCATCCTATCACAGAGCTAAATTAGATCCAACCAACCCTACTAGCTTTGCAGAAAGTTTAACTAAAACATAATAATTATGAAATACAGTAGTATGGTTCATCCCAGAAATTTACATAACACAAATGCACCTAACTGATGTCAGGGGGCCCAATTCTGACACCCTTATTTAGAATAACTCCTACCTTACTCCTGAGTAATACCATTGACTAAGTTGGGGGTAAGGTACAATTCAGTAGGACAGATCCTCAGCTAGAGTAAATTGATGTAGCTCACAGAAGCCTATTTACATCAGCTGAGAATCTGGCCCAGTGTAAGGGTAGGAGAATCTGGCCCAGTCATAGTTTTATCTTTACTTCTGTTCAGTTTTGACTTAATCAATAAAACTTTGAAATAAATATATACATTCAATGAGTAACTGACTTCTCCAATGTAGAGTCAATGTGCACAGTAAATTTTCCATCTGGCCTGCCATACAACTTAGGTTTCTTACATAGTTTTATGCTTCAGAGTCTGTACAATTTTTTAAAAAATTGTTAGATGTAAACTGAAAGTATTCCAGTACATCTTGAGGCTACCACTTATGTCAGTATAACTTATGAGCTTCTCTCACAGACAAAGCTGCCATTACTCGTTGGGAGTGGATTAATTAAATTGATGGGAGAACTCTTTCCGTCGACTTAGAGCGGCTACACAAGAGAGCTCTAGTGTAGTCATAGCCTTATTCTGATCAGTGCAGTTAAGCTGAACTAACCCTCAGTGTAGACAGCAGTAGGTCAACAGAAGAATTCTTCCATTGACTTAGCTATCATCTCTGGGCGAGGTGAACTAACTGGGCTGACAGAACCCCTCCCATCACTATAGTGAATATAGACACTATAGAACTGCAGCTGTGCTGCTGTAGCATTTCAAATGTAGTCAAGCCTTGAGTGAGAGAAAGTATGAAGGAACCTTCGCAACAAATGAGATCGTCATTCATCCAATTTCTTGATTGCTTTGTAAAGCTATATAGATACAAGTAAAATGTTTAAAGCATGGCTCTCAGAATGGTACTGTTGCTGGATGAGTCAGACAGCACACACAATATTTATTCATATTGGCCTTTTCCTATTTGTTCTGGAGGCAAAAAATATAGATCTATCCTAGAAAAATACAAAAGCAATATATTGATTATGATTTTCTAATATTCATTTCAGATATTGTAAAGTAGAGTGGATATTCATACTGGAAACTTTACATGTCTATTGGTAACAGCTATTAAAATTATTTTTAAAAACTGAATATATTCCTTTCTAATGACACACATTTAAGAGAAATTATGCTTACAGTTGTAACAAGGAGTCTCTCTTTAGCATCTGTAATCTAGTAAGTAATTACTATAATTTTCATTAATATGATGTTTTATATAGTCTGAAAGGTATGTTTATGTAACACATGTATTACCAGTTCCTGTTTGTTCTCTCTCTTCAGAAGGTACCCTTGTTTCTATATATTTTCTTTTCTTACTTTGTGTCTATTTTTACAAAACAATAAAACTTCTTTAAATTAAAAAACATATATTCTTCTTAGAATTTCAAATTTAAGTATAATGGAGAAAGTGTAACCTCTGTGAGTCTTCAGCCCACGCAAAATCTTAAATCTGCTGTACAAAGAGCTGTTCTCCTTGGCAGTACTGAAGCATTTTAGTTTATTACTCTTCTCATTCCAGGAACTTCACAGAGATGATTCTGGCAAACCAATTCCACCAAGGACATATCAAAAGGCAGTTGTCTCATAGACAAGCTAAAGGTTTTAAACTAAAACACTTCATGGATGAAATCAAATAGGGCCAAATTCTGCCCTCTAATTAGTTCTGTGTATTTTAGATATTTGTAAATTTGTTAAGTATTTTAGAGGCTGCTAATAGACTCTTTCCTTAACTGTTGATTTGCCAATATTCTGCCCTTGTACATTAATATGGATCTCCAGATGTCCCTATCTTGTTTGTTTGTGAAATCAGATCCCCAGGAAGTGACACCACCTGAATAAAAGAGGGTTTACTTATCAGTATGCCTATATTCTTCCTATGCTTCCACCTGAAACAGGAGTATGTCGATCAAATTTATGGCCAGATTCTGCTACTTACATTGAGTTACAATTTATTTCTTCAATAGTTCCATTGAGCTCAATTTGAGAATGAAGGAACTCAGCAAGAGCAAAGTTAGCAGGATCAGGCCATTAGTGGCATAAGTTACTGCCATTCTCTGCCCTCATAGAACTTCAGTGAGAGCTCTACATACCTATCCTAAGACTGAATTTAATCTTTGGGTTCTTAAGCTTCCTCTGCTGTTTGTAGCCAATACTTAGCTGTCTGACTACAGGCCTTTAAACATCTTTCAGTTAATTTAGAGCTCTAGATGCTACATCCAACACAGGTGAATTTGTTCCCTTGAGGATCTGGAACTAAAAATCACTGACAGCATTACTATAATGTATGAAGGCATTTTTGGCCATCTGTGGCTGATTAAGACACTGATTATTCCCTCAAATCAACACTGTAACTTTGGACTAAGTTAAAGGCCATATTTTGCCCTCAATTCAATCTAGGTCTACACTAGTGACTTATATCAGTTAGCTAAGTCACTCAGGGAGGTGAAAAATCCACACCCCAGCATGACATAGTTATATCAACTTAACCCCCGGTGTAGACAGCACTATATCAACATAGCTGCCCCCTCTCATGGAGGTGGATTAACAACACCTATGGGAGAGTATCAGGGGGTAACCGTGTTAGTCTGAATCTGTAAAAGCAGCAGAGAATCCTGTGGCACCTTATAGACTAACAGACGTTTTGGATCATGAGCTTTCTTGGGTGAATACCCACTTCGTCAGATGAATGCCTATGGGAGAAACTCTAATAGACTCCTCTCCCATCGGCATAGGACCATCTTCACTTAAGCGCTACAGTGGCACAGCTGCGCCAGTGCAGCATTTTAAGTGTAGACCTGCCATCAGTTATAAAATCAGACTTCTGCAGTTTGGGCCAGAACAAAGTTTTACTAATATCACTGATTCTCCTCTGACAGAGTGTAGATAAAGAGTGTAGTTACCTGAGTGTGAAGTCAGGGCTGGTCTATGATGAAAATTTATATCGGCATAATCTCAAAGGGGTGTGAAAAATCCCCACCCTTGATAGACATAGCTATGTTGACTAGCCTTGGGATAGACAGCACTAGGTCAACAGAAGAATTCTTCTCTCAACTTAGCTACCACCTCTCCAAAAGGTGGATTTACTACAGCAACAGGAAAACTGCTCCCGGCATTATAGTGTCTACAATGAAGCCCTACAGCAGTGCAGCTGGAGCCGTGCCACTGTAACATTTCAAGTGTAGTCATAGCCTAGGTGTACTTTAAGATCAGAAACAAGTCTCTATTTCTGTTTATTGCCTACTGAATTAGAAGTATATGGCTGCAGTGTCTTTCACCTTAGACCATGGTCTTGTAGCCATTAGTCTTCTACATACAGTCCCAGGTTACTATAAACTATAACATTAAAACTTGAGGAAAACTGAGGAATGGATTAGAACTACACACACACTATGGTGACATCACATTATTTGATCATTATGGTTCAGCAAAACACTTAATTAGAAAGCTGTCACCTGCGATGAAGTATACAAGTGTATGAGCAGTTTCTCTGTAGATAGCTATGTTCATTAAGCTATAAAAACATGAGTAATGACCAGAAGAACCAAGAGGAAGACTGTGTGATTCCTCTCACCATCTAGTGAGTCACACACTCCTCTAGGGGTTTCCAGGGTCAAGCACAATTGAGGCTGTTCTTGCCCTTCGGCTAGAGTAGCAGCAGCAAAATAGTTCTGCTGTGACTCCATGGCTTGTGAGGGAGGATTCCTTGCCCTGAAATCCTGGGCTGACATAAAAGTGGTGTAATCAGTTTTACATCAGCCCCCCGCCGCCTCCTGGTTCATAGGACATGCTGGGGCCAAATGAAGACAGGAAATGGAGTTCTGGGGGGTGGAGCTGGAGTGTGATGTGCTTCAGAGTGTCAGGAGTCCAGGCACCAGCAGTCCATCTCAGTGGGGGCCAGGAGACAAAGTCAGGAACTAGAGCCAAGAGTCAGAGATGGAGTCAGGAGTTGGGAACCAGGAAGGAACTGCAGGGCTGGGGTGGACAGGGGCAGGATGGGGCAGAGCTGGAGCTGGAGGGAGTCAGGAACAGGACTGGAGCAGAACAGAAGCAAGGCAGGGAGAGGAACAATCATAGCTGAAGGCAGACGCATTGAGCAGCCAGAAATCCACCACTGCAGCTGAATTTAAAAGCAGGCTGTCTGGCTGCATTCAGCAAATCAGGCAGCCGGCCAATCAGGTAGTCCTATCGCAACTCAGCTGAGGTCATTAATCAGCTTGAAGGCTGGCCTGGCTAGTCCTCATAGTCAGCTGAAGTTGCTCAATCCTGACTCACAGCTCTCTTGTTTGCAGAATGTCCCTCGAGAACTGTTCTAGCTGGCATAGATTAGAGCAGCATTGTGGCTGCTGTAACTTGTGCAAGAGGCTTGGTTGGCCCTGTAATCAGCATCAGGATCTGGGGAGGCATAAAAGTGGCTTAGAGGAATGTGCACAGCTGAGGAATGTGCCTCAAGTTTTTATGGGCTTTCTCAGTTTAATAGACATTGAGCATAAATTAAATTCAAGAGCAAAAAGTTTCTCCATGTTGTGGTTGTATAAATTAACATCTGTGCTGAAAGATGAAGTGCCACCACCTTCCCATGGTGTTGCTATACAAAAGTTGGCTTTTATCAATTAAAATTAATATGGCTCCAAGATCATAATCTATTAGAACCTCATTACCGTCCAGTTTCATATGTTTGCATCCAAAAATTATGATCAGTTTGAGTGATCTGCTGTACTTGTATTAAAGACTGACTATGCATAGATTAAACTAATTAGATGATTTATGCTTGCTGATTAATTTTAATATTAACATTTATATTATGTAGTGCCTAGAGGGCTCAAGCAAGTCAGAGCCTCATTGAACGAGACTCTAGACATATAGATAAAAATAACATATGAGAAAAAAGGGAAGTTGATATCAATGAATATAAATTAGATGCTAGGAATTGTAAAATATTGATAAGGGAGACAAAAGGACACAAAGAGAAATCAATGACCAGAAGAGTTAAAGCCAATAAGATGGAAATGTTTAAGAATATTTGGAACAAAAGGAATCCTAATAATAGTATTTACCTATTACTAGATGGAGATGGTAGAATTGTCAATAATAATGAAGAATATTTAGAAGTGTTCAAAACGTATTTCTGTTATGGAAAAAGCCAGCTGATATATTTCTATATTGATGATAAATACTTTCCATTCCCGCAGTAACTCAGGAGGAAGTTAAAAACCAGCCACTAAAGTAAGACATGTATAAACTCTGTCTAGTTCTGTTGTCCAAAATTCAAGGAAGCTGCTGAAAAATTGGAGAGGGTTGAGAGAAGAGCCACAAGAATGATTAAAGGATTAGAAAACAAGCCTTGTAGAGAGAAACTCGAGGAGCTCCATCTACTTCACTTATCAACAAAAAAGTTAAGGGTCTTTAAGTAGCTATATGGGGAATAGAAATTTAATAATAGAAGACTCTGCAAGCTAACAGACAAAAATATAATGAGATCCAATGACGAGAAGCTGAAGAGAGACAAATTCAGACTGCAAATAGGGCACAAATAAAAATGTGAGAGTCATTACCCATTGGAACAATTTACAAAGGGCTGTGGTGGATTCTCCATTACTCAAAATGTTAAATCAAGATTGGATTTTCTTTTCTAAAAAGATACACCCTAGTTCAAACAGGAATTAATTTAGGGAAGTCCATGGCCTTGTTATAGAGGAGTTCAGACTAGATGATCTACTGGACCCTTCTGGCCTTAAAATCTATCAGTCTATGAATAAAGCAAATGCCAGTTCCTACCTCCAGAATCTTCTGTACTTTTACATGACACACCATTTGCTCAGGTATGTTTTCATTCCAGTCACACTTCATACTGTTCCACTTCAATAGTATGAGGTAAGGCAGAGTGTTAGCTCCAATTCTGAATTGTCTGTCTTTCACCAGTCCATAAGATTCTAGCTAGCTACAAATGTAATTTTTTATAATTAATATACAATAATTATAGTTTCTTTTAGTGTCATTTTATAACTTCTGTTGAATTATCTCAAAGGGTTAAGTTAATAAAATGCTTTTAATAAAATATGAGCTATTAATTATGCTCCACATTTGATGCCAGAAATTATTAATTGAATTATAATGGAAAATTATTTAAACAATATATCTGAGTCATTCTCCCCAGTGTTACAGAAGTTTAGTATCAGGCATGCTAATTATGTTGTCTGGCTCTGACTGGCCTGATATTACTTTACAAAAATAAAAAGCTATTGTGTGCAGTTCATTTAAATCTAAAATAATTGGAATACAAGAACTGTTAGAAAATTAGAAAACCAAAAGCAATTTTTTAAATTAATGTTACTGCATGCAAACCAAGAATACCCTTTTTAAAAAGCTATGTTAGCGCCTTTATTTTTTTCCATAGTTTTATTGATGAATTTGGTGCTCAGAAGAGTGAAAGAGAATCATCATAAAGGTAGCCACTAAGAAGTATCTGTCTTGAACCTTTCTTGAGCAGAGATTGCCGATCCTGGTAAATTGTAACTACCCTGCTACAGACCCAAACAAAATCCCTCCTCCACAACAACTGCCAAAATCATTGAAATATCATTTATTCTCTTCTGCTAGAAATGTTATCTCAGATCTACCATTCCAGTATGTGCTGGACCTCATTCATCATCCAAAGTGGATGTACTGCTCAATTAATACCTTTCCAATTCATTTCCTGATAAGACTTAGGCAGGGCCGGCTCCAGGCACCAGCATTCCAAGCAGGTGCTTGGGGAGGCAATCTGCAAGGGGTGGCAGTCCGTGTGTTTTTGCCCCCAAGCAAGGGGGGCAGTCCGTGTGCTGTTAGAGCAGCACGTGCATTTCCATGGGGGCGGCAATTTGGCGGCAGCTTCTATGTTCAGCTGTCTGCAGCAGCGCAGCTTCTGTCTTCCAGATTAAGACAGAAGTTGCCACTGAATTGCCGCCGCTGCAGAAATGCGTGTGCCGCCCTAACAGCACAGGGACTGCCCCGCTGTCCGCGGCAGCAATTCAGCATGCTGCGTGGGGTGGCAAAAACAGTAGGGCCGGCCCTGGACTTAGGCCATGTCTACACTAGTGAGCTTACAGCAGCACACCTTTTTCCGATGCAGCTAAGCCACTGTAAGATCTCTCCTGTAGTCACTCTCTGCAGACTGGAGAGAGCTCTCCTGTCAACATAATAAAACCACCTCAACAAGTGGCAGTAGCTATGTTGGTGGGAGAAGCTCTCCCGCTGACACAGTGCTGTGTGTACTACCACTTACGCCAGCTAAACTTATGTCACTCAGGGCAGTGTTTTTTCCTACCTCTGGACAACTTAAGTTTTGCCGACAGAAGTGGTAGTGTAGTTATCAACCCTAAGAGACTTATTACAGACCTACATCCCCTGTTGAAGTTATGTTGAAATTGTACCATATAATATACATAATTTCACCCAAAATTCCCAGTTTCAGATGTTTATGACAGACACAGCCTTTTGAAAAGTTAACCCCAGAAGTTTTATTATGATATCCACGTGCCAGGTTCTAGACATCTTCCAGGATGTGCCTAACATCACAATTACAGATCAATAATAGAATTCAGGAACCATCTCACAAGAATATAGATCACAGCTCACTGTATCTCTTACCAGACACATTGCTACCAGCCACAAGAAAACCTGGCAGTTAACGTGAGGTAGATAACAAAATGAGATCAGTGATCAAGCTAAGCATCTGAATCCCTCAGTTAGAGAAGTGGACAGCAGATGACAGATTCCTGCTAGCTACTGCTGATCCCATTTGGTGATGTCAGTCCACACTTCCTGGCAAGCAGGATCCAGCCCCCACATCAAGGCTGCCTAGAGGCAATAGAGAGGAAATGGTAAACATAAAACACTTTATTTTTTTCCAAAGGCAAAACAAAACATATAATTATTGTTTTACTGCTCTGGTGTCTCTTGAATTTGAAAACTTTCAGTAGGAAGTAGAATCACACTTTCAGAGTCCGTTTTGACGCCTCATTACTTGAACATAACACCAGTTAAAAGCTGAGATTAAACTTTCCAACTTTAAAGAGAGAAAAATAGGTCAATGTTATGGCCTTAATCCTCCAAACGCTTATGCACTTGAATAGTCTCATCAAAGGGGCCCAGTCACACTGGATTGAGAATCACCATCCAATGGGACAAAATGCTGTGTGTAAAGTTACTTAGGTGCATACGTTTTTGCAGGATCTGGATCCAAATGCGTTGAGTGAGGTATAGAGTGAAAGAGTATCTTCTGTGAAAATCTGTGTTAAGCAGCTCCGCAAGAGCCTGCTGGGATAGTTAGAAGGCATTTCTTCCATGGATTTTTCTAAACTTAATTTTCAATTCTCTGTAATCTCAAGAAGACAATTTTAAATGTTGATATAAATATCTGAGGGAAGTGAGGCCTTAGCTACACTGGAGGGTTGCAGCGCTGTAAACTCACCACCAGCGCTGCAACTTACTCACCGTCCATACTTGCAGGGCACATACAGCGCTGTATCTCCCTGGCTGCAGTGCTGGCTGTACTCCTGCTCTGCTTGGTGTATAAGGATTGCAGCACTGGAGATGCAGCGCTGCTCCGCAAGTGTGGCCACCAAAAGCGCTGTAATTGGCCTCCAGGGTATTAGGAGGTATCCCAGAATGCTTGTTCAGCCACTCTGCTCATCAGTTCGCACTCTACTGCTCTGGTCTCAGGTGACCCGCCCTTTAAATGCCACGGGAATTTTAAAAATCCCCTTACTGTTTGCTCAGCCAGGTGTGGAGTGCAATCAATCAGGAAGAGAAGATATCTCGCTGCTGTGGGTACCTGGAAGAGTGGTAGGTCTTCTACAGCAAGTGGATTCTGCCCTGGCCCTATGCAGCCTTGCCTCGGGCACAATGCCCCCCACCCCTCCGGGCACAGCTCCGGCCTTTAGCCCTGCCTGGACAAGGACCACGTGGCTCTACCATATAAACTTGCGCAAGCCCATTGCCACGCTCTGGCTGAAAGTTTCTGAAGAGATTCACAGCCGATACCGCACTGATAGACCACCCCTCAATAGGCAATTCCACATTCTAGCTATGCCATGCATGCAGCCCACCCACCCCCCTTCCCGAAACATTGCCATCCTGAAATAAAAAGCTGCTTACCGTAACCCGCCTCCTCTGCTTGTCCCTCTCCAACTAGTTCAGCTGCTGCGATGCTACCTCCTCCTGGATTGAGAAAAGCTCCTGCGCACTCCTCCTGATCCAGGTCTTCCCCCCCCAGTACCTCACCTCTCCGTTCCTCAAACCCCTCTTTCCCTCTCCTCCTCCCTTCCCTCTCCTCTAACCCAACCCTCCCCCTCCCGCCTCTGAAATTCCAATTCGTGTCGTTCGATTGCATGGTGGTCACCCCCCAAGCTCATGTCCTGCTCCTTGTAAAAACGCTCGTGGCAGCACCTGAAGCGGTGTTTCCACTCGTGGCTTGCAATAGCACTCCACACTCCTTTACACTTGAACCCTGCACTGCACGTATCCCGCTCATGGCCCCTTCCAGCAGGCCTTAGATCTGCCATAGAGTATCGTTAATTCCTACACGTGAGCTCAGCTGGACTGCACAGCTTCCTCACTAAACACTGATGAGTCCAGCAACTCCGGCGATGCCATGCTGGCTTGTTGCGTGTGTCCATGGTCACCTGAAAGATTCACTATTGACTTGGATTAACTCCTGTGGAAAATGTTGGGAGACTGTTCAGGGTAGGGATGCCCCTGCAGCAGTTTGCTTTCCCCAACACACAGAAACCCCTGCACATCCCTGAAGCAATCAGTCCCCCTTACTCACCATTTCTTCGCTCCTGTGGGTTATGGCTCTGTTTGGTATGGAAAGTATGCTAAGTGAAGACTGTAAACTCCTTCATTGTGTGGGAATAACTGTCTGGGTGAGATTATAAACAATGCAGCTGTGTTAACTGTTGCCATTTTTGTCTTTTGAAAAGTGTCCTTGACTACTGACTGCCCACATCAGCGACTGCTCAGAGGCTACAAAACCTCAGGAAGAAGCCGCGAAAAAGCAAAGACGACATGCTGAAAGCAGTTATGGATCACTCTGCCAGAGAGAGTAAAAACTGCAGGACTGGAGGGAAAGGGAAAGCAGGATCCACCAGAGAAATGCAGCGGCTAAGAAGAAAAGCACAAGCAGCTGATAAGCATCCTGGCGCGCCAAGCGGACTCTAGTCCAGGCACTCGTAGCCATGCAGGCAGAGCACTACGTGCCCCCCCCCCGTCCAAAGCTCTTTCCCTTGTGCCCAATGTCAGCTCCAAACCCCTTCCCCAGCATCCAGGTTCTTACCACACCACCAGCTGCCCCCAACACCTGTACGTTCACCAACCAGCCCTGAGAACTACGACCCTTACCCTCTGCACTCAACCCCATCACCATGCAGTATTTTCATCCTGAAGTGCAGCAGCAGTCATTGCACAGCACTCCAGACAGGACATATTCAACCTGTGACTGTACAGTTCACCACCCCACCCCCTGTCCTTTTAGGTTCCCAAAATGTTGTCTGTCTGTCAAGAAGTTATTTTCTTTTCAATAAATGAATCTTGGCTTTGAAAACAGTCTTTATTATTGCAGAAAGTGAAGATACCATAGCCCAGGAAAGAAACAGGCACTGCAAATCATTTTAGGAAAAACAGATTCCTACTAACCATTGTAACCACTGCACTTCACTCCCGTGCAAGGCACCAAACATTACTGTTGGTTTTCAGCCTCAAATTCCTCCCTCAAGGCATCCCTAATCCTTGTAGCCCTGTGCTGGGCCTCTCTAGTAGCCCTGCTCTCTGGCTGTGCAAATTCAGCCTCCAGGCGTTGAACCTTGGAGGTCCATTCCTGACTGAATGTTTCACCCTTCCCTTCACAAATATTATGGAGGGTACAGCACGCGATATAACCGCAGGGATGCTGCTTTCCCCCAAGTCTAGCTTCCCATACAGAGATCTCCAGCGCCCTTTTAAACGGCCAAAAGCACACTCCACAGTCATTCGGCACCGGCTCAGCCTGTAGTTGAACCGGTCCTTGCTCCTGTCAAGCTTCCCTGTATACGGTTTCATGAGCCAAGGCATTAAACGGGTAAGCGGGGTCTCCAAGGATCACAATGGGCATTTTGACGTCCCCTACTGTGATCTTCCAGTCTGGAAAAAAAAGTCCCAGCCTGCAGTTCCTGAACAGGCCACTGTTCCGAAAGATGTGTGCATCATGCACCTTTCAGGCCAGTAAATGTCAGTGAAACGCCCACGGTGATCCACAAGTGCTTGGAGAACCAAAGAGAAATACCTCTTCCGATTAATGTACTCGGATGCCAGGTGGGGTGGTGCCAGAATAGGAATATGTGTCCCATCTATCGCGCCTCCACAGTTAGGGAAACCCATCTGTGCAAAGCCATCCAGAATGTTCTGCACGTTCCCCAGAGTCATGGTTCTTCTTAGCAGGATGCGATTAATGGCCATGCAAATTTGCATCAACACAATTCCAACGGTCAACTTTCCCACTCCAAACTCGTTCCCCACCGATTGGTAGCTGTCTGGAGTTGCCAGCTTCCAGACTGCAATAGCCACCCACTTCTCCACCAGCAGGGCAGCTCTCAATCTCGTGTCTTTGCGACGCAGGGTGGGGGCGAGCTCCTCACACAGTCTCATAAAGGTGGCTTTTCTCATCTGAAAGTTCTGCAGCCACTGCTCGTCATCCCAGACTTCCATGGCAATGTGATCCCACCACTCAGTGCTTGTTTGCCAAGCCCAAAAGCGGCGTTCCACAGTGCTGAGCATTTCCGTGAATGCCACAAGCAATTTAGTGTCACACACGTCAGGCAACTCGATATTATCGTCGGACTCCTCACTGTCACTTTGGAGCTGAAGGAATAGCTCAACTGCCAAACTTGATGTGCTGGCGACACTCATCAGCAAAGTCCTCAGCAGCTCGGGCTCCATTTCCCACAGAAATCACGTTGCACAGAGACTCACAATGGTGCCAAACATGGACGGAAAAACTGTGACTGCTGGGATGTGAAGCGATACACCACGGGGCATTGGGACAGGAAGCAGAATGACCCGCACCCTTCCATCCCCTTCCCACAACCCACGGCGCCAAAATGGGACAAGGTGCTCTGTGGGATAGCTGCCCACAATGCACCACTCCCAACAGCGCTGCAAATGCTGCAAATGTGGCCACACTGCAGCGCTGGTAGCTGTCAGTGTGGCCACGCTGCAGCGCTTTCCCTACACAGCTGTACAAAGACAGCTGAAACTCCCAGCGCTGTACAGCTGTAAGTGTAGCCATGGCCTGAGTCACTAGATGAGGAGTCATAGGGGATGGACAGGGGAAACTCTCTTATATATTTGTAAGGCGCAAATCATAACAATCACAGTACATGGAAAGAAAGTTACTGTACTTGCA
The DNA here is from genome assembly GCF_003597395.2 of Chelonoidis abingdonii. NCBI lineage: Eukaryota > Metazoa > Chordata > Testudines > Testudinidae > Chelonoidis > Chelonoidis abingdonii. The sequence goes on from NC_133773.1 coordinate 91,007,069, forward strand.
GAATAATTACACTTAAAAGATCTGTGACTTGGTTGAATAAGAATGTCTTTTAGATGGTAATTTCTGAAGAATTACCAAGGGAAGAGTTTCGTTATTTAAAAAAAAAAAAACTTTAGATCATAGGCATATGAAATGCACTACAGACTCTTATTTTCTGCTCTGGTTAATTTCAAGGCCCAGTGCCATTGTAACCAAATTGCATACTGCATCCAATTGAATAAAAAATTTCAAAACATTTTGGGATGGATGTTCAAACATCTCAAAATTCTCAAGGATATTTTCTATCCTAAATACCATACATGGCTCCCAGTAGCCTTGAAATGCATGGATTGAGAGGAGATAGGACCTGCAGAATATCTGCTCTTTGACCCTGGCAGGCGATTGGTTTTGTATATACAGAGCCTGATTCTCCTCTAACCTATATCAGTTTAAATCAAAAGTAACCCCGTTGAAGCTAATAGGCCCGTATCTGATCTCAACTGGTTTAACTCCACTGACTTCACTAGAGTTACTCCCACCTTATAATATTAAGCAAGACCAAAGTCAGTCCCTTTAGAATTACACAAGTTTAAAATCAATTGGAGGAAAATTGGGCCAACTATCTGTCTGGGCTGACAAATGTATTATATATTGACAACATAATGCCTACATTTAAGATATCTATATAGCCAAACTGTGTTTAGACAAGGTAAATTTGCATATGTTTTGATTTTTCATTCATGGAAGGAGACTAATTAAAAATTCAGCTTCTTAAAAAATCTCTCTTTATTTAGTGGTAAATATTGGGCACCTATCATAATCTCTAATAGCATTTAGCATTACAGATTTAAATAAACAAAATAATGATTATTATTTCATTCCAACTTCAGAACCAAATAACTATTATGCTGTAGACTAGCACATTCAACTGTTCTGTCCTTCTCACATAATTTCTGTCACAAATCAAAATGCTGAAAGTGTTATTCACAGTTCAACAGTTTTTCCATTATAAAGCTACAGCTAATCATGTTTTAGTTACTGCCTGTAGTCTTACATTGAAACAATGACTCAGTTTGTCTTCATTACGATACCTAAGAGCCTTTAACAGTAAACAGAATAAATCTTTAAACGTTTGAGTCTTCATTATTTTTAATTTTTAAATTAGATCACATTTATGCCATCTGCCAGTACAGTAATATTTACATGCCACACAGTAATATGTATAATTTGTGTAGTCTTTGTAATGTAAAAACCACCTCATAACACCAGTTCACAAAGAGGCCCTAAAGGCAGCCATAGAAGGCTCACCCCCATATTGAGGGATCTTCTGGTGGCATAGAACAAGAATAATAGCTCCTGTGTTACTCTCTCTCTCTGTGGCCAGTCTAGAGGATGTGGATCAGGGCTTCCTTAAGCTCCAGTGATTCCTGGCTGCCATTAGAGCAACTTGAGGCCCTTATGAATCAGTCTAATTTAGAACAGATAGCAGACTGCCCTAATTTATGGCAGGGGAATAGCTTAATACAGACCCATGGAAAAAGCATTCTCTTCTAGTTAAACTACTGATCCATGACTCAGAAGATCAGGGTGCACTCAGAATATCTGGCTCCTCCACAGACTTATTGTGTGATCTTAGGGTCACATTTTAAAAGATATTTAGGCACTTTTGAAAATCCTACTAAGCAACAAAAGGTATCTAAATACCTTTAAAAATCTGACCCTTACTCCCTGATCCATCTCTCACTGAAGCTAATGGAAAGATTCCTATAGATTTGAATAGGAGTTGGATCAGACCACCAATATCTCTGTCTGTCAGTTCCCTACCCATATCTCAGAGGGCTGTTGTAAGGATAAACTCATTAATGGTTTTGAAGTTCTCAGGTAACATGCTGATGGGGGCCATGTAAGTACCTAAACAGCCAGATAACTAGCAAGCCCAGAATTGGGGAAATACAAATTTCACTTTTGCACCGTAAGTTGCACCCTGTGTTCCTCACATGTGACCAAGACATGGGCCCTGTGTTCCTCACATGTCTGACATGGGCCAGTGTCTCCAGGATAAAGAATACAGCCTTCCCACTACCCTTTAGAGTTAACATTATTATCTCAACTCATTGCACCTTTTTAGATCTAGTTTCTTTATAATCCCTTGAGTTTATTTCATATGCCAAACAGACTAGTTCAGCAACTTTGTTAACAATTCAATAAATACATAGCAGCCACAATCAAAAGTGGATATTAAATTTAATATTACTGATTACAAAACAAACCCAACAAACAGAATGGTCCATTATTCATCACTTCTGGTGTAATTCCTCTGACTTCAGCAAAGTTAATACACTGGCCCCATGAAGGTTGCCTTTCAATTGTCACGAATTGTGTATAACAGATCCAGTTAAGTGTGTTGCACATACAGCCCAGATGAATAAACTCCGCTTTCCTGTAATAGGCTTTGTCATTTCTTGTCTTGCAATATGAACAAATCATGAGCCAATTCCTCTCTCTCATCCAAAATCCGGGTAAACCAGCTATGCACATGGAACCTAAGAGGGTTTGAGGATAAAGTAATACACTCTTGTAACCTGGTGCCTTCACACAAAGAAGCTGTGCAGTCACTTTTCTACCAACAATATAATTCATAGGCTATAGCAGCAGGGCATCTCAAAACTGTGAGTTTAAGTCTCTGGATCCTGTTTATTGTGAATCCATTGGTCACTTCTTCCTCCTACCCTCCCATCACACCTCTCCACGGGTAAAGAGATGCAATGCAGAGCAGAGGTGGTTCGGTCATGGGGCTGCTCTCCATGCTTGCAATAGAACTCCAGCAGTTCTGCTGTATTTGGGGCCTTCTATGCCTGTGGGAGAGAAGGGAGGCTGCATGTAGTCTAATTAGAAAAGCTTGCTTAGCTGGCTTATGTTCCTTTTACCTCTGCAGAATTTTTTCCATTCATCTTACCAAATAATAAATAATATATTGCTCCCTTCACCCCTAGATTTCAAAGCACTTTACAAAGGGATCTGTATCGTTGTCCCTATTTAACAGAGAGGAAACGGAGGCAGAGAGGGGGAAAATAACTTACCCAAGGTCATCCAGCAGGCCATTGGTAGAGCCAACATATTCTAGAATAAAATAAGAACTTGGTATACTTCAATATAGTGTGCTATAATACACATACTTTTTTTATTCTCTTCTAAACAATGCTGCATCTCAAACTTTGTGCATGTTAATAGATTCTTCGGTATGTCCCATCACTATGACAAGCTTTTTAAAGCTTCAACATTTTGCAAAACAAAGAGCAAGCTCTTCAGCTGATGTGAATGGCCAGGGCGTCATTGAAGACAGTGGGGCGATCCCCATTTACTAGGGATCTTGCCCCAAATCATGAAAGTAGGGTAATGTTGTGAAGACTGTAGAATGATAACACTGTTATTAACCAACATTTTAGAGCGTTGGGTTGGTAAATGGAAACTAATGTGTGGGGTTATTAGTGATTAATAGAATAAGTTTTGGCCATGTTTTTCAAACTTGAGTGCTTCAAGTTAAGCACCTAAATCCATATTTGGGCACCTAAATAAAAGTGACCTGGTTTTCTGAGGTACTGAGAAACTGCAACTCCCAAAGAGGTTATCGGGAGCTGCAGGTGTTAATTACCTATGAAAACCAGGCCACTTTTATTTAAGTACCTAAATATTGATTTAGATGCTTAACTTGAAGCATCCTAGTTTGAAAACTTTAGCTTTAGTTCAGAGAAGGAACTGAAGTTTATCCAAACCATTTTCTTCTGTAAATCTTTTTGGCCTTTTAGAAAAATTTTGCTGAATAGAAAACACAGAAAGGAAAATCACTTGCATGATTTTGGTATTTCCACATTTGGTCACAACCAAAATCAGGAAGTGAAGAGTCATACAAAAATAAAGCGAACAAGCCAACACAATTTACCAAACTTTCCTACACCTTGGAAAATGTCCATGTGGGTCCAATCTGAACTTTGAAAAAATATATGGTTCTTACTTTATATGAACCAGATTCCACTTCCTCAATTGTGATGAGTTGCTTTACAGGTGCAGGTTAAAATATTGAGGCTTTTAACCATATAGTTATAACTAGAGCTGGTCGCAAATTTTCCAGCAGAACAGTTTTCCATCTGAAAATTTGGATTTGACAAAATCAAAACATCACAGGAGCATATGGAAATTAAAAATTTTGACAAAATCAATATGGGGTTGAAATGTTTTGTTTCAGTAGAACTGAATGTTTATTTTTACTTAATGTAATAAAATCTGAAATGATGTTAACATAATATATTCTCTGCATGATATATTATACCTTCATAATATAGGATAAAAGTTGAAATGATGAAGTCAGAATGAAATGCTTTGACCTCATCTAAACAAAACATTTCAATAAAGTGAAATGAAATATTTTCAGATTATTTAATTTCACAAGAAATTCTGAGATTTCTACTTTTCATCCCAAATTGCAAAATCTTGGAATTTCCCACAGGACAGAAATTCCAAAGTTTGACTAGCTCTAATTATAACCTTATATTATAAGCTTGTTGCTGCTCGTAATCCTTTTGTATAAAAATGCCACAAACACTGACTGGTCAGATCTGATTTTCTTTATTGAAGAGCACTGCAAACTGGCCAACATTCTTCAGATGATTATTCTCTTTACCTTATATGAATACACACATGCATGTACTAGTTTTCATCAGTTTTCAAACAAATAATGCCTTCATAATACTTCCAAAATATTTTTAATATAGTACAGTCTGGGGCAGCACTCACTGAAAATGCTCAGGTCAGGGCAGGCTGCAAAAAAGACAGCAGATTCTTTTTCTTATATAGGCTCCTATTACCCCCCCATTCCCTGTCTTGATTTTTCACATTTGCTGTCTGGTCACCCTAGTTAACACTGAAGTTAGACTCACCAACCTGTCACAAACTGTGTTCCTGATTCCCCCGACTGGGTATCAAGAAACAAACAAACAAAAAGAAATCACACAGCCCCCTTTATTGCATTCCAGTTCTCTAGCTCCCAATAAGCACATAGGTCCAGTAAAGTCAGAAGTTATTTGAAGCTTACTACACAAAATGTTCTTCCGAAAGGGCCAGCCACATTGCCAGGTCAATATTAGTTTGGATTTTACCCAAAATACAATGTTGCCAGCCAATCATTTAGTGTCTAAAACTAAAGGTTTATTGTAAAGAAAGAACAAGAAGAGAGTTGTTAAATGATAAAACAATCAGATACATGTAAAGGCTTCAGAGTCCATATATCAGCTTCTTAGCAGTATTGGTGAGTATTCTGGCTTGAAAGTCCTTCCGGAACACATCCACAGCTTGGATGGGTCATTCTGTGTTTTATTCAGAGCTTCGGTTTGTAGAAAAGTCACTCCACAGGTAGGAAGCAGGACTGAAGACAAAATGGAGATGATGCAGCTGCCTTTTATATCCTTTCGCTATGAGGCTTGTGTGGCGTTATTGACGTGAACTGTGACTGTATAGTTCATTGTTGCAACCAAGGTCCTATATTGGCACCAAATCTTACAAAGGAGATCAAGTAAGGTGTCTATGAAAAGGTTACAATTTGTGGGTTACGATTGTGCTGTCTGTATATATGTATCATTTTTGTAGTTGAAGTTATGAATATTGACTATGTACTTGTATCTTGATGTGTTTGATTCTAAGTAGCATTAGTGAAGCATTTGGTCAGCTTCTTGAGAAAGGAACTTGCAGATTAAGTGCCCAATCAAGAAACATTTAACTGACAATGGACCTTGGAAGACTCCAATCCACATATGAGAAGACTTCCTGGGAATGTTCAAGGTAGCATGTGAGCAATGGTTGTTCTCCCTGTAAAGAACTGAGTCATGCATGGAGATGTAACTTGCCCATGTGACTCCAAACTCCATCTTGCTGCTGTGATTTTCCACAGTAAGAACAAAGGGGTTTCCTTCCACATGGCAGAGGATATAAAAGGCCTTGGAAACCCCTCCATTTTGTCTTCAATCCTGCTTCTTACCTCTGGAGGAACTTTGATACAAACTGAAGCTCTGAACAAAGGACTGAATGACCCATCCAAAATGTGGATGTACTCCATAGACTTAACTTGATTTGAACCTGCAATTTATTCCATCACTGCTACAAGCCTCATCTATATTTCTTTCCTTTTATGAATAAACCTTTAGATTTTAGATTCTAAAGGATTGGTAACAATGTGATTTGTAGGTAAGATCTGACTTGTATATTGACTTGGGTTTGGGGCTTGGTCCTTTGGGATCGGGAGAACCTTTTTTCTTTTACTGGGGTATTGGTTTTCATAACCATTCATCCCCATAAGGTGCAGTGCTGGTGGTGATACCAGGAAACTGGAGTGTCTAAGGGAATTGCTTGTATGACTTCTGGTTATCCAGTGGAATAAAACTGAAGTCCTCTCTGTTTGGCTGCTTTGGTGTGCAAAGGAACCCCGGCCTTGGGCTGTGACTGCCCTGCTCTAAGTAATTTGTCCTGAATTGATACTCCCACTAGTGTCTCATACAAGGCTGCCTCGTTACAGCTAGTACTTCCTGTGTCCCAACACAAGCTTCACAGCACATGGAAAGGCCTCAGAGTACTTTGTTCGCAGGCATGCCCCTACATGGCTTGCTGACTCATCAGGTGTAGTCCCTGGCTTTTTCAATGGGTTTATTGTACAGCTGATGTCCCTTGATGGGCCATCAAGTTGGCTTAGTGCTAATAACATTCTGTCTGGAGGTGTCATCCAGAAACATAGCACAAGATTGGAAATAAAATATACTATACATATCTATAACTACCAATACAAAGGTGATACAAATATATAAACAAGATTAAGAACATAAGAATGGCCATACTAGGTCAGACCAAAGACCCATCTAGCCCAGTATCCAATCTACCGACATTGGCCATTGCCAGGTGCCCCAGAGAGAGTGAACCTAACAGTAATGCTCAAGTGATCTCTCTCCTGCCATCCATCTCCACTCTCTGACAAATAGAGCTAGGGACACCATTCTTACCTATCCTGGCTAATAGCCATTAATGGACTTAACCTCCATGAATTTATCTAGTTCTCTTTTAAACGCTGTTATAGTCCTAGCCTTCACAACCCCCTCAAGCAAAGAGTTCCACAAGTTGACTGTGCGCTGTGTGAAGAACTTCCTTTTATTTGTTTTAAACCTGCTGCCCATTAATTTCATTTGGTGGCCTCTAGTTCTTGTATCATGGGAATTAAGTAAATAACTTTTCCTTATCTACCTTCTCCACATCATTCATGATTTTATATACCTCTATCCTATCCCCCCTTGTCTCGCTCTTTTCAAGCTGAAAAGTCCTAGACTCTTAATCTTTTTCTATAGGGACCGTTTCCAAACCCCTAATCATTTAGTTGCCCTTCTCTGAAACTTTTCTAGTGCCAGTATATCTTTTTTGAGATGAGGAGACACATCTGTACGCAGTATTCAAGATGTGGTGTACCATTGATTTATATAAAGCAATAATATATCTCTGTCTTATTCTCTATCCCTTTTTAATGATTTCTAACATCCTCTTGCTTTGTTGACTGCTTCTGCCACACTGCATGGACGTCTTCAGAGAACTATCCACGATGACTCCAAGATCTTTTTCCTGATTTGTTGTAGCTAAATTAGCCCCATCATATTGTTGGGTTATTTTTTCCAATGTGCATTACTATAAATTTTATCCCACGTTAAATTTCATTTGCCATTTGTTTGCCCAATCACTTAGTTTTGTGAGATCTTTTTGAAGTTCTTCACGGTCTGCTTTGGTCTTAACTATCTTGAGCAGTTTTAGTATCACTCAAACTTTGCCACCTCACTTTTTACCCTTTCTCCAGATCATTTATAAATAAGTTGAACAGAATTGGTCTAGGACTGACCCTTCGGGAACACCACTAGTTACCCCTCCATTCTGAGACTTTACATTTATTCCTACCTTTGTTCCCTGTCTTTTAACCAGTTTCAATCCATGAAAGGACTTCCTTTTATTCCATGATAATTAATTTACATAGAGCCTTTGGTGAGGGACCTTGTCAAAGGCTTTCTGGAAATCTAAGTACACTATGTCCACTGGATCCCCATGGTCCATGTTTGTTTACCCTTCAAAGAACTCTAATAGATTAGAAAGACATGATTTCCCTTTCAGAAACCATGTTGACTTTGTCCAACGATTTATGTTCTTCTATGTGTCTGACAATTTTATTCTTTACTATTGTTTCAACTAATTTGGCATGCACTGACGTTAAACTTACTGGTCTGTAATTGCCGGACAGCTCTAGAGCCCTTTTTAAATATTGGCATTACATTAACTATCTTCTAGTCACTGAGTACAGAAAGCTGATTTAAAGGACAGGTTACAAACCATAGTTAATAGTTCCGCAACTTCACATTTGAATTCTTTCAGAACTCTTGGGTGAATGCCATCTGACTTGTCACTGTTAGGTTTATCATTAATTTCAAACCTCCTCTAGTGACACTTCAATCTGTGAGAGTTCCTCAGATTTGTCACCTAAAAAGCAGATCAGGTTGGGAATCTCCCTAACATCCTCAGCCGTGAGACTGAAGCAAAGAATTCGTTTAGTTTCCACAATGACTTTATCGTCCTTAAGCGTTCCTTTTGTATCTCCATCATCCAGGGGCCCCACTGGTTGTTTAGCAGGCTCCTCCTTTGGATGTACTTAAAAAACATTTTGTATTATATCTTCTGAGTTTTTGGCTAGCCGTTCTCAAACTCCTCTTTGGCTTTTCTTATTACATTTTACACTTAATTTGACAATGTTTATGCTTCTTTCTATTACCTCACTAGATTTGACTTCCACTTTTAAAAGATGCCTTTTTATCTCTCACTGCTTCTTTTACATGTTGTTAAGCCACGGTGGCTCTTAGTTCTCTTACTGTGTTTCTTAATTTGGGTATACATTTAAGTTGAGCCTCTATTATGGTGTCTTAAAAAGAGTCCATGCAGCTTGCAGGGATTTTCACTTTAGTCACTGTACTTTTAGTTTCTGTTTCTAACCCCCTCATTTTGCATGGTTCCCTTTTTGAAGTTAAAAGTTACAGTGACGGGCTGTTGAGATATTCTTCCACCATGGGATGTTAATGTTTATTATATTATGGCCACTATTTCCAAGCAGTCCTGTTATAGTTACTCTTGGACCAGCTCCTGTACTCCACTCAGGACTAAATCAAGAGTTGCCTTTCGCCTTGTGGGTTCCTGCCAGCTGCTCAAAAAGCATCATTTAAAGTATCAAGAATTTGTCTCCGCATTCGTCCTGAGGTAACATGTTCCCAGTCAACATGGGGATAACGGAAATCCCCACTATTACTGAGTTCTTAATTTTGATAGCCTCTCTAATTCCCTTAGCATTTCATCATCACTATCATTGTCCTGGTCAGGGGTGTCGATAATAGATCCTATTATTCTATTTATAGAGCATAAAGTACTATCCATAGAGATTCTATGGAACATGTGGATTCACTTAAGATTTTTACTATTTGATTCTACATTTTCTTTCACATATAGTGCCACTCCCATCCCCATCCTCCAACATGACCTGATTCGTCCTTGCTGATATATTTTGTAACCTCCAGAATGATGTTCCAATTGATGTCCTCGGTCCACAGGTTTCTGTGAATGCCTATTAGTTATCTCAATACCTCCTTTTCAACAGGCACTCTAGTTCACACATCTTATATTTAGACTTCCAGATTTGTGTACAGCACTTTAAAAGCTTTTACTGTTTATTGTCTGCCCTTTTCTGATGTGTCCGATCTTTATGTGAATGTTTTCGTCTTGATCTGGCCTTACAATTTATCAGTCGTTCCATCTCTGCTGCCTGATGTAACCTAGAGAATCTTTTAACAATAGACTCTCCTCTAAGAGAAGTCTCTGTCCAATCCACATAGCTCACTCTGCAACGGTCACTTTCCCTCATCTCCTCAGTAGAAAACTGCTGCTGCACCTTTTAAGTGTAAGTGTCACAGTCCTGTCTCCTTTGGGTTTAGGTGGAGCCCATTCTCCTGTATAGAGCTACCCCCCATTCCAAAAGTTCCCCAATTCCTAATGAATTGTAAACCCCTCCTCTCTACACCATCGTCTCATCCACGCATTGAGACTTTGAAGCTCTGCCTGCCTACCTGGCCCTGCGCATGGAACTGCCACCATAGAGGTCCTGGATTTCAGTCTCTTCCCTAGCAGCCTAAATTTGGCCTCCAGGACATCTCTCCTACCCTTCCCTATGTCATTGGTACCTACGTGTACCAGGACCACTGGCTCCTCCCCAGCACTACACCTAAGTCTATCCAGATGCCTTGAGAGATCCACAACCTTTGCACCAGGCAGACAAGTCACCATACGGTTCTCCCGGTCATCACAAACTAAGCTATCTATATTTCTAATGATCGAATCTCCCATTACTAACACCTGCCTTTTCCTAGTGACTGGAGTTCCCTGCCCCGGAGAGGTAACCTCAGTGGGAGAGGATATCTTAACACTATCTAGAAGGAGGGTCCCAACTATAGGAAGGTTTCCCTATGTTCCCGTTGACTGCTCTGCTTCCCTGTGCCATTCATCCTCCTCAACAGTGCAGGGGCTGTCTGACCGGAGGTGGGACAATTCTAGTGTCCCAGAAAGCCTCATCAACATACCTCTCTGCATTCCTTAGCTCCTCCAGTTCCACCACTCTGGCCTCCAAAGCCCATACGCAGTCTCTAAGGGCCAGGAGCTCCTTGCACCAAATGCACACATATGCCACCCACCCACAGGGCAGGTAATCATACATGCTGCACTCGGCACAATAAACTGGATAGCTCCCACTCTGGTGCTGGACTTCTGCCTGCATTGTCTCCTGCAACTACCTAGTTAATGAAAGGGTTTTGTTTAAATCAAGACTTTTGAATGTAGTTTAGTTTACAGGTTTTAAGGTGAACCTTGCCCCCTTCCCACTCTCGTTCCAAAATCCCTTGTGAAACTCCCTGTTAGCAGTCCCTGTTCACAAAGCTCCCTGATTATCATACTTGGGAAATCATAATATTTTTACTGACACCTTACACAGCATATCTAGCTTCATTCATTCCAATTTTAAAATATTGGTATTAATAATATCATAAATGGTCACCCATATTCCATATTGTGTCATAGAGCCTCCTTTAGGTTGTCTAGAACTTCTCGATGAGTTAATGTACTGAACTCTTGGAATGCGGGTGGGCTGTTGGTTGGGGATATAGACAGAGAAGATCCAGGCTGTTTGAGAAGACTTCTCAAATGTGAGTGATCTTTACAGTGAAGCAAAATTATAGTTCTTTACAACACTTGGTGCTCTGCTCTGATCTGATGCAGATTGTGGGCATTCAGGATTGATGAAGTGGTTTACCACCCTGACAGCTCCTTGGGGTAGGATTTGCCAGGCTCAGTGAAGGTTGATAGGAAGGTTCTCTTGGCCTGCAATATAGCCTACGCCTAAGCTCTGAGGAATCTGTTACATTTCATCTTGTCTGAATCAGCCCTTATTTTCAGCCATCGGCACTTGAGTTTCTGCCCCTCTCTCTTCATGTGGCACACGGTGTCAGAAAACTAAGAAGTTCTGTGTAGGTGATGGGGAAGAAAGGGCTGTTTGGGAGCCAGTGTGTCAATGGCTATGGCTAGAGTAGAATGATAATAATTCACCAAGTGTTTGACTCCTCATCCTGTGGGCGGGATGCTATTGTTCTTTATCAGGCTTTTTGAAGAATTTGTTGGAGTAGTCCATGAGCTTCATGGACCAATCAGCATCATTGATCTTTTTATTGCCTGGCTGCTGAAAGGTCTATGACCACTGTCTTAATAAGGTGATGGTCTGTCCAAGACTGTGGCTGGGTTGTAAAGTCTCCTACCTTGACATCTAGGCCAAAGATCAGGTCCAGGGTGTAACCAGTTGTGTGGGTTGAACCAGAGATGATGACCTGGGAAAGTCCTAAGGAGGCAAGTGAGGAAATGAGTTTTGGGGCTTTTGCATCTGCGACCTTATCAATATGTGTGTTGAAATCTCCCAGGATGACATGGCTGGGTTATTTCACCACCACTGCCAACAAGGAGTGAGCTCCTTTATGAATGCTTTTGTCTGAAGTGGTGTATAAATGAGCATACAATCTAAGGTGGTATTGGAATTATTAAAATATTAGAAAATATTTATATTTATATAGTATGGGAGACCACCGGACATTAATTTAACCATGCATTCCTTTATTAACTCCAAAGGACAAATGGCATTTTATACAATTGCTCTAAACATGCTTAAGAGTCTAAAAATAAGCAGATGCTACTCCCAGCACAGTAATAAAGTATTCATAAGCATCTGATCAGTATACTTACACATAGGTCAGATCTAGGGAAAACCATTTCATTCTGGCATATTCCAGCATGATCAAGTAGGGTCTGACAAAGAACCCTCAGATTCATAACTCTTTTTATATCCTTTAACAAACCAATGATGTTATTGCCAATTACCAACTTCAGCTAAAAACTCAATTTGAGACACTTCACCCCTCATTCCACTCTTAATACAGATAAGATTTACAACCTCCTTTTTCCCCAAGGATTTTCATCCCCTCCTTCTCGGTGATCAACAGTTTTTCTATTGCACCTGGGTTCACATAGGCCCTAACTTTTGAGATAACACTGTTTTGTGGGGTAGGAAGATTTATGTTGGCTCCTTTTAAGACAGATTCGTTTTGTCTTTTTTAAAACAACCTGCAGTCACTCCTATCAGTCAGAGACCTTCTTTTTAGAAACTTTCCCTTATCTCATTAGTTATTCTTTGAACCAGGCATCCTCCCTACTTCATTCCTTCTGACCTTATAGCTTAATATTTTCAAGGACTTCTTTCTACTTGCTAATCAGGGCTTTCTTTACAACACATACATATTTCCTTAACCAAACAAGCCAACTTTAATTTCATATTTATCCTACAGGTGGCTTTGGCTCCAATTTCCACTCTTAGATGAATAAATCCAAATGAAGTTATCTTACCTGAGACACCTCTCTTGCATTTAATGTTTGCAGAAAGGATGAGTGTAGTGCTGCCAGCCATCTTGTCCTGTCTAGGTGTATGATGTACCAAGTGTCCTGGGGAGACAAGGTATGCCTGCACAGGGCTCGCAGTGTCATCCAGCTACATTCTTGGTGATGCAGGCTATATTGGGTGCTTCATCATGGATGATGTCTTGTATTTTTTGTTGAGTGTCAGTGTGCTCAACTCTGTACAGAACATAAAAAAGACAAGGAGCCTTATTCTCATTTCACATATAGTGGTGTGAATTTGGAGTAACTCTATTGAAATCAAAGGAGCTACAATAGTGTAAAACATCAATAGTGCCAATACAGTGCTTGGGGACTAGGAAGTGGATTCAACCCACAGCAGTGCAGAAGTTTTTCTGATACGTATCTAATAGTATTAGATGTTGGAGTAACACTGATAGGTTTAATGAAAGAAATATGGTTTGAGGTGGGATTTGACACAAAGGTTGGGAGAAAAGTTTATACCAAAGATAGAAGTTGTTCCTACTGTAATTTAGTTACAAATATTGTGCCCTTGAATGAGAACATCACTTGGCAAAAGCAAAGTTCATGTTATAATCCAGATAGGTAGCAGAGCCAGTTCAGACTACAGCAAACCAACTCTTTTCAAACCAAATTTTCAGCCAGATGCTCTCTCTCCACTCAACTGTTGTTCCAATGCTCTGTTACTCTAAGGACCAAATTATCTGGTTCAGCTAAGATGTGTGTGCTTGATGCAGGATCCAAGAAGGAGAGGTTTTAAATATATTTTAAAAACCTCATTGGGAAAAGTCTCCTTGATTACTTTGCTGCTGCTTAAAGTGGCAGAGACAGTATAAATAGCATATAGTGTTTATGAACAACTGTAAGCTATCTATGACCTTCACTTTGATGTGTAATTTGTACTTTATAAGGATATTGGGATAGTAAAAATGATTAAGCACTAGTATGATTATACACCATCATTTTCTTAACTTGGTTTTTCTTTAGTTGTGTAAGACTTGGCCTGCTGTTTCCGCCATTAAATCAGGCAACATTTAATTTCTTCTGATAGGGTGAGATCAAGTGTATTTAAATATACTGGGTAAGAACTTGGACATGATTACTTCCAACTGGAAATATAAATTACAAGTTGACTAGTCAGGGGACTAATCCCATCTGCAGAGGAACTTGCTTCTGAGCTCTGTTGATGATCAAAGATTGGTTTGCTAAAATGTCATTTCTACCATGGAATTTCTTCACATCAATTTCTCTGCCTGTCACCACTTTAGGGATTGACCTGGGCATTGATGCTAAAGAAGGTTGCTTCAAAACTTTAGCATTCACAATACTAACCTTCTTATTGAGCATACAGAATTTGTAGACTTGTGATGCGCTTGTATCAATTGTATTATCAGTGTAGGGCATTGTGGGACGGCTCCTAAAAGCCAGTAACAGTCAATGTAAGCAATGCAGTGCCTACACTGACACTGCGTCAACCTAATTACATCAACCATGACTCTCTGCCAGTCGAGGAGATGTTGTTACTAAATCAGCGTAAAGAGGCACTTCTGTCGGTGGGAGCCAAATTTAACTGAAGACATTTCAACAGCTAGGTTGATGCAAGTCAGATTCCATTGACCTAACCATGTAGTGTAGATCAGGCCAAAGCTCCCATTCACTTCAAGGGGGCCAGGATTTCACCCAGTGTGAATGAAATGGGACCAAATACTTCCTCTTGTAATGCCACTGAAATCATTGGAATTACACCGGGGTGAATTTGGCCCATTCTTTTATCCTTTTAAATTATTTGCTACTAGAGTAACAGGTGTGATGGGGCAAGGCCAGATGACTACAGTAAAGTACTGAGAAACAGGTATGTAAGCCCCAGGCTAAACAAATCCCTAGTACCCTGGTAACCAAATGGCAGTTGCTCCAGGTTAATCAAGGCACCTGGAGCCAATTAAGACCTTTCTAGAAAGCAGGAATATAGTACTTTAATTAAAACACTGAAGTCATCAAGTCAGGATAATCAGGGGCACTGGGGTTAAAGGAGCTCACTCCAGTCAGCAAGAGCCAGAGAGAAGTAGACATGTTGAGAGATCTGGAGCAGAAGGCAAGGAGCTGAGAGTATGAGAGAGTGGACTGCTGCGAGATTCACCGAGCCAGCTATCCGACACCAGAGAGTCCTGTAGATGAGATAAAGAGTATTATCTCTCTCTTGGCCTGGGTTCCCCCCCAAACCTCCCAACTCCGGATCAGACACAGGAGGAGCTGACCCAGACTGTGGGTTCCACAAGAGGGGAAGATCACTAAAGTGAACAAATCTGCCAATAAGCGCAGGACCCACCAAGGTAGAGGAGGAACTTTGTCACACAGGATAATAGACTATTATTGCATGCCCAAGTGTAGAGATTAGATAAACTATAGCTATGACTGCTTGGAACAGCTTGTAAAACAACCAGCGAGAAGCTAGGAGTCAGACAGTCTAGGCCTAAACCAAACAGTGTATGTGACATCAGCAAAGAAAAGCAAAACCACAAATACACATCCACTATTGAAATTCCATAAAGGTGACCAGCCAACGGAAAAAAGTGGGGCTTGAACCCTTTTGGGCTTCTCTCTGTTTATAAAGGAGGGTTAAAATGGAAATGTGAAAGGGAAGGGAGACTGCTTGCTTTTTACATCAGAATTACAAGTCCTGCCTAGCCTATAAGACCTTACGATGACTGGAGAATGACTGAAATCATGGCATCATGCAAGTCCAAAGAATTAAAGATGAAAAACTGAGAGGAGTGGATTTTCAGTCAGAATGCTTTCAAATCTTTGTTTTTGTTGACACCTATTTAACAGTAATACACTATTGACATGTTAGCAAAAAGGAGCCTTTGTTAAAGTTCAGCACCCCATCCCCTTCAGTTAAGGTGTGAGAGCTAACAACAGCTGGGACATACAAGATGTCCCACAAGCAAACCAGCGAAGATCAGAACTGACGTTCTTGATAGTTCTTGGATAAAAAACATAAAACAAAACATTGGGATGTTACACTATATGATTTTATGAAAATATGCTAATGTAACTGGAATATGGTTCATGCAAAAGGTCTCTTGTAAGATATCATTACAAAGCTTATAATCTACTGACTGTGGTCATCCTATTTATATAAATGTATCACTCTTGTATCTGAAACTAGAAATATGAAATATAGCTCTGAAGGCCTATTGTAATTATGCAAAGTGTGGGCCGTGAATGGTGGTTTGGAATCTTGATGACTCCCATTAACCATGACAATTGACTGCAGAAGACTTTTACCTGTAAGTCTTCCTGTATATGTGTGTGCTGGCAAGTGGGTACTAAAGTCTTACAGTGACGTGTGATCATTAACTTGATGCTTTTCCATTGAGAAGGGTGGGGTGGGAACCCAGAGGGACAAAGGATTCTCACCTTATGCAAAAGATATATAAGTGGGTTGAACAGAGATAAGTAGAGAGCCATCATGAGGAATGCCCTAGCTACCACCTGATCTGGAACAAGGGCTGTACCAGGGGAAAGGATTGTGCCCAGACTAGGAAGGTATCCAGTCTATGAAAGAAATGTATTGAAACATCTCTGAGGGTAAAATCTTATCTATATTCAGTTTCTTACTGTATTAGACATAGACTTGCATGTTTTATTTTATTTTGTTTGGTAATTCACTTTGTTCTGTCTGTTACTTACTGGAATCACTTAAATCCTACTTTCTGTTTTTAATAAAATCACTTTTTAATTATTAATTAACTCAGAGAATGTATTAATACCTGGGGGAGCAAACAGCTGTGCATATCTCTCTATCAGTGTTATAGAGGGCAGTTTATGAGTTTACCCTGTTTAAGCTTTATACAGGGTAAAATTAATTTATTTGAGTTAGACCCCTTTGGGTGTTGGGCATCTGAGTGTTAAAGACAAGAACTCTTCTGTGAGCTGCTTGCAGGTAAACCTGCAGCTTTAGAACAAGTAATTCAAACCCTGGGTCTGTGTTGGAGCAGACGGGAGTGTCTGGCTCAGCAAGACAGGGTGCTGGGGTCCGGAGCTGGCAGGAAAAGAAGGGGCAGACGTACTCTTGGCACATCACTTGGCAGCTGCCAAGGGGGTCTCTCTGATATAACCCATCACAATTATATTTAAAAAAAATCCTCCCAGACCTTACTCATCATAAAGAAGCAAAATATTGCAAAATGGCACAAGTCCAATTTACAAAAATTCCAGGTCACCTTCAAGAGCCACAAAGTGGATTCAGATGGATCCACACTCCTTTCTGCACTCCGGCTCCATCTGAGCAGGCTCCCTCCCATTAGTTCCCTTACCAATAGGTGCCCTCCACTCCCCTTTAGTGAAAGAGAAGATTCCAATCTGCAAAGGGGAAACCATGCCAATAAATAGTAAGATAGTCAGTGATGGTTTGCTCTGCACATTTGTGAGGGGGAGAATCTGGCAAAGTGTGGAAGTAGAGAGGATTATTTTTATTTATTTATTTATGTTATAGGTACATATTATGTTTCCTGGAAAACGTTTGGCTTGTAAATGTCACCTAAAAAGTACACTGGAGATTTCTAACTGGAATCTGAGAACAACCTGTCCTTAGGCTCCGTTGCCAGGCTCTGAGCAGTCTGATAGTGCTAAAATATCCTGGTCAGATGACTGAAGTAAAACTTAATCTAGTGTGACCAGGAGTGTTGATTATGATCCAAAATATTGCTCAGGCTACAAGACAAAACAATTATCATATTAACCAGACTCGAGATGTACACTTAAAGGTTCCGTTTCATCCTGTTTCACCCAAGCCCAAGACTGGGTCTTTTTCTAAAAGATATATGCTAGTTCAAACAGGAATTAATTCGGGGTAGTCCTATGGCCTATGTTAAACAGGAGGTCAGACTAGATTACCAGAATGGTCTCCTCTGTCTTTATAATCTATGAATCCCAAATCCATCTAGCTTTACCAAAGCTGGCAATCTTACTGGTGCAACAGCTGCTATTTTGGCAGACATCAGGGACAAGAACCTTTGTAGCTTAAGCTAAAAAGTCAGGCTCCCTAGCTGAAAGATGTAATAGATTAGACAGACTATAAAAAAAATTCCCCTCTCACCCCTATGGGTGGTATGTGTCTTCCTCAACCTCGGGTCCTCTACCAGAGGCCTGGGAGTTTGAGGGTTCTGCGCAGTATCT
>NC_133773.1:91026797-91039346 GCF_003597395.2 Chelonoidis abingdonii
CCATCAATGGCTATTAGCCAGGATGGGCAGGAATGGTGTCCCTAGCCTCTGTTTGCCAGAAGCTGGGATTGGGTGACAGGGCACGGATCACTTGATGATAACCTGTCTGTTCATTCCCCTGGGGGCACCTGCCATTGGCCACTGTCAGAGGACAGGATACTGGGCTTGATGGACCTTTGGTCTGACCCTGTATGGCCATTCTTATATTCTTATTCATATCCTATGTGGATTGGGCACAGAGTGAGAACACAACGCATACTGATCAGTAGGTTACACTGGCACAAAAATCATAATCTGCAATTTCAAGAAGACTATTTTGGGATTGTGTATTTGTTTGTTTAAAGTGTGTTCAGAACCTCAGCTTCAGGGTGCCTAACAGCAGCTAAATTTAAATAATTGCACAGGTACTGATTCCTCCAAAGCTACCCACATTTCAGGAAAGAAGTGGGCAAATTGGAGAAAGAAGAGCAACAAAAATGATTAAAGGCTTAGAAAACATGACCTATGAGGGAAGATTGAAAAAAATGGGTTTGTTTAGTCTGTAAAAGAGAAGACTGAGAGGAGACATGATAACAGTTTTCAGGTATGTAAAAGGTTGTTCCAAGGAGGAGGGAGAAAAATTGTTCTTAACCTCTGAGGATAGCATAAGAAGCAACGGGCTTAAATAGCAGCAAGGGAGGTTTAGGTTGGACATTAGGAAAAACTTCCCAACTGTCAGGTTGGTTAAGCACTGGAGTAAATTGCCTAGGGAGGTCGTAGAATCTCCATCGTTGGAGATTTTTAAGAGCAGGTTGAACAAACACCTACCCACCTAGGGACCATTAGATCTGACCATTAGATCATCTAGTCTGACCTTCTGTATAACACAAACCAAAGTAACATTGAGCAATGTTCCTTGTACACTCTGTGCACATGTCGCTGTGCAGCAGTCTTGTATACACTTGACAGGTGTATGTGGGCCCACCTCCACCCTGCAGCTCCCTGGGCCCATGCTCCCTCCAGCGAGGAGGGGAGGAACCCCCCAGGGGCAGCCCCAGGGCCGGCGCTTCCATTGAGGCGAACTAGGCAATTGACTAGGGCGCCAGGATTTTCGGGGGGCGGCATTTTGCTGGGGGTGGGGCGGAAGGCGGCTCCGCTGGACCTGCCGCAGTCGTGCCTGCGGAGGGTCCGTTGGTTCGCGGCTCCAGTGGAGCTGCCGCAGGCATGCCTGCGGGTGGTCCGCTGGTCCCGCGCGGCTCCGGTGGACCTCCCACAGGCATGGCTGTGGCAGCTCCACCGGACCCGCGGACAAACGGACCTTCCGCAGAAATGGCTGCGGCAGCTCCACCGGAGCCGTGGGAGCGGCGCGCGGGGCAGCGAAATGGCCGTGCGCCTAGGGCGCGAAAAACTCTAGCGTCGGTCCTGGGCAGACCCCACCCCTTTCCATACAAACAACCGTACACATGCAGCCCACATAAAACCCCCCATTTTGTCCTTGGGCTAATATAAGCTGGTCCAAGGCCAGAAATATTTATTTTGAGTTTGTAGCCCATTCAGTGCAAAGAAAATTTAGAGGAAATGTTGGTATTGAACCCAATAATTTGTGTTTGACTGAAGCATATCTTCTAGAAAGGCATCCAGTCTGGATCTGAAGACAGAGATGGAAAATTCACATCTTTCCTTGGTAGATTGTTCCTATGGTTAATCACCATCACTATTAAAAAATGTGCTTTATTTCTAAATTTGTATTTGCCTAGTTTTAACTTCCAGTCGTTGGTTCTTGTTACATTTTTCTCCACTAGACCAAAAAGCCCTGTAGTACTCAGTGTTTTCTTTCAAGTACCTATACACCATAATCAAGTCACTGCTCAGTCTTTTTGATAAGCTAAACAGATAAGTCG
Source organism: Chelonoidis abingdonii (assembly GCF_003597395.2). Classification (NCBI taxonomy): domain Eukaryota; kingdom Metazoa; phylum Chordata; order Testudines; family Testudinidae; genus Chelonoidis; species Chelonoidis abingdonii. The sequence goes on from NC_133773.1 coordinate 91,028,678, forward strand.
CTCCCTCTAAGGCATTTTTTCCAGCCCTTGAATTGTTTTTGTAGCTCTTCTGTGCACTCTGTCCAATTTTTCAACATCTTTTTAAAAATGTGAACACCAGAACTGTGCCATATTCCAGTACCAGTCTCACCAACGGCGCATACAGAAGTAAATTCACCTCCTTTCTTCTACTCACTACTTTTCCATGCCAGTGGACCAAATTCGGTGATGAACCCTGATCACGTGCCAGCTGAAGCATGTTGCGCATACACCAAGGGTATGTCTTCACTACCGGCCGGATCGGCAGGCGGCGATCAATCCAGTGGGGATCAATTTATCTGGTCTAGTCTAGATGCAATAAATCAACCCAAGAGCGCTCTCCCGTCGACTCCAGCTCACTGAGAGGCGCAGGCGGAGTCAACAGGGGAGCGGCAGCAGTCAACTCATTGTAAGTCGATCTAAGTACGTCAACTTCAGCTACATTATTCACGTAGCTGAAGTTGCGTAACTTAGATCGATTCCCCTACACCCCTCAGTGTAGACCAGGCCTAAGAAGATTTATACAACAAAGGATCACATTAGCCCCTTTTTTTCCAGAGCATCAGACAAGGAGTTCATGTCCAGCTGTTTCCTTTCAGAGTCACTGCTTTTCCTGATACAGTCCCCCATTCGGTAGGTATGGCCTAGATGTATGACCTGGCATTTGACTGTACTAAAATGCATTTGTATGACTGGGCCCAGCTTACTAAGTCATACAGATTGCTCTGTATGACTGCCCTGATCTCCTCATTATTTACCACTCCACTGATCTTTGCATCATCCAAAAAATGTATCGGCAATGATTTTATACTTATTTCCAGAGAATCGATGCAAATATTGAATAGCATCAGGCCTAGTAGTGATCCCTACACAACCCCTCTAGAAACAACCCCATTTGATTATTATTCCTCATTTGGACATGGTCCCTGCCATAGTTCATGGCAGTTCTGTGCTCTGACCTTTATATCACAAAAATTCTGTCTCATTCTCTCCCTCTTGGTACTCAGCCAAGTTTCTAGTGACCCCATAACATCAATTTTCTCCAGATTCCATGAAATCCACCAAATTGGTCTTGTCTTTTCTTTTTTTATGGGAACTCTGCAGGACCACCTGACAACCCATTTGGACAAAAAAAGCAGCAGCAGCAAAAAAAAAAAAAGTATTGAAAACTTGAAATAGTTCTTTTCAGAGGTAGAGAATTCAATTTCAGTCTATTCTTCAGCCTTGTGAACACATCACAGCCGATAATATTCGAAATACTATCACAATGGATCCATTTCTGTTCCAAATACAAGGCTGAAAAGGCAGGATCAAATTACTTGCTGCCAACGAAAGCCAAAAGTCCTTTCACTGGAAGAAAGAAATGAAGCATGAGACTGGTAAGATTTGGCAATGGACCGCTTTGACTAGACATAAGTGTGTGATATTTTTAAAATAGACAGCTTTGCCTCACTGGAAAAAGCAGGGGCAGTCTGAAATGCAGGTTGAGGGCTTTATTTTGGGTGCCTTGGGCTGGTAGCCAACCACCATTAAAGTAGATGGAATGATCCAAAATTAAGGCTGCAGTATGAAGTGTCTGCCTTTCCTTGGAGAGCACAATCTACACACAAAGCTATAAATGTGACGTGTAGGTAGGTTGCAAGGGAGAAAATATAACTTCATTTTGATATAGTGTTACCAGGTAATTAACAAATCATATCTGCAGTCTTCACATGCAAGGATTTCAAAGGATCTCTTCTTCCTTTTCCCTTGATCTCTGCATCTTTCTGCCTTAATCCAGTCCTGCCCTCTCTCCTGCTCTTACACTCTGCCCTTGTTCTCTCTTTCATCATTCCTCCTCTCTTTCCCCTTCTTTCTACCATCCTCTTCCTCTCCTGGCCTTCTCTCACTCTTTCCTTTTGCCCTTGTTCTTCAGAAGATAAACCCACAGATCTCCACATAACCCTTATCCCCTCAGGGTACCTCTACACTGTGATAAGAGACCCACAGCTGGCCCAAGCCAGCTGACTCAAGCCTTAGACTGCGGGGCTATAAAATTGCCATGTAGATGTTCAGGCTCAGTTTGGAGCCCTGTGGGGTCTCAGAGTCTGGGCTCCAACCCAAACATGAATGTCTACATTCAGTTGTATAGCTCCCATCCCATTCCCCCCCTTACATCCCCCACAGTCCAAGTCCACAAGCCCAGTTCAGCTGACCTGGGCTCTAATACTCAGTGCCATGGGTTTTTAATGGCAGTGTAAATATACTCTCAGAGACCCAGGATTGCTGTGAGGATGTATCCAACTGCTGACAAGTTCATCAGACCTTCAGGATCTTGGTGAGAAGTCAGCTGTTGGCTACTCCTGCAAGAGATCTTTAGGATCATCTAGTCTGGCCTCCTGCATTAACACAGACCATACAATTTCGCTATGTTATTCTTGCATCAAGCCAATAAATTCTGATTGTTCTTAGGAGTTCCTCTAACTTTATACAAGTATCAGTTCCATTGCTTGACTCTTGTAGAGTGGAAGTGGAGTGCTTATGTTACACTTACAGACCAGGAGCAGTTTTAAACTGGAGTTTCATTAAACTTGGTAGCCAAAAACAAACACAGTTTGCACTTTGCTCCAATTCTGCTGCTGCAACCAGAGCTGTCCCCTTGAGCTCCTCAGCAGGCCTTCCATCCTTGAAAGGACAAGGCACAGGTAAATCTAACCCTCACATTCCCTTCTGAGTGCTGCACTTATGACAATGGAATCCAATACAGAGCCTAACAATGGACAATGCAACACCAGCAAACCTTGTTTTATTCTTATCAAGAGGGAGCACCAACAAGTATTTTTAAAAGGCATATCTGTAGCAGTAGAACACCAGACATTTAAGATGACCTGCAAATAGGATATTAAGCTACACTTGAAGCTGAGAGCATGATTCCCAAGTTGGGTACACATACTTGTACTCAAGTAGCCACAGTAGCGCTGGAAGCAGCAAGAGCTAACCACCCCGAGCACAAATCCACCTGGCTCCTGTGGGTACATAGCTGGGGTAGCTAGTCCATGCCACCACTCACCACTGCCCATGCTACTGCAGCTAAACTAGTATTGTTAGCATGCTAGCTCAATGAGAGTTAGTATAGGTATGATAGCATTACTTTCCAAAAATTTTGAAACTCTCTAACAACTTATACTACTCACCAACTGCAGACCATGGATTACTGGTGGTCCACAGAGCAATGGCTGGCCATCAGCACAGAGCTGACTGATTATATGGTGCTAGCACTCCATCTTGTTTCCAGCTACTACAATGCATTAAAGACAGCTGAAAATACATTAAATATTTTTCTGTGTACATTATTGCCACAAGGATGTTATGGGATTGTAATCAGGAGATGAAGAGACACGCTCTAAAGCAAATGGTATGTGACAATCTCTCTATTAAGATGTAGTCCACATTATGAAAAAGCTTACCAACCACTGCCATTGTCTATGTCAGAAATTATCCTGGGACTATGACTACAACAACACTGCACACAGGGATTGTCTGTGTCAGTTTTGTATTTTGTGTGCTTATCATGCTGATATTGATTGTGTGTAACTCTGTTGGTGCCAGGAAAAAAATCATTAATTAAAATTAAAATACCTGCATTCACACCACCTTAGCTCATGTCTCATAGACGCTTGAACCTCTAATATGGTTGGGAGCTGGATGGAACAAAGATCTCTGATTGCAAAAAGGCAAACAGCTGCTGATTGGAAGAAGGAATCATAAAGCAAGGGCAGGGATAGGCTGGTTCTGTTGAACTCTTACCTGCTATTGGATCTTCTGTTGCATTTCCCTCTGTACTGTAATCTCTCCCAAACTGGAGCTGAAGCATTACTCAAATTGCAGAATGATGAGGCTTTTCTGCTGCCATTAAATACTTTCCAGAGCTGTCCTGGGAATCAGGACAAGGGATGGTGGTGAACCAAGAGAAGAAACAGATGTTTCTCATGTAGAAGGTCTTAAAGAAATAACGCAAAGAAATAAATGTCAGTAGGTTTTGGGTACATAATTCTATTTCATTGCCAAGAATAAACTTCTAGTCTATGTAATAAACTTACAGTAAACTTTAAGGCCCACACCCTGGTCATTTTTCTGGGGCATGGGAAACTCCCAAAAGTTTCTTTTTAATACAGAAAACAACATGAAAAGCCAGTAAAAGCTGATGAAAAGCCAGAATTACTGGAACTGGGGAAAGGATTAAGTGTTCTGTAAGAAATTTGTCAAATTCTTCTATGGCGTACATACCCTGAAGCTGTATATACATAGCAAGTCAAAGATAAAGTACTCAGGAAAGATTAGAACAGAATTCTGAATATTTATATTAAGCTCCTCTATATTTACCTATGACATATAAAAATAGCACCAGCTGGCAGGGATATTTTAATGGCTCAATGAATGGGCCTGCTTTGCACTTTAAGAATGCTGTTAATACGGAAGATACTAAATTCCATTAGGGAAAGGTGTTAGCTAAGTGACAAGATGTGCATGAACATAGAAAACATAGTCTGAGTGCTGGAAAAGATATTACTGTAGTATGCTGATTTAACAAATGCCAATATGAAGGAAAGAATCTACTAAGGGAGCCAGAAGGAGGTCAACATAACCTGCATTCACAAATCATGAGCTGATTATGAAAACCCAAGCATCAGGTGCTGAGTGCCCTTCACTTTCACCAAAGTTACAGGAAATGATTAGGAGCTACAAGTGCTCAAGAATTTTGAAACACAGGCCATTTACTCAGGTGCCTAAATTTTAGGTGCCACACTTTGCGCATCAAATTTGAAAATATTGTCCTGTGTGTGTATATATGAGTAAGAGATTGTAATCATGATAAATGTGGCATAGAAGCCAGCATCAGGAATCAGGTTTGGTTTTGTTTCTTTACCAGAACTTTAAGCTTACCCCTCTTTTTGCTCTATATTCACCAAGCACAGCCTAGCAATTTATAGGTTATTGCATGTGTAACTGAGAGTTCTGATTATCTTGGATATTCTATGGATGGAGCTCATCTAAGGAAGGTACCTGAATTTCCAATTGGAAGAATGTAAGGAAATTTCCAGCTAGACATTCATACAGAATCAGCTGACTACACATATGATCCAGTGGGAATAATCAAGTTAGCTGTAACTGCCCTGTGTCAAGTTCCTCAAACTCGCCTCTTTGTGAGACAGTCACTCACAGAAACAGATAAACCATCTGAGCAACAAAGCTTTGGGAAGCCATGTAAAGCCACTTGAAAAACAAACTGTTCTTAATTTCTGGTCGGAATTAAAAGAGGATCTGGAGAGACAAACACTAAAGCTATCCATTACCTACAGTTGTCAAGGTAACAGTAACCCCAAGTCAGGAGAGAAGTTTTGTTTTTTGTTTGTTTAACAATACATTTCATTCTCTACCATTCACGGGACTACAGATGCTCACAAGTCCTTCTCAGATCCTCCTTCAAAGACAATCACATAAGATATACAACCTATCCTGAAAGATGATCCCTCACTCTCACAGATCTTGGGTAGGGCCGTCCTTAACCATAGGCAGAACAGGCAGCCGCCTAGGGCACCACTAGGTCTCGGGGCACCGCTCTGCTGGGAGCCCGTGGACAGATGGGAAGCAGTGGAGCATGTAAGAGCAGGGCTGCTGGGTCCTAGAGAGAGAGGAATGCAGCACAGTCTGAGGGAGGGGATTGGCTGCTGAGGTCTCTGGGAAGGGGTGGGGGAAGGAACTCATCTGCAGGGTGACCAGATGTCCCAATTTTATAGGGGCAGTCCCAATTTTTGGGTCTTTTTCTTATATAGGCTCCTATTCCCCCCCACCCCCGTCCCAATTTTTCAGATTTGCTGTCTGGTCACCCTAGATGGGGGTAATTGGTACCTATATAAGACAAAGCCCCAAATATCGGGACTGGCCCTATAAAATCAGGATATCTGGATCTGGTCACCATAGCTGGGGAGCGCATCTCTCTCCCGGGCTGGCAGCGATCCATCTCATCCAGGGGGAGCTGCACAGGGCAGGATGAGCTGCTGTGGCTACATGGGTGCCCCGTCCCTGAGATCAGATGCTGTGCTAACTTCACCAGGGTCTATTGGGCTGGCGGTGGTGCCCATTGGCGTGTGATTGGACCTGAGGGTTTGCTGCTGCTGTTGCCACTCTGCACTCCAAGAGGTGGATTTTGGGGTCCTGCAGTTTTCCACCTATCCTCCTCCTCACTGCAGCTTTGGACCAGCAAGGCTTGGGGGGTGAGCCCAAGCCATGAAGGCAGTACTGGCGTTTGCATTTTAGATTGTCATTTTACAAATTTGTTCGCCAAAAATGCTTGCAACACTCCTGAATTAATTTCAATATTAAAAAAAAAATCAATCTCTAGCCAAACCAGAATACATTAATTGTTTGACAATTATTTGTGATGATTTGGTATGGGGAAGGGAGTGGGCACTTTTCATTCAGAGAAACAAAAAATGTTGACTGGACTTTCTATAGCCTGTTACTGCTAATAGAGTCCTCCAACAACTGTAATATGCTTATCTCCTTACTAATGTATAGAGGCAGGGCTCGCAAGCCTACAGCACATGTGCAAAGGTGGCACAGAGCTGATTTTTTGACTTGGCATGCAGTGGCTTGAGCGCTTCAGCCTGCCACTGCTCTGGGGTTCCGGTTGCTGCCCATTGCACCCAGGGTCCGGCCACCGGCCACTCAGCACCCACTGCTGGCTGGGGGACCTCCAAGGAAACCCCAGCTGGCAGCAGGGCTGAGAGGCAGCAACTGAAACCTGGCTGAGCCCACTCAACACTTGTCAGCTGGAATTCCATTCACACTTGGTAGGTGGGCTGAGCAAAGCTAAGTCAACAAAATAGGAAAAACAAGAGCAACTAATGACAAAGTGCAAGAACCTAGAGTAGTGGTCCCCAACCTTTTTCGTCTGGCGGTCACCAGATGAAGGACCGTAGCAGTGCGCGAGCATCCGCTGAAATGCCGGCGAAATTCGTAGCATTTCAGCGGCAAGCGCCTCTGGATGAACGCTGCTTATCGGCGGCAAACGTGTTCATCCAGAGGCGTTGCGCCGAATGCCAACCAAATTTCAGTGGCATTTTCGGCAGATGCTTTGTCCGCCAGCACAGTACAGCAGTTGCACTGAGAGCTCCTGCGGGCGCCATGGCACATTGGGGACCCCTGACCTAGAGAGCCTCCTGAAGCACGGCGATCATTTTGATTTAAATGGACTTGAACTATATGGAGAATTGAGTACTGTCCTCAATGTTGCCACATGCAAAATCGATAATAGAACTTTGTACAGTTTTTACTCATACCAGCAGATACTTGACATATATCCTAATGTGTACATTGCCTCTCGTATTCTTACTGACAATTCCGTAACAGTAAGCATCAGAGAAACAGAGTTTTTCTCAAAACTAAAGCTCATTAAAAACTATCTCCGCTATACATGGAGTCAGAACACTTGACTGGTCTTGCTAGTCTTGCAATCAAACAAGACATCATTTGTCTTTGTCATACAATGACATTCTTACTGAATTTTTGCAGACAAAAGCAGAAAGATTGCTTTTAATTAAAAACGAATCCTTGTTTCAATACCTCTTCATAGAAATTTCCAAATAAAAATGTTAACAAATAAAAAAAATTATATTTGCATCTTCTTCAAATCAGAATTTTTTCTATAGTGCTGCTTCTTTAGTGCTTAGTCCATCAGCATTACAGTGTGCTTCATTAAGTTAAACTGGTTTTAATAACATGGATGTGCAAGTTTTCCAATAGAGTTAGCTATATGTTTTTGTTGTTGCTAAGAAGCAAAGACAGGCTCAGGGGCACCCATTTAATAATTCACCTAGGGCACCATAAATCCTAAGGAATGGCCCTGATCTTGGGGGACAGAGAGCTGTCCTCGCTTACAGACACACCCCAACCTGAAAGCAAATACTCACCAGCAACCCAACATGACTGAACAAAACTACACCTAGGAACCTATCCTTCCAACAAAGCCCAATGTCAACTGTCGTCACATTCTATTCAAGTGACATCATCATAAGGACCTAATCACATCAGCCATACCATCGGGGCTCATTACCTGCGACATCTACCAATATGATATATGCCATCATGTCCCAGCAATGCACTTCTGCCAGGTACATTGGACAAACCAGACAATCTCTATAACAAGAATAATGAGACCACAAATCTGACATCAAGGATTCATAACACTCAAAAACTAGTAGGAGAACATTTAACCTGTCTGGTCATTCAATGACAGAGCACTGGCGGGTGGCCAATTTGTGTAACAGAAAAGCTTCAAAAACAGACTCCAACGAGAAACTGCTGAGCTGGAATTGATATGCAAACTAGATACAATCAACTTAGGTTTGAACAGGGACTGGGAATGGCTGAGCCATTACAAACATTGAATCTATCTCCTCTTGTAAGTATTCTCACACTTCTTATCAAACTGTCTGTCTGAGCTATCTTGATTATCACTTCAAAAGTTTTTTTCTTACTTAATTGGCCGCTCAGAGTTGGTAAGACAATTCCCACCTTTTCATGCTCTCTGTATGTGTATATATATCTCCTCGATATATGTTCCATTCAATGCATTCGAAGAAGTGGGCTGTAGCCCACGAAAGCTTATGTTCAAATAAATTTGTTAGTCTCTAAGGTGCCACAAGTACTCCTGTTCTTTTTATAATAGCTTTTGTTTCATTCTGTGAAAATGCATTTCCTCCCTGACCATGGAGACATGTTTACTGAACTTCATCTGCATCCTCCCACAACCTTTGGCATTTGCTTCTGTAGCAGGGTGTCCAATCCAGAGAAGGTGCAGTCCAGACCAGTGAGAGGTTGTGTCACCACCTGCATTGTAACCTTAAGTGCCCCTCAATGCATTGCTCCTGTAGCTCTGAACCTCACAACCAGCCTACAATCATGCTGGTCACACCCAGAGTGCTAGATACCCCTCGTTCAGCAGCTCTGACTCCAGCAGCCTATTTACAGCCCCACAGGACCACTCTGACTTCCACAAGCTTTGGCTGAAACCACCAAAATGACCTTAATATACTCCCACTCCTGAATTTCCCCAAAACTTGTGTGCTGCAGTGTCCAGTCCTCTCCTGGAAAAGACCTCACTGTATACACCTTTATAATACAGTAGTATTGTATACAATCAAACCTGGTCTGCAGTATCACACCTATATCAGTGTGAAAAATTCACAGCCCTGACAGACATAGCTGTACCAACCTAACCCCTGGGATAGACAGCACTAGGTTAATGGAAGAATTCTTCCATTGATGTAGCTACCACCTCTCTGGGCTTCACTACACTGGAGAGTTGCAGCGCTAGTGGTGGGTTTACAGCGCTGCAACTTATTCACCGTCCACACTAGCAAGGCACATACAGCGCTCCATCTCCCTGGCTGCAGCACTGGCTGTACTCCTGCTCTGCTTGGGGTATAAGGATTGCAGCGCTGGTGATGCAGCGCTGCTCCGCAAGTGTGGCCACAAAAAGCGCTGTAAATGGCCTCCGAGGTATTCAGAGGCATCCCAGAATGCCTGTTCAGCCACTCTGCTCATCAGTTCGCACTCTACTGCCCTGGCTTCAGGTGACCTGCTCTTTAAATGCCCCGGGAATTTTAAAAATCCCCTTCCTGTTTGATCATCCAGGTGTGGAGTGCAATCAATCAGTGACCATGCCTCCACGCGCCAAACGAGCGCCAGCATGGAGCATTGGTGAGTTGCTAGACCTCATCAGTGTTTTTGGTGAGGAAGCTGTGCAGTCACAGCTGCACTCCAGCCATAGGAATTATGATACCTATGGGCAGATCTCAAGGGCCATGCTGGAAAGGGGCCATGACCGGGACGCGGTGCAGTGCAGGGTTAAAGTAAAGGAGCTGCAGAGTGCCTATTGCAAAGCCTGCGAGGGAAATTGCCGCTTAGGTGCTGCCCCCATGATCTGCCGTTTTTACAAGAAGCTGGACACGATACTTGGGGGTGACCCCACTGCCACTCCGACGACCACGATGGACACTTCAGAGCAGGGGGGGAAGAAACCGAGAGTGAGGGCACTGGGGTGGAGGGAGACACCCCGGAATCCCAGCAGGCATGCAGCCAGGAGCTCTTCTCAAGCCAGGAGGAAGGTAGCCAGTCACAGCAGCTAGAACTTGTTGGTGAAGGACAAGCAGAGGAGCGGGTTCCCGCTAAGCAGCTTTTATTTTCAGGATGGAAATGTTTCGGGAGAGGAGGAGGTGGTTAGGGCTGCATGCATGCATGCCTAGATGTGGAATAGCCCATTGATGTGGTCTATCACGTCGCGGTAACTGGCCTCAGTAATCTCTTCAAAAGTTTCAGCCAGAGCGTGGGCAATGCGCTTGCGCAAGTTTATAGGGAGAGCCACTGTGGTCCTTGTCCCAGTCAGGCTAATGCGTCCGCACCACTGTTCAGCGAGGAGTTGGGGGACCATTGCTGCACACAGGCAAGCTGCATAGGGGCCAGGGCAGAATCCACATTGCTGTAGAAGACCCTCCCGCTCTTCCCAGGTGACCCGCAGCAGCGAGATATCTTCCAGGATTAACTCCTGTGGAAAATGTTGGGAGAGTGTTCAGTGTAGATGACCCCGGCAGCAGTTTGCTTTCCCCCA
>NC_133773.1:91041772-91072413 GCF_003597395.2 Chelonoidis abingdonii
AATGCACCACTCCCAACAGCGCTGCAAATGTGGCCACACTGCAGCGCTGGTAGCTGTCAGTGTGGCCACACTGCAGCGCTTTCCCTACACAGCTGTAGGAAGACAGCTGTAATTCCCAGAGCTGTACAGCTGTAAGTGTAGCCACGGTCTCAGAGAGGTGGAGTTCCTACGCTAATAGGAGAAGGCATCCAATCAGTATAAGTAGGGTCTACACTAAAGCGCTACTGAAACGCAGCTGTCACTGTAGGGTTTTAAGTGTAGACATTCCCTCAGTTGATTCAGTTGCTTATCACTTGAGGTTCAGCCCTACTGTTTTCATAGACCAGTAATCTTGAAATGGATTCTTTTAAAAGTAAAATTCTTTCTCCTGCTGGGTGTAGATGCCTTGCTTTCTTCTCCCTCATGAGGTTTGCCTCCACTCCTTGATAGCTTGATTGGTCTTTTTATTGTTTATATGTAAACTGAGGTAAACACACATTCCTTTGTTTAGGATAGATGGGTTTAGCAACTCCCCTTGACATACCTGATTTGAACACATTTTAATTATAATTCCAGCATATATTGATAACGTGTAATACCCATCATGTACATAAATCATGAAAGAATATTAACTACCAGTGTGTTATTAGTTTTCAAATGATACCTTACAAGGCATGTTTTGTACAAATATTATTACAGTAATAGTGTAGAGTGTGATTAGTATTACACAGGGTGCTATACTTTTTCCTCGAGAAGATTGGTTTTGCCTGCCAGAGGATCACTGGAACAGAGAAATTAGGTTTGCTCCTGGTTTGCATACTATAGGGCATGGGTAGGCAACCTATGGCACGGGTGCCGAAGGCGGCACGCAAGCTGATTTTCAGTGGCACTCACACTGCCCAGGTCCTGGCCACCAGTCCGGAGGGCTCTGCATTTTAATTTAATTTTAAATGAAACTTCTTAAACATTTTAAAAACCTTATTTACTTTACATACAACAATAGTTTAGTTATATATTATAGACTTATAGAAAGAGAGCTTCTAAAAATGTTAAAATGTATTACTGGCACACAGAACCTTAAATTAGAGTGAATAAATGAAGACTAAGCTACACCATCTCTGAAAGGTTGCTGACCCCTGCTATAGGGCATACCCTTAAACACACAGCAGAGATTTACAGAGAGAATTCAACCAGAAACATTACATTCATGTATGCATGAAAATTAAAAGGCCATCTTTGGAGCTATATTTCCTTATAATGGAAAATCATTCATCAGACATACTGGCATAAACTTCCCTGATAAATGTTGACAATGTAGGCAGCCTAAAGGGATTTCAGTGTATTTGCTATGGGAGTCCATCTGAATCTGAAAAAAATATTTTTTATCTTTTTTTCTCTTATTTCTCTCTTAAAAGCATGTTATACTTTTTCTTGCACTGCAAGTTTCTGCTTTAAAGAAATGCTAGTGATAACAATGATTGCATCACAGCCCCCCTATTATGCAATGTTGCATCAAATGCGTTCATCCAGCCTGATGTACATATTGTATAATCCAATATCACATGGTACTGCCAGAGTAAAGAAACACCACTTCTTTTAAGACACATGTAGACTGGAGCAAAATATTTACTTCTATGAGCAGCAGCTGGGTCACATCAAGTGTTGCAGAAATGTAGCTGGCACTCCACATGTGTAACATAATTCCAGGGAAAAAATCTAACCATAACCATCATCACTTAGGCATATATGACACTTTTTATTTTCAAGGTATGTTCAACAATTATTCCTTGCAACAGCAAGTTAATAACTCAGGAAATGCTGGCACCTAATCCTGTGCTCAGCTAACACCTCTACCTCTATATATACTTAAAGATTACGAACTGCATTTATCAAGTAGTTACAGTTTCTCTGTCTCAGACTAATGACAATGCAATGAGTTTCTTGTGTAAACCCAACATAGGGAAATAAGGTGTATAATCCTCTGTAAATGAACAAAGAGCAAGTTGGAGCTGTCACTGGGAATCTTTAAATTATGCAGCAATTCTCTGAAAGCTTTTTCTATTTCTCTCTCTATTAATGAAAACTGAAGCTGAAACTACTATAATCAATTATTTGTTTAAAGCTAATTTGTCAGATAAACTCCATTAGATTTGAGAGAATCTATTTGTCTTTCTTGTTAGGCATGTCATGCAACCAACAGACTGATCTGAAATTATTTAATAAGTAGCAGCGTCCCTAATAATGGATGCAATTAATTAAATCTCCTCTGTGATTAATCGTATTAATCCGATGGCTGAAACTTTGATTCAAAAGGTTTGATATGTATCCCTCAGGACATAACCCTCTTCTTTACAAAATCAGTAGTGAGTAAATCTTAGTGACGTACTGGCAGCTAGTGAATTTTGTGTCAGATTCTACTGACCTAAATTTGGGGATATGATACAACATGGATGCTTGTAATGATCAGAGTCACTTCCATAAACAAAGTGGTAAATTGTTCCCCCTTTTCCACCACATCAAATTCAGGCTTAAGAACAACTAATGAGTACACCTGAGAGGTCAGGAAATTGACTGAATAAACAGCAGGACACAGCAAAGAAGCTGGTAAACTGTCCAGGCCCTCCACCAATCTTTAAGGACAGAAAAGACCTGTTACCATAAGAGCTCTAAGTTTAACTCTGTGCCAGCACAGCAATGCCTATGATGTATGTTCTAACAGTTTGTCTAGTTCAATTTTAAATGATACAAATGTAACCCTTTTGCCAGGTGAAGCCAGCAGCAGCCAGGGCCAGGATCTATATCTAGGGGTTCCTTTCCATCGATACAACTCAGAACCGGCTCAAACCCCCACCCAGTAACCTGGGAAAATGACACACTACCCCTGGGCACCTCTGAGAGGCAATACTTCCCCACTCACAAGCACAGAGTCCGAGTGTAGAAAAGAAACTTCTAATAAAAGGAGGGAAGTAACTGGGAGTTAATTTGGGAAAACACCACAAATAGGGTTCATAATATAAACCACGAGTAAAAGACCCACCCCCAAGAAGATTGGGGCAGGTCTTTAAGTCCAGCAACCCAGTCCCCCTCAGGTCTTTAAGTCCAGCAACCCAAAAGTCTTTTTAATGTGCCTGTAGGAGCAGGATTTTACAATGTCCCATAAGAATTAATGTATGATTTGATTTCATCCTGTCAGCCACCCTTTTTGAACAGCAGAAAGGAATGACAGACCAGAAAAATCCTTCCGACTGATTATGGTCACCCTTTTGTTTTAGGATAAGTTATAACATTTACTATGGTTTCCTATATGTATTACAAATTAGGCACTCTAGTTACATGTACATTTCTTTATTTTAAGGTTTTAGTAAGTAAAAGATAGGATCTTGTATTGTATGTTAAGGAGATTAGAGGAATGTTGAGGGCCTGAAGCCCCAATGTGAATTGTTTTAGTTATAAGATTTAGCAAGGCTTGATTTACCATGTATTCTGCTAAATATACAATACTGCTGTCTGTATACCTTTGAAGGTTTCTGTAAGAGATTGTGTGAATGAGGAATGCATGCATCAGGAAAAGATAAGGTGTGAAAGCCATCACAAATGTCCAGATGGTCAAGAAGAAGTGAGAAACTTGGAAAGACCAGAAGACAATCAGAAAACATCCATTGTATTCGATGCTAAACACATTAGCAGCATTGACAACCTCAGAGTTGAGGCAGGCACCCCCGAAGATGAGACAACAAATAAGAGATAACGATGGGAAGCCCGACAATAACCATCAAATGATAACACCACTTAAGAACTAATAATTACAGGATAACATTGCAAAATGCATGGACTCAAATGGCAATTTATAACTATAAAGCTGAGGTATTTTGCTATGGAACTCTGGGTTCAGTCCTGAAAAGCCTCGGGGCATTGTATTGCGACCGACAAAAGCCCAGCTCCACACTCGTGCTCAATCTAACTGGCCATTAGATTGACTCAAGCTACAACAGACTTGTAACTATAACCATCACTGGCAGAACTCTGTGTGTATGTGTGTGTGACTGAAAAGCATATGCTAACTGTTGTATTTTCAATAAATGCTGCATATTTGCCTTCCTCTATAAAGATCCTGTGTGCTTTGTATGAGCATAATATGCCCATCCCTTCTCTGCACCCCACTTACAGTTGCTGTCCTTGGTCAGTGCAGACCTAGAGTTCAGAGGTGCATATGCAGAGTTTAATTCCACCCTGGGCAGGGGCGGCTCCAGGCCCCAGCAGGCCGAGCACGTGCTTGGGGCGGCAAGCCGCGGGGGGCGCTCTGTAGGTTCCCGGGAGGGCGGCAGGCAGCCAGCCTTCGGCAGCATGCCTGCGGAGGGTCCTCTGGTCCCGCAGCTTTGGTGGAGCCGTGGGACCAGAGGAACCCTCCACAGGCATGCCTGCGGGAGGTCCACCAGAGCCGCGGAACTGGTGACCGGCAGAGCACCCCCCACGGCATGTCGCAGTGCTTGGGGCGGCAAAATGTCTAGAGCCGCCCCTGACCCTGGGTGGGGGGTAAAGAGGCATCTCACTCACTCTGCTGGCCGCTCACTGGCCACCTGCTCAACGCTCTTGCCATACCCCTCCACTAGCCACCTAGCTGGCTGCTCGTGGCATCTTTCTGCCACTGCCCTGCTGGCCACTCATCACACCTCTACATCACTGCCCTGCTGGTCACTCATCCGCCAGCTGACTGTCAGTCACCTTCTGCCACTTTGCTGTGACCTTTGCACATCAGTCTCTCAGTGATTTTCAGCTCTTTTGCAGGCTGGGCAGAAACACTGCTCCATCTCAAGTGATTTCAACTCTCAGGCCTTGGCTACACTCACACTTTACAGCACTGCAAGTTTCGCGTTGTAAAGCGTCAGTGTAATCAGGGCGGCAGTGCTGCACGCTACACCCATAAAGGATGTGGCTGGAAGAGCTCTCTCCCAGCACTGCCACTCCGACCACACTCACACTTCAAAGTGTAGCCATACCCTCAGTGATCTTAGCTTTAGCAAGTAAGGTCAAAACACAGTCTTACCACAATTGGTTTCAGCTCTGATTGAGCAATTAAAATAACAAAAGAAGCTCCTAATGAAATCTATTCAACTGTATTCTTTGACCAGTGGGGAAGAACAGGTTAAGCCTATCTAAGAAAGGAGAAGAGGCAGTATACAGCCTCCTAACTGGAACTTCTGTTTCCCTTACTTTCACAGGGCTTTGTCAGCCAAGCCCCTGGCTCACTGAGGTCCTCTTCGCTAAGGGTGACACTCCTCCTCCCCCCCCCCCAAGTGGAACAAGTTAAGCACAGTTCTGCTTCCCTGGATTCCCATAATAATCACAACATTGATAACAGCATTTCATCACCCCTGCATTCAGTACTAACATGATCTGTGACCCAACACCAACCAAGTTGATTACAATGAGCAAAACACTGCTCCATCTGCTGAATATCTAAGCAAAGCAGCAGCAAACCGCAGGATCAAGCTGTATTTACATAACCACACCCAGAGTCTCTCCCCCTCCCAGCTAGCTGTCAGGAAAGCATTCATTCAGACCCTGCTTACACAATGGTAAGAGGAGTTTACTTTACTTAGGGAGGATACTGCCCTAAGGAAAACAGGGTAGAGACCAGCAGACTGCTAGTTATTCGAGATGGCCTTGATCTAACATGAACACTGCCTGTGACCAGATAGGCATTGTTGACGTTACCATACAAGTTTGTTTGCTCTGCTTAGTTCGGTGCTAGGGTTCTCACTATTGACCTTCAATTATAGCACGATTCAGTACATTTAATACGTTGTAAAATACTCTGACATCATCTTTCTTGTACATTTAATAGATCCCTTGAAATTAAACAGACACCACAGTTATGAATGTCATATAAATGCTAGACATAGTGTTTAATTCCATATACATAATTCACCAGAAAGATCAAAAATATTCTGAGTTTGCTGTATTATAAGCAACCTCTCACTATTCAAAGTTGTTTATCTGGATTATTATGTGGAAAAATGAAGCTGAGTTCTTTTCATCATTCACATTACCCCTGAATATGGCCTCGAGTGGTGCGTTTAACAAAAAGTGTGGTATTTATGCTCCATAGCACACTCTCCCCCAACAGGCCAACATTTGGGACTAAACTACATTACACGAGACTGTGTTCCTTTCAAAGCATAAAATAGATACATAGGGCTAAATTTTCATTCGAATTAACTCCATTGACTTACTGGTATAACTAAACCTGGAAGCTGACCCCTTACGAATAGGAATACCACTTACACAGATTATTATTAAAAAGTATTTATATAGCACCATACATTTATATGGCCCTTTACAAACAGATTGAGACACATTTCCTTCCCCCCAAACGTATATAAGCAAAGGAAGACAAACAAATTATTTTCAAAGAGAAATGGGAAAATAGTTCAGGGAAGGGAGAGCTTGGAACGATTTTTCATGAGGAGGACAGATCCTTGGAACAAGTGTGCTTTAAGGGATGACGTCAAGAAGGAGAGAGGGGGATAAGTCTTGGAGTGCAGGGAATAGGAACTTCTTCAAACCATAGGGAGCAACACAGTAGAGGGTACAAAGTCAAAAGCATTGAAACATTTCTACATTGAGCCCTTTCTACATTGAGAGAATTCACATCAGTACACTGCTGAATTTATATCAGTACAAACTCCTGATATATACATCGCTCTAGGGCAAAGCTGGGCTCATACCAGTGCTGTTTAATTCAGTAACATACTGAAGTAAGCTCAGGCTGTACCAGTATAAACCCCAATTCGTACCAGTTCAGCATATCTGCATCTAGGGGTTGCATCAGTGTAACTACATCAAAGTAGTTCCACTGCTGAGAATTTCCTTAATGGAGACGGGGTCTATGAAGACCAGGAGGTGAGTTCCCCCAGGAACTGAGGCCCTAGGCAGGGACAAACAGATGTAGAGACAGTAGTGTCTATGTGGAGAGTGAAACACACACACACACACACACACACTCTTAAGGTTATTTTTAATCATTTACATTATATTTCAGCTTTATAATTTAAGTATTATTTGCTTCCTTTCCCATGGCTGCTGTGAATGATGTGCTGCCTGTCTTAAATTGAATTGTCTACTGCAGTGCTTGGAAGACCTAGTAATTTCCTATAACAGAGGAACAAGGCACCTGGGATGAAATCATCTTTAGGGGTACAGAACAGGATTAAAATTCCCAACTTTCCCTTGAGAGGAAACCAAACTTTTCTGAATTAATTAATTCCACTGCTAGCTGGAAATTTCACTTTGGGCTTTGGATACAATATGGGAGCTGCCAGTCAATATTAACCTACAGAATGTATGTAGGTCATCTACGGCTAGCAACCTGGAAACTGCACAAATACTGGTTCCCTCCTCCTCCCACTCCATTATAACTGCCTTTGTGGACATAAAAAGAAAGCAAAGTATCTTAAACAAAAGACTTCAAAAGCCCAATGCAGTTCTGTTATTCAGTTTTTTACCAGAAGCATCACTAAGGCCATTTTGAGGTTACTTATCTTGTCAGAAGAACTATGATTTCATATCATTTGGTTGTACTGAGATTGGTTTATTTTTAGAGAGATTTTATGCTTGTTAACTTTAAATTGGAGTGGAAAGAAATAATTCCTATTTAGCTGTCATTAAGAACACCAAAGCTTGCTGACTGTTCTGCTCCTGACAGTACATAAGCAGGCTGTTTATTATCATCTCAACTAGCAGCATATTTTGCCACTATGGCAACAGAATAATATTGAAAAGACAAAGGAGCATTGCTGTGATTAGATACACCAAGGATTATTTCATTCTAAAATATGAACTCCCTCAATGATTTATGTTTATACTGTTTACAGTCCACTGGTCATAGAAAAGATAAACAAAAGTGACATAAACACCCACATATTCGGACAAAGTTACTACCAAATGCATTATCAAGAGAATTCAGCACAATGCACTGATAACTTGTTGATATTTACTTGCAGCCCGCAAGTATGAATACAGAGAAGAGCAAATCTTCTCAACTTAATAGCATCTGGCTACTTTTGTTTTTGATTTTTTCATAACAGTAATAGTCTTTAAAGGGACACTCTCAATATTAAAATGACAGTTTTTTTTAAATGCCCTTGCCTGTATTGCTAACAGTCTCCTACGTTATTGTTTTTTTAATAATTACATTAGCAGCCAAAAGCCCCAGTACCCTTTTGTGCAAACACATCAGATAACACAATCTCCATCCTGAGGAACTGGAAATCTAAAAAGATGAATGACGATACATGCAGGTTGGTTAGAGAGAAAGATACAAATATATAAATATTTATATACATTTGCCATTTTTATAAATTATTATCAGTAGATAAAATAAGTGAAAACTATCCCCATCTGCTACTCTGCCTTGCCACAACATGTCTCTTGAGTCTAGAGATGGTCTTTCTAAAGGAAAGTTTGAGGCATATTGGCTCAAAAGTGCAAGGAAGCTTGCACTGCACTTGCGTGTGCTGTACCTATTCTTTGGATAAACAGAGTCATTCTCTAGGGTTGTCACTCCGGAACTGTACATATCCATTAGAAATGCATACACTAGTCTATTTGGGTCTTAAGCATAGTCCAGCACTTAACTCTATTCTATGCACTGTTTTGCCAGAGTGAAAAAAGAGTGATCCACTATCAAAAGATGTAATTTTCCTTATATGGGGTAGAAGTCCAGAGTGCCCACAACCTAGACTGAGCTCTGAGGGAGCATGTGTAAATGACTAGGAGGCTCAGGAGGTCCCAGATACTGATTTTGGTGTGCCATGTCACAAAGCAGGGCATCAGATAGGAGATCTGAACCTGGGAGTATGCCATATTGTCCCAGAGCTAGAAACAGTGACTCACTAGATGCTACCCAGTTGCTTGGAAGCACATGCAACTCAGTGATTGTGTCACAAAAGATTGTGACCATACAGTGGGGTACTGGGCCACCTTGTAACAGTCACTACAGGACAAATCCAAGTTTCTGCAGCACAAAATGGACACAAAGTTTGCTTAAACAGATAGCTCTAAATCTCCCATGCAGAGGGGAACCAGAAGAGCCAGCAATGTGAGATCCATTCCGAGCCCTCCCCCATGTGTAGGGCCCTACCAAATTCAGGGTTCATTATGGTCAATTTCATGGCCATAGGATTTGAAAATTGGTAAATTTCACATTTTCAGATGTTTAAATCTGAAATTTCATGGTGTTGTAACCGTGGAGGGCCCAACCCAAAAGAGGATTTTGGGGGAGGTGTTGCAAACCTGTTGTAGGGGGGTCATGGGATTGCCACCCTCACTTCCGTGCTGCCTTCAGAGCTGGACTCTGAAGGCAGCAACTGCAGAGTTTCCTGCAGCCTCAGGAGTTTCCCAGAGGTGGGTCTGTTCTCCCCACCACCACCCTCCAGAGCAGCTGTGCAGGAGATGGACAAGTCCTGTCCCATTCCTGCCCGGGCCTGAGCTAGGAACCCCTTTTGCTGTGGCACTCTCACCAGCCCAGGGAAGATTGGACACAGCTCTACAAGTCTTGTCCAGCTGCAGGAACCTTTCGAGCTGCTACCCAATGCCAGAGAGTGTCCTGCAGCGGGGGAGGCACCTGGAGGCGGGTCTGCCCCCCGCTCTCAAGTAGCTGTCCCTCCCCTGCCCAGCTGGAGCTAGGAGCTGGGGCACTCCTAGGAACAAGGAGTCATCAGATTTCACAACGAAAGGCTTATTTCATGGTCCATGAAATGTTTTTCATGGCCATGAAATTGGTAGGGCCCAGTCCATGTGTGTAGACAGTTTGAAGGGGAATGGGAGTGGAAGTGGTCATGGCCACAACAAGCTGCACGCCAGCTATGCTGGACTTGCAGAACAGCCCTCAGGGGGTGGTTTCTGCCCACATAAATTAGAGGAGTCTCTAGGCTCCCCTTAACTTATGTCAGGATCCAAGCATAATGCCACCTTTGCCCCACTTCCTTGAGTCCTGTGCTGAACTCAGTTTGGCCAACTGTGAGTTTACAATTCTAGTGGATCAAATTTCTAAGGCTTCATAGTTTCCTCATGACCTAGAAGAAGGCACATGCTGTGACCATATAGTTAGAGAACTTCCAGTACTCCTGAAGGAGAGCTTATCAACACCTTCACTCAGGCACAACACTAGCAGCAGCTTCTTAATCAACTTCCGCTTCCTCACCCCGCTCAATATTTCTTAGAAATTGCAGGTCTGAGAAATCTTGTCATTGACTCTTTGTAGAAAACTAACACAGATTGCTTCTGTACCAAGCCAACCACAGGCTCGACGATCAAGGTTGCTACCTTGAATTATTTTGAGGTCTTAAGACCTGTCCATTTGATTGAGGAAATTGCCAATGAAAAAGCAACTGATTGGTTAAATGGATATTTAAATTGTAAGGAACTGTAATAGACTAGAGATAAAGATTGCTACCGTAAGATAAAGAGAATCTGGCTTTTTTAAACCTGCCAAGATTTAATTACAAATATATGTATGAACCTGCTGGAGACACTATCTAAATAAACAGAAAAAGGTTATGATACCTTAATACCTGGTGCCAGTGATTAACTTCTGATGCTCTCTCCCTTGTCTTTGCCCTATAGAGTACCTGTCCTATACTAAATTTCCTCTTTTCCGGGACAATGTGTGCATGTTGTCCTTCTCTACATCACCTCATCTTTATGCCAAGCTGCATCAAAAGCCAACATGCAGAATTATGATCTAAAGCATCTCAATATTCCAATACTAATGTCTACAACAATAAAAACAGAAATATACATGACTCAGTTAGAGCTTCCTGTAACAAGTACCACAGCTTTTTCCATGTAGCACCACAAAGAAGAATTCTGTGTCATAAACATGCATAAATTAGAATAGCAATATACCAAGTAATATACCAAGAGGACCATTCCTAGAACTGGCAAGAAAATAATATCCCTGTTGCCAGAATATTTTTGAAGAAACTGGACCTAGGGGAATGCCATCATTATGAATAAATAAACTATTGCATTTTTCAAAACATTGCATGAGTGGTGCATGTTGGGATACCCTGAGACCTTT
Source organism: Chelonoidis abingdonii (assembly GCF_003597395.2). Taxonomy (NCBI): domain Eukaryota; kingdom Metazoa; phylum Chordata; order Testudines; family Testudinidae; genus Chelonoidis; species Chelonoidis abingdonii. The sequence continues at coordinate 91,052,835 of NC_133773.1, forward strand.
CCACTCAGCTTATCCAGAACACTTCATCCAGTTTTGGGAGAACACTCCATCTAGTTCTCTGGGATCAAAAAAATTCAGTTTGACTCCAGCTCATCGGGTTCCTTTATTAGGCATGTAACAGCTCTTTGCCCACTTTGGCTGGGGCCAGAAGCAGCGGTTTTAGCTACTGGGCAATACCACAACACCCTAAATTTCCCCAACACCACCCATACTGCCCCAGCTAACAGTGTTTTCAGCTTAGTTGGAAATTTGAATTGGAGTTGAAACATTAATAGACACTTTAAAAGCATATACAGTATATGAGAAAATACTTGTACCTGAGAAAGCATAATGGGTTTGAAACATATGAACAAAAACTAGCTCCCTCATACAGCTGTTATCTATGACAATGTTGGTGCATTTGTTTTGGCCATATTGGCCTACATAATAATTTCACAGAAGGCCTGAGTAGCCAACTTTAATTTCTGTGAGGATTTTAAAACATGAGTTAAATCTAATAAAATGGTCTTGAAATATTTTTCAGTTTTTACTATGGTGCCATACAGCCCACCTTCACCCTCACAGTCTCAATCCTCATCAGCCCTCCCCCTTCCTCGCCTTCCTTAATTTCAATTCCTGGGGAAAACAATGCACACCACATAGTTTATATACATCTTTCCTAGCTACTAACACTTACAGTTCTTGCATGTAAACACCATTCAATTTGCAGATTGCATATGGACCAATCATTTTTCAGATTGTATAAAATAAGCTTATAAATTTAGGGTCTTTTTGCCTACTTAGTTTACTATAAACTTACCCACAATAGTTAGTTTCTGACTCGCTTATTTACTATAAACATATTCACAATAGTTTCAGGATTACTTGCCTGGGCTTGTTCAGCAGTTACTTGTTCAGGCATGCTCACATCAGCTAAGCCAGCCCTAGAGTATGTTACTTTATCCTGTAATAAATCAGCTAGCCCTCACAGGTATCTAGACTGGGCTTATCTGTATTCCTAGAAAGAATAATGGCATCATCTAAAGTTATATTTTATGTTTTATTCATTTTGATATAGTGCAAGCTTCCCTTGATTGAAAAACTTATGTTTGCGAAAGCTTGTGAAGCCTCTAACTCCTCTGGGTTTGTTCACATCTACTTTGCAGTCATGATGTATGTGTGCTACTCACATTGTTGCTTTACCCTACCTGACCATTCCTTTCTTGTAAATCAGATCTTCAGCTGTGTGAGTCAGCACAGTGCCAGTGAAGCTGGCAATTTACATAAGCTGAGGATCTGACCCTAAATTTGTTGTGAAAACCAGAGGGCCAAAACTCCCACTCCTTCATCTTTCAGGCCCCCTATGTATGGATTGAGAACTGGTTAAAAGACAGGGAACAAAGTGTAGGAATTAATGGTAAATTCTCAGAATGGAGAGGGGTAACTAATGGTGTTCCCCAAGGGTCAGTTCTAGGACCAATCCTATTCAATTTATACATAAATAATCTGGAGAAAGGGTAAATAGAGGTGCAAGTTTTCAGATGAATGACTAAACACCGCAGATAGTTTAGACCACAGCAGCTTGTGAAGAACTTCAAAAAGATCTCACAAAAGTAAGTGAAAGTGGCAACAAAATGGCAATGAATTTACTGTGCTAAAATAGTAAGAATGCAACTGAAAAATAACCCCCACTATACATACAATTAATGATGGGGCAATGAGCCTACACGAGTCAGGAAAAGATTCTTGGCCATCATCGTGATAGTTCTCTGAAGACGTCCACACGGTGCGCAGAGGCAGTCAAAAAGCGAACGCATGTTAAGGATACTCACTTAAAAGGGGATAGAAAACAGACAGAGGACTATCTTATTGCCCTTTTATAAATCCATGGTACACCAATCTCGAGTATATGTGTCCAGATGTGGACTCCTCCTCAAAAAAGAGTATTCTCAGTACTAGAAGAGGTTCAGAAAGGGCAACTCAAATGATTAGGGGTTGAGAGGTCCATATGAGGAAAAATTAAAAAGGCTAGAAACCTCTTCAGCTTGGAAAGAGGAGACTTAAGGGGATAGTAGAGGTATATAAAATCTGAGTGATGTTAGAGAAGTTGGATAAGGAGTAAGATTATTTACTATATTCCCAAATACAAAGAACTAGCGGTCACCAAATCAAATTAATACGATGCAGGTTTAAAACAATAGAAGGGAAAGTTCTTCTTCACACGCGCAACAGTCAGAGTATGTGGAACTCCTTCCCTTAGGAGGTGGAAGGCTGGACTTACCAAGGTTTAAAGGGAACTGGAATTCATGGTGGCTCAAGTCCATAAATGGCTATTAGCCAGGAAGGGTAAAGAATGGTGTCCCTAGCCTCTGTTCATCAGAGGATGGAGATGGATGGCAAGAGAGAGATCACTTGATCATTGCCTGTTAGCTTCACTCCCTCTGGGGCACCTGGCATTGGCCACTGTCTGTAGACATATACTAGGCTAGATGGACCTTTGGTCTGACCCGGTACGGCCATTCTTATGTTCCTATGTATTACAAATGCCATGATTCTGCTTTCTGCTGTGCCCAGGGAGGGGGCAGCATTCCAAGATCTCAAACAGAAGATGCAGTCTTCCTATGTGCCATGGAATTCTGTTTGACCGTTGGTGCTAACACAGCAATTCTGCAAGAGTGGGCAGAGGGGTTGGACCCAGGGGATCCACTACTACAAAGAATCTCAGATTCTTGCTTTCCACCCCACGGGGTTCAGAGGCTACAGCAGCCCTGAAGGAGGAAGAGTGGGTAAAAGGTGGCTATGTAGCCTAGGAGAAGTAATCTGTCCCACCCTTCTGCCTGCTGAGTTCCCCTATGTCGAATTGAATTAATCTGATGGGTTACTGAAGGCAAGATCTGGAGCAAAGAAGACCAAAATCCCATAATCTAATATGACCACAATGTATTTTACAAAGAACTGAAACTTCAGGATTCTAATTTATTCTCTTTGTTTTTTATAGAAAAAATATGCTTGTTAGCTTGGTAAGAAAAACCTTTTCATTGCACTGAATTTTTTCATTAAAGTTCTTCTGCCTTTTGATTACCACTTTTCAGTTTAATATTCAGTGCTTCTTCATTTTATAGTAAGTGCTTCAGTAGGAAATTATTTTCAGTGATTACTGCTATGGCAACTGCTATATATCTAATGCTGTGATCACATCTTCAAAAGCAAAAAAAGGACAAGCAGCTAATGACAATGAGCTAATAACCCTGGGACTAGAGTGGTTGGGCCTGCTCCTACTCCCTTGGAAGTCAACAGGACCAGGAGAAGCTCTTACATGGAAAAATAAAAGAAGCGGAAAAAATATTATGTGCTTTTTCAACATTAAAGACATTCTGGTGATCAGAAGACAAACAAGAAAATGGGAATTCAATCCCACTGGTAATGTGTTTATTTTATATGCACACAAGTTTAAATTAAACACCCAGCTCAAAGATCTTCTGTTTATATAGAAAAATATAACAGATAGGCAGTGTTGTAAACTGATTTACGTATGCTCATTGCAATCTAACATTACCAACATTCTTCAGCTCCAGCTGAAGTCAGACTGCTTTATTATACTTCTCATTAGCTTATGATGTGTGAAAAATGGGTCTGCTTGACGTACTTCCAAACTGTTAACCAATTGAAACAGTTCTTTATGCTTTCCTGTGAGGTTAAAGAGGGCAAACAGCTTAGTTCTCCAGAAACCAAAACTAAATAAAGTAATTGGCTATATTGTATTAATTGAATAAAAAAAAAACATTGCAACATATTATAGTCAGATGCCCATGGACACACTTCAGTGTCTTATTTGACTAAGACAGAGTGTTAGCGTTTGTGGCTTTTGGGGTGAGAAAAATGTGATGCTTTTGTTGGGAAGATGAAAGAATGTTCATAAATCCCCAGCAAACTGATACAATTATAGAGTGGGAAACATTTATTTTTCCTAGTTCACACAATACCGCCCTTGGTGCTATTGTTAATGTTGCAATATAGCAGAAATAACAAGCTCAGTGGAGGCATCTTGCGAACTAATGAAGAAATACTTACCTCACATGACTTGTGCTTTACAGGGCTAATATGCTTTTATTCCCTATACCCTAGACTAGATTACATTTTAACTTGAAGGCCTTGTGTCAGTGTTTTTGCAAGATTCACATTCTCATTTAACAGGAACTTGAAAGCATGTAAATGAGACTCTCCTGATTTATTCAAACATTGTCTATAATATGGTATCTGTTCAAATTATTTTTGTCAACTGAATTATTTAAGATGAAATTGAAAGGCCAGTACCTGGAAGAACAGTATCAAGGCTACTCAGAGTAGTCAACCAGAACAGAGGCATTTAGCTTCATAACTTACAGTTAGTCGTGTTTACTCTTGTAATTACATGGGTATTCAAAGGAATAATAGTCTAATAATAGCTCAGCATTGTGACTGGCTAAAAGATTTCATTTCTGATTATTTTCTTCTGTGGATATTGCAGTAGATAGAAAAGTGCCAAGATGGACAGAGATTGATGGATTTATTATGATGTGGTAAGAAAAAGAAAAAACACAGGCGCATCCATGTCCACAAATTTGTTGACTCAATGGTGGGTTTGCAGCAAAGATGTGCTAAGTGGACTCTGTAAAGAGTAGACAATTTCAGGAAATCAAAGAGACAGCTTCCTTTCTTAGATTATTACCATAGGAGGGAAATAAAGGTTGAGGGCAGGGAGGTTTAAAACTACACATCAGGGACTACTTTTTTTTATCAGTTGAACTATGGCAATGACCAGAAACCCTGATGAGAATTCAGGCCAACGTATGCTGAGCACTATAAAAATACAGAATGGGATGCTAGACAATACCATGTTCAGTAATTGTTTGGGTGTAAGAGTGTGAAAGGACTTAATATCTGGATTATGAAGGAACAGTAGTGACTCCAGACTTACTGCTGTGTTCTATTTTGCACTTAAAGTGGGAGGTTCAACCCTTTTTAGTATGAAAAATACAGTGCCACTGTCCCTAAGTTTTCAACATATAATTTATGTGTGAATCTTGAATTTTGTGCAGATTTTCAAGCAAATTATTAGTTTGAATTTTAATCAGTTAAAAACTGCCCTGAAAAAAAGTTCACATTTTGAATCTTAACATATTTTAGGCCCCTCTAACAAACTATACAACATCAGGAATTATAAAATTATTTTGTTACTTAGCAAAAAAAAAAAGAAAACAATGATTAGAATCATTCATTATAACTTAATCTTGTGCTTAGCTGATGAAGAAATTGGTTTACACTGGCTACATCTGTCCTCTGCTGAGGGATGCAGAAGTCTTTTTGAACAGGTTAGTAGAGGAATACAATACTACTTTTTGTAATATGCCCAAATACTGTTCCCTTTATCCAAAACTAAAGGCTAACACAGTACCAGAAGGATGGGATTTGCTAGTCCATGGACATTTGGATTTTATCTGAGAAAGCACTTTCAACAAAGGGTCAACTACTTTATTGAAGATCAGGTTCTCTGTGAAATTGTTCAGTCTTAACTGTCTGAATGGTTTCATGCAGACCAGGAGTTCTTGGGTTGGCTGAATACTATCACATTTATCCTGATCAGCATTGCTGGACATACTGTTCTCTGGGAAGTAAGCTTTTGCTTTGCCAAACATTATTTTATTTATTAATTAACAAAAAGAAAATAGCATTACATTTCACACATGAAAATATATGCATAATGGGTAACCAATGGATAACATGGTAGCTGTTGACTACATCTTATTTTATTTCCCCAAATATGAGTGAATTTGATTTGTTACAGAACTTGGCAGAAAGGATAGTGAAGAGAAAGGATAGTGACTGGGAAGTGAAGTAAAGTGAATAGTGAAGAGAGGGACATGTGATCTGTTTGTGGTAGATAAGGTAAAGAGTGTAGAAGGGGGGTGCTGGAAGGCTGTCCCATAATGAGACAGAGTTATTGTGCATTGTGGCATATGGTGCAGGTTCTGGGGGTGAGATGTGTGTCTCTTGGCATATGAATAGAAGGTACGTTCTGTTAGATGCCTTAACTTTTCATTTCTTTGCTTTCGTGAGTTTGCGTTAAGTAAGTTGTAAGTAGACCAATTTTAACTGTGACACAACATAACGCTTTTGTGTACTAAGCTACATTATAAACTGTGTTTAGCCTCTTTTGACTGAAATAGGAGTTCTTAAATATTCAGATGGTGTGAATGCAATTATGTATGTTTATTATTATGTAACGTTGATGTTGTTCATTATGCTTTTTAGTAACGTCTTTTACAAAATAAAAAAAATAATGTTTAAAACCATTTAAAACAATTCTGTTGCAGCATATACAGCATCATGGGTGAGATCAGACCCACTGCCGGGTACCTCCCCCAGCTGTAGGAAGATCCGTGTTTGTGCTATTGTGACCAGATGTCCCAATTTTATAGGGACAGTCCCAATATTCGGGGGGGGTTCTTGTATAGGCACCTATTACTCCGCACCTCCTCTCCTGATTTTTCACACTTTCTATCTGGTCACCCTAGGTTCTGCTGCCTTCAGAACTGGGCTCTGAAGGCAGCAGCTGCAGAGCTTCCTGCAGCGGGGAGGTTCTCAGTGGTGGGTCTGATATGTGCTCCCCTCCCCAAGAGTGGCTGCGCAGGGACAGAGGAAGTCTCGTCCCTCCCTACCCCTCTGGGACTAGCAGCTGGAGCTTGGTGCACGGTAGGAGTCCCTGGCTAGGATGCTCCCAGCCCCTCCCCTCCCCTACAATAGCTAGATTTCATGAGGGAGATATGATTTCATGGTCCATGCTGAGTTTTCATGGCTGTGAATTTAGTAGGACCCTAATTATAAGGGAAGCTGCTACTATAGCAATGCCTAAGTCCATCTGTGGATCTGGGCTCTTGCCTTGTTATATGCCCGTAAAGTGCCATGGTAATAATAAATAACTCAATTATAATTACAATTAAATGTTTCCAAAAAAAGAAAATTATTATTGTACTTCTGTGGAAACTGGCTTAGCCGAACCCATCTAGGGATAGGCAATTCCCCAGCATTTGAAATCTTTACATCAAGCCTGAGTGGTGTTTCAAGACATCCTTTAGCTAAAACAGAAATTATGGCCTTAATGCAAAAATTACTGTGTCTTTGTTATGCAGGAAGTCAGACTAGAATCATAATAATCTCTTCTGGCCTTAAGTTAAACCTATGAATCTATGAAACACTTTAAGAGTTATAACAGCAGCCCATTATAGTTTGAATATTGGCCACTTTAGGGCCCAATCTCACAATGATATTACTAACAGATCCTGGTACCCCGGTGGAACACCAGTGAAGTCAAACGACTGCACAGGCACAAGAGTCCATCTGTATAGAACAATTTGCAGGGCTGGGGCTCAGACTAGCTTCACAGGAGCCATTCCACCCTAAGGATATAATACGCATTTTATAAACTTCCAGGAAACTTCAAGAAGAAGAAGACGACATACACTTTATTTTATTTTATATTATATTTTATATTATTTTATATATTATTTATTATATATATATTTATATATATTATATATATATTATATATATTATATATTTATATATTATTATTTTATTATTATTTTATATATTATATTATATTATATTATATTTTATATTTATTTTATTTTATTTTATATTCAGATAACTTGCTGGGAGTGGTACAGAGTTAAAAACAAAGAAACGTAAAGTTAAAAACATATATCTATGACATTCTGGACAAGATTCTCTGGTCTGCTAAATTCACAAACTAGCTGGAGATTGCACCTGGAGAATTCTCCCTGTTGAGAGGCAATCTCTACCCATATAGAACAGGTGAAGGCAGCAAAGCCACCTCCTCCTAAGCCAGCTGCCCCCCAGACCTGGTGTAAGCAGAAGGACAGGACAGGTTGGGGATGGGCAGGCGTGTCTGTGGTGAAGGAGGGACACAATGAAGCCAAACTGCACTATGCCTGATTTGCCCACTGGTATAAGGTGATTTATGGAGCTTACACCAGCAGCAGAAGTTAGAATAGGCTTTGCTGTGACCGTTTTTGAAGGGCCAGAACAGCTGGGGATTAGAGAGAAGCAGCCAGCTCCCTGCAGCCCCTACTGTCCACTATGACCAGCACAGAGAGAACTGGTGCCTCTGTATACTAACTCTTCTATATACACATCTCAGAAGCAAGATACTCAACCACAGACAGAGAGTGTCTGGCTACAAGGTGGGTGGAGAAAGCCATACATTACTGCCTGTTTGGAATAGAATGCCAGATGGATACAGGTAACTGTACCTTGTTGTGGGTGTATAGCATGAATGGGCACAAATTCTGAGCAACTAGGGGATAGCTGTCACTGTGGCATTTTAAGGTTAAAAAAAAATAATGGAGATATCCTATCTCCTAGAACTGAATGGGACCTTGAAAGATCATTGAGTCCAGCCCCCTACCTTCACTAGCAGGACTAAGTACTGATTTTGTCCCAGATCCCTAGGTGGCCCCCTTAAGAGCTGAACTCACAATCCTGGGTTTAGCAGGCTAATACTCAAACCACTGAGCTATCCCTTCCCTGCTTGAAAGAATCACCATTTTTGTCTGAAATGTTATCTACTATTGTCCCAACTAATGCCTACAATTACTTGAACTGAAAGAGATGAGAGGAAGAAATATGTCTCCATTTTTTAGTTTGTTTACACTGTGCCAGTGTAACCCACAGGGGAGGGTATGTTACAGATCCCCTGCTGTGTTCGATCCACAGAGTATACAAGTCTGTTACAGCCATACCTAGAGAAGGGTGCTTTTTTTTCAGCTCAAGCTGTAGTACCTCATGCTTTTAATTCTGGAAGTCCCTAGTTCAATCCCTGGTGTGTTGGCCAAGATGGCTGTCACATCCAGGATGAGGGTGATCTGTCCTAGTAGCCAAAGCAGAAGTTGGGAGTCAGGTTGAGACAGGTACCAGAGGGCAGACTGAGGTTCAGGCAGGTTTCTCTATACACAAGAGTTGTACTGCTTTAACCACAGCTATACCAATACAACTTCAATATTTTGGACAGTTATATTGGTATAAAGATTCTTTATACCAATATAGCTAATCTCATAGGGAAGGGGAACAGCTATACCAAAATAAGGCACCTTTATGACAATATAACTGTATTCACACTAGGGGTTGTACTGGTGTAACCATTTCAATAGAAAAAAAATCACATCCAGTGATATTGGTACAAAACCAGTGTGTACAGCAGGCTATAGTCAGTTCTTTTGTTAGTGTGGGGCTTTAATAGTTGCAGAGGAGAGGAAATCATTTTTTAGAATAGGAAAAGTGGATTATAAAATCACAAAAGATGGCAGAAGGACTCAGGACAGCCACCTTTTTCCGGTGCCTAGATTTCAAGGTGACTGTGTCCCTTTAAAAAATGCCATCACCAAGAAGGCAAAATATGCCTGTATCTTAACCTGGTTGCCTCAAGTGTCTTGTCCAGAGGATGGGTAATGTAACGGAATAATTTGCTGTTGAGATTTTTGTTTGTCTTCAACAGTTCTTTCACTTGATAAATTAATCTAGAAGACAGAATCCTATTTAAAGCAAAGCATTTCCCTAACATGAAGCCCCAGGGCAGTGATGGAACAAGAGATAGAAGCCTCAGAGTGCTGGTCCCCTCCACTCTCCTGCCCGCTACATTACAGCAATAGAGACCTAAGCACTCTTACCTTATGGAAATAATCCCTCTGTGCTCTTGGCCTCCTCTAAGTTCAGGCCCCAGCACTGCCTGCTAACCGCTGGGAAATGGCCTTGTGAATCAAGTCGGTGGAACTAGAAGTGCTGTTGATTTATAGCTTCACTCAGCACCACATGGTGGCAGAAATGCAATACTGCAGCTTCCCACTGACATCAGAAACTGTCTACAACCAGAGTCGGCAACCTTTCAGAAGTGGTGTGCCAAGTCTTCATTTATTCACTCTAGTTTAAGGTTTCGCATGCCAGTAATACATTTTAACGTTTTTAGAAGGTCTCTTCCTATAAAGCTATAATATATTACATACAACAATAGTTTAGTTAAGTAAATAAGGTTTTTAAAATGTTTAAGAAGCTTCATTTAAAATTAAATTAAAATGCAGAGCCCCCCAGACCAGTGGCCAGGACGTGGGCAGTGTGAGTGCCGCTGAAAAGCAGCTCACGTGCTGCCTTTGGCACACCTGCCATAGGTTGCCTACCCCGGTCTACAACTATTAGCTTGTTAGTTTTGCTTCTGTATTTTTTTTATCTATTCTTTCTTCTCATCTCCTTGTGGCAGCTGATTTCATAGAACTTTAAAATAATATACACTATATTTATATCAAACAAAATCCTCACCTGTCTCTGGGCTTCCTACACACACTAAAGACTCTTCAACTCACAATTCCAATACTACATCTGAAGCCATGAATCTGCACAGAGATCCATCAGCACAGAATTTTATGCCTGCACACAGTCCTATGGAGGCCAATGGCATTGACTGAGATCTAAAATTAACTCAGGCCTGGTCTACATCTAAAAATTAGATTGACCTAGCTACGTGAAAAATTGTACAACCTGTGCAATGTAGTTAGATTGACCTAATACCCACTGTAGATGCATCTAGATTGATGGAAGAATTCTTCCATTGATTTAGCTATCGTCTCTTGAAGAGATGGATTAACTCCACCAATGAAAAAAACCACCCTTCTGTTGATGTAGTAAGCATCTACACTATGACGCTACAGTCGCACAGCTGCTGCACAATAGCAGGGCAACTGTAGAGTAGACATCTCCTGTGTCTTGAGCTGAAAGATCTGCCTACTTGGGAGGTAATTAGTTCAACTTCTGTACCAGTTCAATCCCAAAGTCTTTTACTTATATGGTGGGATGGATTTTTTAACAATGGATTTTTTAACAATGGGATCTGAAAATGACGGTCCCATTTGGTGAACCGTCAATGCTTTATCCACTAACCCTCGCCCCAATTTGAGTGTGTTTACAGAAACAGAGGAAAAAAACATTAGCCCCAATCTTGCAATTAACTCAGTAAAGGCACCAGGATACACTCATGCAGCGCTCATTGCAGAACTGGGGCCAGCATTTATACTGTAGCATCTCTTTCTCTCTCTTCATTTGATCTCAAGTTGTGCAGCAAATGCCATCACCCTGCAAATAATTAAATCTCCCAATTGCCCCTTCCATGGAAGTGCTCTCTTCTCTTAGTTTAAAAGAAAACAACAGCTATGCATCTTTATATTTGTGTCATTGCATTAAACCTTCTATGATAAAATGGAGTTCCAGATGCTTGTAACTTGAGTCCCAGCAGAAAGCAAGTAATATCATTGTGAAAGTTCACATAGCCAGAGAAGCCAAAAATGTGATTAGGAACAACAAAGTAAGTGGCAGATGGTTTCAAGTTGTTAACCAAGAACTGTTTTGAGGTATGGGTTTTTTTCAATTTCTGATTTTTTCAGGTTTGGTTGTAGGTAGTTTTTAAGAGTCCATTCTTTAATCAGTGCTTAATAAAATCATTCCTTGAATTAGATAGATAATGAGATCTTTCTGAAGTCTTGCACTTCCAGGCACAAACTGTCAACAGCTTGGGGAGACCCACAAAGTTCCCCAGATCCTGTCATGAAAAATTCAAAATGGCAAAAATGGTCAGTTTTCTAAAATAAAAATGTTTTAAAATATTTGCTTCAGTGTTAACCTAAAGCCTAAACTCTTTGTACTGTAGTGTGCTTTTTTCATGTGGGTCCAGAACATAGATGAAGTATGCATACAGATATCAAAGCAAGGAATAACATGGGACAGCTATGTGTCACATGCTATGCAAATTTGGGACTGCATCCTCAGCTGGGGCATTCCTTCAGTAGAATCAGACAAGAGAGTACTATTTACTGCAACACTAATGCCAGTCTCTACAAGAACTAGATATTTCTCAGCAATTTCCATCTCTATTGAGAAATGATACTGACAGAAATATGTACTGTAAGTATCAATATTTAATGTCAAAAGGCTAGGGATTTTATAACAGAACAGTCTGGTTATAAGATATAAATGGATGTTCAGAACAGTCAAATTTCTCCCAAATTCATTTCCATTTTATCTAGATTTAGTTCTTGTATTACTAAACATCCAAATATCCTTAGCTTTGGTTCAGATTCTTCTTGAGACTTCGGAGACTATAGAGAAAGCACCAGTTTAATTGGAACGAAAGTGGACAAAGTAACTTTGTGTCTGATCTTGATTCCATTGGCCTCAATGGCAAAACTCCCAATGAGTTCAACAGAAGCAGGATCAAGACTTTTGCTCTCTTACTGGTATGTTGAGAGGAGCAAGAACTATTTGTTTTCCAGCAAAATTTACATTCATCAGTCCGTGAAATGTGACATTGTTGCAGACACTCACTAACTGGGGCAACTTCATCTCAGGAGAGTACAAAAGATCAACTCATTCTTTCCTTTTTGTGATACTCCTTTTTATACTCACGTAATGCTGTGGATTACCTGCAGATATTCAATTCAGATTGGGTCTAGCCAAGTAGAGGTCTTCCTAGTTGTCAGGCAGAAAAATAATCTGTATATTTATTCTGCTGTGGCAGGATACAAGTAACTCCCATTAAGTTAAATGGGACAAAGTGGTTTGACTTGAATAGGAGTTACATAGTCCCTGCAGGGAAAGAATCAGGATCCCAGAGTTGAGTAACTCTTTGAAATTAATTAATTACCTGTAACTCACCTAACAGGTCATATCATCTCCCTGATACAGATTTAGGATGCTTTGACTATATACGTAATAGCCTAAAGTAGCTCTGTATTTTTCTAGTTAAATTAGTCCTAAAGTCCTAAGCAGCCAGTCTATTATTTGATATGTGTTATAAAATGTTTTGCAGGCCTAGGGCCTGCCTACTTCAGAGTCCACCTCTCTCCATGTTCCTTACTGTTGCAGTCAGGGCCGGTTCCAGGGTTTTTGCCACCTCAGGCGGCAAAAAAAAAAGAAAAAGCAGTGATCACAATCGGCGGCAGCTCCATTGCACCACTTTCTTCTTCGGTAGCAATTCGGCGGCAGGTCTTTCCCTCCAAGAGGGACCAGGGACCCACTGCCGAATTGTCGCCGAAGAGCCTGACATGACTCCCCTTCCCCTTGGCCACCCCAAGCACCTGCTTGCTGGGCTGGTGCCTGGAGTCGGCCCTGGTTGCAATTGTGACCAGAGGAGGTTCTTGTGCTTCCTGGCTGGATAGGGGGTGCCGTGATATCTCTGTGGTAGGATGGCGTATCATTATCAATGTTCGTTTTGTTTTGTTGCTTTGGGGGTAGGGTTATCTGCTGGAGTGTCTGCTGCAGTTTAAATTCTTATTAATTGTTTGCAAAAGCATTGCTAGGGACCCTTAAGATAGGTGCCATTTTATATTAATAAATAAATTACGGTAGGTAGAATAAAAAATCTCACTGACTATCAAGTAAACCCTCAAAACTGCACACTGTTAGGAGATCTCTGTATCTTTCGGCACTAAAGACCACAACCATTCACCAGCTGCTGTATGTATCAAAAACTATAATTATTTCCTGCCTAATTCCAGAAAATATCACTCACATCTAAATTATTTTACATTGTCTTCAGTCTTAACATTTGTTGTCATCACCCAACAAAGATCCCATTAATCAGAAAGACAAGGAGTCCAAACTGAGAGCCCAATCCTGCCAACATTCATCAATGTGTTTGTAAGCAACTTTATTCATGTAGCTCAGTGGAACTAAAATTACTGACCTACTTAAGAACTGGAAAGATCAGACCCTGAGCCAGCAAGAGGGCAAACTACAACATGATAAATGAAGACGACAAAGACAATCACCATATTAATTGGAACAGCACCAGATGGCAGCACTTACACAGAAATAAAAGAACCAGGCAGAAAAATTAGAATGATATTTATTTCTACTTGGTGAATAAAAGAATTTTCGTAATTAAAACATATTAGTAACAATTATACATACTGCTTCTGAGGATATCCTTTTCTGGATAACTACAGATGTCACTGTATAATTGGCATAAGAGCTTAAATTGATTTTAAACATTGTTTATATATTTCTTTCCCATCTAAGTAGCTAAACTTACAATGCATAATCTTGGGAACAAATTTGTAAATGGAATGCCTTGTGTACCACTTGCAAGGTCACTTTTTCAAAATATAAGACAACATTTTCTGAGCAAACTACATACTTCCATGATTATTTACACATTTGCCTTGTGAATTACCAGCATGTTTTCTATTTATTCTACCCAGGAAATTCACAAGCCAGGGTGGTGCAGTTAGATTTTCTCAGAGGTCATGCTGCAAGGAAGTTTTAAAGGGCAAAGGGCAAGACTGAAAATATGATTACTGAATTTTGGACTTGTGGAAAACTATTTTTTTTATCCAAGAATACCACAGAAATATATAAAGTATGGATTTGATGCAATTTTTAAAAATTATTTCCAGTACCTGTCCATTGTCCATGGGAAAGGAAGAGTATATCTGTCTTTAAAATATTTATCAGGATTTACAGCATTGGTAAACTGTAATATCCTTAAAAAGACAGCAAATTTACGTTTTAAAAGAGGTTTATTGTTTGTGTGTGAGAACCAGAAAATGAAACCGACCATAGGCAACAGTGAAGATGGCTAGTGATTTTCATTGTCCTGGTTCTGGAAAAAACCCAACTAAATAAATAAGAGTTTTTTAAATTCCACTTTTAATGTAATTTGTTTTTGAAACACAGATAAGGAAATTTGTTTCTTTTCAATATTATAATCACTTTAATTACTGGCAATTTAGGTCAGATTCAAACCAAGAGATAAAATCTCCTTTATCCCATTAGCAATCTCCAGACTCATCCAGGTCTCATTGCAAATCTTTGAACTGCTGTCTATAAGTCTTGTTTCCTTTGGAAGTGTTTATCATACAGGATTTTCAAATGTATAGTATATTTTATTCCCCCTAAGCACTAACCTCAAACACTTGAATTTTAAATACATTTGTAGATACAATTTATGCGTGACCAGATGCTTCAGTCACAGTTAGCACCCCTGTTGGCAGTCTCAGCAAGGCCCAAGGACTCACTGAGTATGGAAACTGAATTAGAGTCTTGTCCCAAGATGTGATCTCTCCACACTGAGACATAGGTATGTGTGATAAACTCAGGACAGACAGCTGCAAGGGCAGGGTAGAAATCAGTCTCAGAGGATTAAAAGGCCCTCCTCCCTATCAACTGAGGGGCGGGGGGTAACTACAGGTCAATCAGGTTCAGCTGAGAAGGGGTTACCAGAGTATCAGTTAGAATCAGCTGAGAGAGCGCTACCTGAGGTTAAGTAGGATCAGCTGATTCCAACAAAGGGCTGCTTGAGACCTTTTTAAACCCTCCCCTGGGGGAAGAAGGGGAGAGAGGAGAGAGAGGAACAGCCCTGCTGCCAGTAGGTTAGGAGCAGCAAGACAGTGAGCCTCACCAGGAGGGGAGGCTGCATTACCTCCCATAAAGGGAGAAAAGCTAAAAAGACTGGTGGAGAGAAGGAACGGATTTCCTTTGTGCCACCAAGAGGGACTTTTTTTACCCAAGCCTGTCTCATCAGGGCTAAAAGCAGCGGAGGCTAGGGAGACCAAGAAGGTGCCTTGCCACATATGGCAGCCTGAGAAAGCTTGTATTTCCCTTGTTAGTATATTGCCTGTATTGTGGCTAGCAGATCTCAGTCTTCAGAGTCCCATTTTTTACAAGCACTAAACTAAAACATTTTTAAATTTACACTTACAGCAAGAGCAACTCTCCAAATATTTTGGGAAACCCAATGCAAAGGATTAGCACATGTCTGTTTACTGCAAACTTCAGCATGTTTGTGAACACCATTTCATTGTAAGCTGCAGTACTGTATACCCTTCCTTTTTGCACGGTAGCCTCCATTTTGGGCTGGGACACCTAGGTGTTGCTAGAAGAGATCCTGACAACTAGCAGAGAGGCTAACAATGGGAAAGCCATAGAGTCTTCAGTGTTGGTCTTCCAGCTGCTGCCTAATCCAGATACTAATCAAGATCAATCCTTGGTCTCCTGGACAGGGATTAAATAAAAAATCAGCCACTTCAGTCAAATGAAAAAAGTCAGCCACTGGGGAACAGTCAGTACCTCTAGACAATTATTATCCATATCCTCTTCCCTTACAGAAACATATCTGGCTGTGACAGGATGCACTACTCATCTGGGTCCCATGAGGACCCTAAGCATTTGAGCCTTGGATCCAGCTGGGCATGTCCAGTTCAACCCTCTATTTCCCTAATGGTTCTGCAGGAGTGTAGCAGCAGAGAAGGAAGGGTTTGCCTGGGGTCTGGCTTCTGACTGCACAATCAGTGAATTAGATGTTGGATAAGTGATGTAGCCAGTTTCATATCAGCAGCATTCAAAGACATCACACGCATCGATCCATCATCGAGATAATAAAGATGGCAGATAACTAGATGGCATGCTGTTTGTTCTTGCACACCACAAGGGCAAGATGGGGAGTTCAAGAAGTCCCAAGGGTAAAGATGTAAGTGAGACCTCCTATGACCACAACCTACCCTGTTGTAATGAAGAAGGATCTGTTGGTTGTACTGAAGGACATGCAAGACCTGATCTGGAAAGGCTAGAGGATGCAGATCTGAGTTGTCTATCTGCCAAGATATGTGCCATCAATCCAATATGTATTCCTGCACCACCCGTTGCTGCTATTCCTCAGAAAGATTGTGTCTGATGTACAGTCTGAAAGGCTCAACTATTTCAGATAAAGGGCATCTTAACTGTAGCCAGCATTTTTTATGTGGTTTTGAGACAAAATTATGAAGTAACCTGTCTTGATAGCTGGCTGCATGCAGTAGTATGGCCAGAGCCCTGCCCTCATGCCTAATTGCCAAAGGAGCAACGACAGCCAGGACCAGAAGATTGGAGACTGGAGTTGTCCAGGTCACACCGGTGATAATGCAATGCGCAGAGTTGATCATTAAAGAGCATCAGAGCAAGCACAGATCCCTGGGGAAGTCCATTGTTCATATGACATGAGTGACTGGAACCATCTCCACACCTGATGATCACTGTTCTGATAGAAATCATCTGACTAATAAACTATAAGTTTCTTACCTAGAATCATGGAGTATAATTTTAGGACTAGTCCACGGTGACAGAATGGTCAACAAAAACAGTGGCAACCTTCTCTCCTGCCTCAAAGGCATTCTCAATAAAAGAGGTCAGTCTAATCACTTGATCCTCAGCACTGCAGCCCGGTCAGAACCCTGTTTGGCAATGAGGAAACTGTGGCTCAGTTAAATGCAATCATCATTAAGTACCAATCTCTCCAGCAGCTTAAAATAGACACTGATCAAAGTCATTGGGTGATAGTTCTTTGGGCCATCCACCTTCCTTCCGGATTTACAAAATGCCACTACACAGCATTCCAAACAAGTGTTATAGTCTTAGCAGAAAGTCACAACAGGATTAACTCATGTGATGCAGGAACTCCCCAGGGACATTATCGAGCCCAGGAGTCTTGTATGATCTTAACAAAGAAATCACTGATTTTAGTTCCTCCCAAGTGAAGGGCTGGGATAAGCTAGAGTCGGCTGAGGGGGCTGACTGAATATTTCTGAGAGCAGACAATACTCTCAGATTATGATCTCTATTTGGGATTATGGGTTGGCTGTTGGATTACAAAATGGGCTGCTGCAGCATTTGCTGAGACATGTGTAGAGAATGTAGGGGCTGGCATGTACCTCTTACACACAGTAGGTTGCAGGACTGCTACCAGCAAGTCGTATTCATGTACCTGATGTCACTCTGTCTGGAGTGGCTCACAACTGTGAATGCGTCTCAAGGCAGACTGTCAGAAAACAAGGCCAGATACCCCAAACCGATGGCTTGTTCTATTATTAGATTTCACCAAGCCAGTAACAAATGTGAACTCCTGGAGTCCTACACCAATTTTACTATAGAGTCATAGATAGACTGGAGAGACTAAGGGGACTATCTTTACATGCAGACAAAATTGGACTTTGTGATAAAAGGTTATTAAAACAAAAAATCACACCACAGCAGGTTTCTCCCAGTCTCAAGAGACCAATCACTTACACTAGATCAATTGACACTTGGGATCTTACACCAAAGAATGAGAGCAGCCAATCCTATAGTAAACTAACTAACTTGCATCTGACGAAGTGGGTATTCACCCACAAAACCTCACGCTCCAATACATCTGTTAGTCTATAAGGTGCCACAGGATTCTCTGCTGCTTTTACAGATCCAGACTAACACGGCTACCCCTCTGATACTTAACTGTAGGTTTACTAGCTAGGAAAAAAGAATGAGAGTTATCGACAGGTTAAAGCGGATAAAATATAATAACAAAGTGAGTTCGAGTTTGTAATTCCAAATGTAATGATATAATAAACTGCCAGTTTCCCAAATGTCTTGGGCTAACCAGATCTCTATCTTTTCGGAGGATCTCCATCTTCACGTTCAGTTATTCTTCCCTGTCAGAATCTGAACAATCCAGAGATGATGGATTTCTTGAATCCAGATTTACAGCTTTTGCACACAGAAAGTAAGCTGTTAGTGTCTTTGCACACATGGGTATTTCCTTTGATGACAGATAGCGAGGAATGCACTTAGAGTCAGTCCTTAACCTCAAACATCACATACAATGACCTCTTACTTTGAAATTAGCATTTTCTGTTAATGGTTCTTAAATCCTTCATTAGCATTTCACAAGATTTTTTGATAGGTAATTTAGTTACACTGATATACATAATATAAAGGCCTGTCATTACATTATAATAGGAATAGATAAATGAAAACAATACAAGTAACAGTCTCTTAGTTTTCATGTTGAACACCTTACATTAATACACACTTTGATCTAGGGTTATTTAATTACCAGGCATGCATAATATAAATGATATGTAATCGTAAACAGAATATAGATAGGCAAAAACAATACAATTAATATCTCCTTTGATCTCTATTAACACACAGGTGAAATGATTTGAATATATACTCATACATTTAACTCCTTTGATATTCACATACAAGTGAATTGGCTCTGGCGTGAGCTAGTCTGTCATCACATATGGACTGGTTACACAGCTTCCTTCACAGAGAGAGATACGAGAGCTGTGTTGTCCATGAGTTCCTCTAATGCACTCCAGCTGCATCTGTTGTATGCTCAGATACGGTATGTTATACCCAGTGGCAGAACAGTATAATATAATTAAGCATTCTATTAGAGGGGTGAACTCTGCGCAAAGGCAACAAAAAAAGCCCGAGCCCAATGACTTGAGTGCATGAAGTCCAGACTTTCATCATGTTTCTGACACCATTCCTGCCTCTTAACACTAAGGCCTGGTCTACACTACGCGTTTAAATCGGTTTAATGGCCGTTAAATCGATTTAACACTGTACGCGTCCACACGACGTTGCCATTTATATCGCTATAAAGGGCTCTTTAAATCGATTTCTGTACTCCACCCCGACGAGAGGAGTAGCGCTAAATTCGATATTAACAGTTCGGATTACGGTTAGTGTGGACGGAAAT
>NC_133773.1:91082160-91122599 GCF_003597395.2 Chelonoidis abingdonii
AAAGGGAGGGGTGAGGCTGTACCCAGAACCACCCGCGACAATGATTTCTGCCCCATCAGGCACGGGGCTCTCAACCCGGAATTCCAAGGGGCGGGGAAGACTGGGAACTATGGGATAGCTACGGAACGGCTACCCACAGTGCACCGCTCCAGAAATCGACGCTAGCCATGGACCATGGACGCACACTATCAAATTAAGGTGCCTAGTGTGGATGCTCACATTCGACTTTATAATATCAATTTTATTAGACCGATTTTAGCTAATTCGATATTATCCCGTAGTGTAGACGTGGCCTAAGACAGTCTAATAGCATATTAGCAGCTTGTTTTATCCCCTCAGGCAAAAATAACTGTCTGACTTTTTGATAAAGGTTGTCACAGACATCATCCCAGAGGGATATATACACACTATGAAAACCATAAGGGATCTACTTTCTAGCCACGCTTAAAGTTTCACAGAAGACCTTGTAAGGGAAGGGTTAAAAGATGTGGAAACTTAGCTCAGTGATTGACAATGCTAAGTTACTAGATGTAAAGGGTAGGAAACAAGACAGTTCAGAGAAGACATTACCTCATTCAACAAATATAGATCTGAGCTGTGCAACACAGCAATGGTGTCTCTAGGTACAGAGATCATCTAAACCTCAACCCAGCCAAAATATGCTAATACTTTGGGTTTTGCAAAATGCTTCCAGGTATGGAAATGTTTTTGCAGGGCCTATATTTTCACTGAATCTAACCTTTTCAGGCTGACTGTTCCCCAAGCAGATGACTGTGTACTCTCAGAATGCTGTTGAAGCCCATCCTCTGCAATGGGGGGGAGATAAAAAGTCAAAAGACCCCAATTCCTCAGCAAAGCCTGTGGGTGAAGAATATTAATCTAATGCACCAGTGCATCACCACAAAGTTGGGGATAAGCACTGATGCTCAGTCTAGAAGCAGATAGGGGACAAAGCCTGAAAGGTATCAGTGCAATTGGATATCATTCAAAGTGTGCTGAAGAAAAACATGTGGATTTTAAATGGGAAACAGAAGAAAAAAACTACAGGAAAAAAATGCTGCAAAGCTTTTTATATTAATAGGTGCCTTAGAAACCTTTAGCATTGCTAGATCAGATCACTGCAAGCCATACCAATCACTAAAGAATCGCAGAAAAGTCCTGGGAACTCCCTTTCTTACTGTGGCCAGAAAGGAACTGACTTTGGAACATGTAGACTGTGGGGTGCATGAGATACCTCAGTGGCTGAGAACATATATAATTGGCTGAGAACATTGTGAGTTATAAGAATTCCCAGATGGTCACATCCTCTGCCTGCAAATACTATGGTGACATTAGGCAATTTTCTGGTAATGCATTAAAAAAAAAAAAAGATTTCTTTGTTTCAAGAGATTCCCATTTTTTAGAAAACAGATCCACGTGGGAATTCCTCAGGACAGAGAAATCTTTTTTTAAAAAAGAGCTGTACTAGAGATTACCTAGTATTGTCATAGCCCCACAGAAAGAGGGTTTTATAATTATCATTAACATTAAAAAGTACTGCACTATATATTTACATCGTGCTTTACAAATATAGTACATCTCTTCCCTGTTTTACACAGCCCCTTTCCACCCACTGGACTCTATGTTAGACCGCTCAAATGTGTTGGGGTGGGAGGCTGTGCAAACCCCCACAATGTTGGCATGATATGCCAAGTTCCCAACAATCAATTTCACTGCTCACTGTCCTAAAATAGATTAAGTCATCTGCATTGTTCATTCCTGTTTAAACAGTAATTCTGTGAAGTATAAACATATAGTTTATTCCTGTGGTTACCATGTAATGATTCTATAGAATGATTAATATATTTTGTTACAAAAACATGGTCCAAAAATAATACACCATTGCCAACATGTGGCCAAATCAGTGTTCACTAGTGTCAGCAACCCATTCTGTCAGGGCACAGGACCCATGACCCATATATATATAGTTTGGCAGAAATTTAGCAGAAGTTGGGTAAGGTCCACAGCAAGATCCTAGCAAGGCATAACAAGTTTAAACAGGATTCAAGCAGGCTGGTGGTTTGAATTATATAAACACATTTTATAACCAAGAACAGAAATTGTTTAGACTCCAGGAAGTGAATCTAACAAGGCAACCAGAGGATAAATGTAATTAATTTGTGGATTGGCAAGACAACAATGGTATCTTAAGAGTAGGGAATTCATTTTGATAAACTATGAAGACAATACAACAGGGTTTTAACTAAGTTTTAAAATCAGAGAAAATGTATAAGTGCAATTCAAACTGGTCAGACACTGTGCCGGGTCAGCATAGTGGTACAAAGACCAAATATAACTCAGAGCAGAGGTGTGCATTGGGTTCTTAACCAGAGATTAAGCTGAGGTAAAACAGTCCAGAATGCTGTTTTCCCTACTTCCTCAATATTCTTCATGCATGGCTACCTCCAGCCACGTAGAGCACTGCCCATACATTCACATATACATGGACATACTTGTAAATAAATTAGTCTAGGAATATAATATCCTGTGTCTTGCATCATTTATCTTTCAAGAAAGAAATAACCCACTCCTGGAGTCCAATCTTCTCAGATAACTCAGAAGCTAGGAAAACATTTTTTGGTTTAATGACTAAGACTTTTCCTCCAGAAAGTTGTGGTAGATGATGGAATATGATCCAGGGTAGCAATGCCCTTTTAGAGGAAATGGATGAGGAAAGAAGCCAAAGGGAAGCTAATTGGCAAATCAAACTTGTTCTGCTGGACTTGGGAAATGGTACGGAAGTTCTGAAAGCTGATTTTGCTGGAAATTTTGCAATGCATTCTCATAAAACACTTTCAGCAAAACAGCTGATCAGATCAGACACTGGATGGAGACAAAATTCTAGATATAACGGGACTGAATGCTCTTTTCATTTACATTGGCATTTCCCTAGTGTAAAACCTGCATAACTGAAGGAAAATCTGGCCCAATTATTTCCTTCTTGTTTCTAAGTAATGAGGAGTATTATGTCTCATATGAGTTTGGTTTTATATTCTAATCTGTGCTGTTATTATTAGATGTATTCAAGTCAACAGGGCCTCATGAAATTCCTCCTAGGGTACTTAAGGAACTAGTGGAAGCAATCTTGGAACTGTTAGCAATTATCTTTGAGAACTTTGAGGATGGGCAAGGTCCCAAAAGACTGAAGAAGGGAAACATGGTACCTGTCTTTAAAAGGGGGAATAAACAGGACCAGGGGAATTATAGACCAGCCAACCTAACTTTCATATTTTGAAAGATACTGAAATAAATTAAATAAATGTGTAAGCAACTGGAGAATAATAGGGTTATAAGGAATAGCCGGCATGGATTTTTCAAGAACAAATCATGCCAAACCAACCTAACTTCCTTCTTTGACAAGGTTACTGGCCTAGTGGCTAGAACAGAAGCTGTAGATGTGCTACATCTTGATTTTAATAAGGTTTTTGACATGGTTCTTGTGATGGGATGCATAGGCACCGACTTCCCCTTTGCCTGGTGGTGCTCGACACCCCTCCTCGCCTCTGCCCCCACTTCTTCCCGCCCCTGCACTGCCTTCGCTCACCCCCATTCTATCCCTTCCCCAGAGTCCACGTCCCACCCCATCTTTTCCCACCTCACCCCCCCCCCCTTCCCACCTTCCCTGCCACCCACCCCACCCAGTCCCGCGACCTGCCTCTTCTGCCTGCTTCTCCAGTACAGACTTTTCCTGTCTGTAGGACCAGATGGGACTACTCCCATGGTGATGTCCGCAGGACAATCCACGTGACTTTTTATATGTAAACTATGGAATGTAGTCTAGAGAACTCAAAGAGTACACAATGGTGAGAAAACCTTACTCAAAGAGTATACAAATTGCTGGCAAAATAGGAAGGCTATCTAGTGGATCCTGCAAGGTCAGTCCTGGGTCTGGCACTAGTCAATATTTCATTAATGACTTGGATAACAGTGAAGGATGCTCATAATTTGCAATGCACCAAACGGGAAGGATTACAATACTTGGAGCATTGGGAATATAGTCTGAATCCATAGAACAATCAGTAAAGACAAGTGCAAAGCCCCTTAGGAAGAAAACAATCAATGCATAACACAAAATCAGAATAACTGCTATATTATAGCTGAAAGATCGGGTCACAGTGGATCACAAATTGAATATGAAGCCGATACAGCACAAAAGTGAATCATATCTGGGGTTATATTACAGGTGTGTCAGTAAAACACAGAGGTAATTGATCCGATTCTACTCGCACTGTAGGCCATCAGCTAGAACGTCTCCATTCTTGTCCACCAACGTTAGAAAAGTTCAGACCAAGAGACAGTCCAGAGAAAAACAAAAGGATAAGGTTTAAAACAGATACAAAGAAGGTTACAAAACAGGGCATGTTAGTCTTAGAAAAGAAACTGAGCGGGACCTGAGTCCAGTCTTCAAATACTTAAGGGCGTGTTAAAGAGACGTGTCAATTATACGTATTCCACTGAAAGTAGGACAAAAGTAATGGCTATCTGCAGCAAGGGAGATTTAGGTTGACATAGGAGAAATATTTCAACTATATGAGTAGCTAAACTCTGGAATAGGCTTCAAGGAAGTTGGAACCCCATCACTGAAATTTTAAAACAGTTGGACAAACACCTGTCAGGATGTATAGTTACTTGGCCTCATTAAGGCTGATAACTTCTCCAGGTCCCTTCTAGCCTACATTCTATGTTAATATTAAAGAATACAAAAGACAAATAATCTCATGGCAAAGATGAGAGGTATGTGAAACTAGATAAACTCACTACAACTAAATTTTCCCCTCAAAAATGCATGTATAGCTCCCAGTAACTAGAGGGGACTGAATAAGTGTGTCCGAGGACAGAGATTTACCTCGGACATGGATTCAAACCATGTTTATCATGGACACAATAAAATGGACTTGCCTGCCTTATCTAGCCCTAAAAATTTGTCCCTCTCAAATATCCACCATAGCGGATGACCATTGCTGATGGCCTTTTAGCATAGAGATTGAAGCAGAGAGCACTGGCAGAGGAGAGAGAAACGTAACACAATGCGTACTCTAAAAGTAATAACCCTCTGTCAATAAAATTATACAAATAATAGCACATCATTCGTGTATGGGACGCCAGGTTATTACATAAAAATATTTACACTTCTGACAGCGTCATTTTTCCTAAAAAGTATTACAGACTCACAACCATAATTGTCCTGTCATGGTAATAACCTGAACCTTAGCGTCCAAAATACGGTACCATATGAATCCCTAAGCTTAATTACACTTCAGATCTGAGGCTGCACCAATCAGGGTTCTGAGTGCCGATAACTCTGTCTCGCCAAAACTTCCGGGAACCCCCAAGATCCAACCCCTGGATTTAATACAAGAAAGTAAACTCTTCCTCCCTACGCACCTGGAGATACTGAATTCAACCCCTTGATATAACACACAGAGGAATTCCCCTCACCCCTCCTTCTCCTCACCAGGCAATACGATTCAAGCTTAATCTAACACAAAGAATAACGCAGAGAGCAGTTTTCCCTCCCCCCTGTTTTCCTCCCACCATTCCCTGGTGAGTGCAGACTCCTTCCCTGGCTGTCTTACCAGATAACAAAGATCAATTAGATCTAAAAAAGGAGGAAAACTTAATAAAAGAAGGAAAAACAAAATTGTCTTTGTAATCAGATGAAATTTACAGGGTCTTTTTGGCTGATAGCACCAGCAGAAATACAATTTAGTATTTCCAGCAATACACATCTGCAAAATAAAGTGAAAAACTTTAAAAGATATAACCGCCTTTACTTACCATGTCTGAATAATAAGAGACTGTAGCAGGGAGATTGGCAGAAACCTGGTTGCATCTCTAGTCCTGTCCAGGACCCAGAGAGAACAAAGCCAAACCCAAAAACCACAACAAAGGCTTCCCTCCCTTGAGATTTGAAAGTATCTTGTTTCCTGATTGGTCCTCTGGTCAGGTGTTATTTGTTAACCCTTTCCAGGTGAAAGAGACATTAACCCTTAGCTATCTGTTTATGACAGTTCCACTGAAATAATAATTTTTGGGCTAGTGAGTTACAACCAACATGCACGCAGTATGCTGCAGAAAAATGAAGAGAGGACGCCAAGAGAAAGCCTCTAACAAAAAGTACCAAGGGATTATCAGTGTTCATGCAGGGTAGACAAGACCTTTTTTTTAAAAAAAAAAAATCTCCTCTGGAACATTCAGTGTAATGGACCAGATCGTCAGTTGATGTAAACTTCCATAGCTTGATTGACTTCAGCTGAGCTGTGTTGAGCCATACCAGCTGATAATCTGTCTCAAAGACTTCCAGAATGTGGGTGTTTTTGGCTGTAAATATTTCGAAGATTTAGATTTTTGTTTACTGGAGAAAGCAGCTCTCTCAATGTGTTCTTTGCCAGACTACAAACTATCTCTAAAAGAGAAAAAAAATGTAATAATGACAATTGAAATAAGTTTTTGGTTTTGAGAGGTAATAAAGACTTTATAAAGAAGCTTCATTATCCTGATACTACTTTAGCTGGAATCTGACCCCATATTCTAAGCAGATATAGCTCTTTCAGCTTAACTCATTGATAATACACACTTATCAATGGCATTAGTTTAAAGATAATTTGTGGTGTACAAATGCCTCATTAATTATTGTAAAAATGTTAATTGCTTTCATCTTGTAAAAGGTGAGGCTGATATTGACTTAATTGAATATTTTCGTCATTTGGCACCACCACGTATTATATGGAACTGTCATTAGACTAATATTGTGCCAAATCCCTGAAATATTTTTCAGACTAAATCCAAATTATTCCCAAACAAGTACACAAGCTTACAAAACATGATTTTTTAATCACTTTGCAATAATCATAATTTCTAAAACATTGCATTCTAAAATAATGGATCTGACAAAAAGTTTCAGGTCATGCACATTATTAGTATTCCCTGTTTCTAAAGGCTACATCACCAAGGCAGAAAAGTGTAAGACAGAGTTGCCCTTCACTATCCTAACCCAAACAGTTCAATTTGAGGTTTTTTTGTACCTGTTGCCATGGTTGCAATAGCATGTTAATTTGCTAGTGATGTTCCAAGGTCTTCTAGGAAGGTTGTTTCCTAAAATAACCATTAAAATAGGAATTAAAATGAAAATGAATTAAAATATTTGTATTTAAAAGTAATCCATCTGACTTACCAGATGCATAAACCACAATCTTCCAAGGCAATATTACGGCCCCTCAGTTTATGAAGAAGTTAAATTGTAAAGTTTCTAGTCTTTATGGTTGTGAAAAAAATCATTGCAGTCAATGGAGCTACACATTTATAGCAAATTTAAGAGAGTGTGGGAACCATTGTTTGAAGCTACTGGGATAAGCAGAGATTTCTGCTCTGAGATACAAGAATTGTAATGTATCGTCTTGCTAGAATAACCTCTTTCACTGATTTGCCAGCAGATGCTCAAGAAATGGGACAATTGTCCCTATGCTGAACGGATCACAGAAATTCAAGGTTAGTCAGTCAACAGTTATAAGATTTAAAGTGACAAAAATGTTCATGTTAACTACAACCCTATTTTGTGGATGGAGTTCAGATCATTAGTAATTACTTATGGCTAATTTTTAGAACTCTAGCTTCTATGCAAAAATGCTTGGAAGTGAAAAAACTAGTTCAAAATCCTTGCACACATTTGAACAGGCAGAAAAACAAATGTATTATCTTCTCAAGAAGCAGGGATTAGCAGTAACACAGAGGGGGCAGGGGAAGTGGCTGTGTACTCATGCAAAGTTCAAAGACACATAGGAAATCCTGGACTCACTCTGTTCTATCTCACACCACACTGCCTGCCTGATAATGCTCCAGCAATATAGCTGACTTGGGGACAGATTTTTAATAGTAGTTAAGCACCTAAAGAAACAAACAGAGAGGCACCTAGAGGGATTTAAAAGAATCCAGGCACCTAACTTCCAAGAATCTGCACCTAGGCGTTCTTGAAAATCCCATGAGGAGCCTGTCTACCTTTAAAAATCTGCCTATTGATGGCTACGCTGTCATTGGTCATCTTAGGTCTGTAGTTGTGCACTATGCTCTAATTAATGCCTGTCTAAGCAACTTTAATTTCCACTGTGTTTTCCAGCATATAATATGGTGGTTTCTGGGAGGAGCATGCCACCAAGAGCAGCTGCTCCTACGCTCCACTCCTCCCTCAGCTGACTATGACACCCCTCCCTTCACAGTGCACAGAACAACAAAAGCACTGAGGGAATGCAGGATTAAGACTGCTTCTGGTTTGGTTGGAGAGAAAAGCATGCAACACATCTCCCCTCCCCTGCTTCCAGCATTTCCTACCCACTCATTTGACTAATGTTGGTGCATGCAGGACCCCTCACACAGCTAGTGTTGGGGGAGAGGAAGAGGTACAAGTTGAATGGTAAGCTTCCTTTTCTGTATGGTGCGATTTAAAGGACAATGTATCAAGCAATGATTGTGGGGGTTTCTGGCATGTTTAATGGCATTTTAAACCAGCTAATAAGCATGTCTTGTCTCTCAAATGTTTTTATTTTGAATTTTTTATTTCTGAAGGTGTAGGAGGATCACCTTCTCCATACTTTTGTCAGTTGCAGCATGCCTCCATTTCCCTTCATTAATTCAGTGATTGAGGATTTGGGGTTCAACAAGAGAGCCCAATGCAGAGTCCAACATAAATTAGCCTTCCACCCCATGTAGGGGTTTCCTTTTTTCTCTTTATCAAAGGAGTCATGCCACTGTTTGCCACCTTTTGGGCTACCACTCCCTCCCGATGGCCTTACCTGTCTTCCCTTCTGTCAGGGCTTTCCAACAGTCCTTTCCCCCTTCATTGTACAGATAGCAGTTCACCCCCTCCAGTTGGCACAACTAAGGTGATTGACAGGGGGAGCTTGGTTCTTTCCTCTACCCTGGGCTCTATATAGAAGAGTGTCTGTTCACTCCAACTTCAAATATCTTGTTTTACTCCCTTAGGGGGGTGTTTCCTACCATGCCTCTCTACATCTATGCCTTCTGCAGTCCTCTTTAGCTGTGCCCTTTGTGGGTTCTGTTCCTAGTTCGCTCCCCATAGAGTATCATCCTGGTCCCAAGCCCCAGAATTCTGCTGCTGTGTTTGGCTCCTTCTTAGCAGGGAGCTATCACCAGTCCATCCTCAGACCCTGGTCACTGGAGAACCTCTCAGCACAGAACTGCTCCTCTTCCATTCTAAGAATAGGCTGTCTCTTCTATTTCCCACAGTAGGCCTGCCTCCCCATCACCTGTTATCTGAGTCTTGTGATCTGGAGGGACAGAAACTAGGCACAAATCTCAGCCTGAACCACTGGAAGGCCAAGCTTACCCTGCGACAGTAGGTTACAAGTAAAAGCAGATGAATAATAACAGCATGTACTGGTAAGTTCAGTAATATGGTTATTACAATTCAAGATGGACAGTAATATGTAAAGAAATCATTTTGTAGAACTGATAAATGAAATAACTTCTGTTCACCATTCACTACACTTGCCTGCATTGTAACTTCTGTTCACTGTTTGCCATATTGTAATTCAAACCCCATTTTAAAAAGCTCACTCCATTTTGTAAAAGCTTCCTCCAACCTTCATTTTTGCAAACCCTGCTTTAATCTTATTAGTTAGTTTAGATGTGTGAATGAGGCATGTATGGATGATAAAAATCAGCCTCAGCCCCAGCCTGTCTGATGAGTGAAGTTCAACTACAACGCTGAAGACCTAGACAACAGTGAAACAAGTAAAAAGCATCACCCTAAAAAGAAAAGACAAGAACACAGAGGGAAGATCAAGCCAGATTCAAGCTGAAAGTCACGCGGCAATTGACGGTGATCAATCCAACCCAAAGCAGGTGACACAGCAAACCTAAGACTTAAATCCAAACTAAAAGCCTGTAAAAAGATGGGTGAGATAAGAGACTTTGGGTAACATTCTGCTGCCAACATGGAGCAGCCACCTGCTGATTATTTAACAGCAGAATGAAGCAACTCCCATGAACTACATAGGAAAATCCCTATAAAGCTGGACTCTGAAGACTGAGGACTTGAGTCTATGGTTCTGCTGCCAGCTCCAGGGCATCAGGTGCACCTGTCCCGGATCGGCTCCACTCTTGTGTACAGAGTACCTGGCCAGTATTTGTCACAAGCAACTTTAGGCTGGTAACTATAATATCTACACAGAACTTATATGAATGATTGTGTGAATGGATTTGTATATATATATTAAAAAATAAAAAAAAAAATTCCCCTCTCACCCCTAGGGTGGTATGTGCCTTCCCACCTGCGGTCCTCTACCAGGGCCTGGAGTTGAGGGTTCTGCGCCAGTATCTTAGCTGTTCCTAGCACTGCATCTTCTGGACAGAGGCTCTGATGTTGTCCTGGGATCTGTTGGAGCCACTCACCAGCTAGGAGTCACGCCCGAGTGCTCCTACACCACTGGGACCACTTTGGCTTCACTCTCACATCCTCTCTAGTTCCTCTTTCAGGCCTGTACTCTCCAGCTTCTCATATTCTTCTTCCTGATGTTGCTGTCACTTGGCACTGCTATATCTATCACCACCGCTGTCTTCTGCTCCTTGTCTATTACCACGATGTCTGGTTGATTGCCCAGTACCTGCCTGTCTGTCTGGATCTGGAAGTCCGACAGATCTTAGCCCTTGCTCATTTCCAAACCTTCTGTGGAATCTCCCATCTGGTCTTGGGAGGGTCTAGCCCATACGCTGTGCAGATGTCGCGTAACAATGCCAGCACTTGGTGTGCCTTCAGTGTATGCTTCTGCCTGCATCTTACATCCTGCCACTATGTGTTGGACTGTTCTGAGGGCTCTCTGCACAGTCTGCCCTTGGATCCTCTCTAGTGTGGTAGACCCTGCTCTCAAGGATCTGGTGCTCAGTGCCTGTTTCTGTGCTGCTATGATCAGTGCCTAGTGCTGTCTTTTAGTCCAGCCCTTTCCAGCCACTGTAGGATTTCCCATGTCAGCCACCTCAGCTATCTGTCGATAGTATCCCATGCAGGTCTTGTCTTGCCATGCCTTTCTTCTGCTTGGTCTTCTCCCATGTGTGCTGCTGCTCAGGCTTCTCTCAGCAGCTCATCTTGGGGCCATCTTATGATGTACCCTGGATGTTCCGGGTTCATCCAGGACAGTGGCCTTGACGCTCACCAAGCCCTGCCCCTCTTTCCGGCTGGTATACAGTCTCTGGTGTTGGACTTAGGGTGAAACCTCCGTGCATTGTGAGGAGCTTCCGGGTTTCACATCGGCAGCCTCCATGTCCTCCTTTGCCAGCTCTCACTATACCGGCAGGGTATCTGATGACGGCAGGCGTATCTGTTGATGGCGTGGATCTTGTTCTTCCCACTGAGGCTCTTCAGGACCTGTTCTTATCCTTTGGTGACTTGGATGTTGCTGTCTTCCTTGCCTCCTCATCGTGGTTTCATGTGACTGTGGGATGCCAAGGTACTTGTAGCTGGTCTGTATGTCTGCTATGTGGCCGCTGGTAGTTCCACCCATCGTCTTGACTACCTTCCCTCTCTTCACTACCATCCGGCACATTTCTCAGCCGAATGACATCCCGATATCCTCACTGTAGATCCGGTCAGGTGGATTAGCGAGTCGATGTCTCGTTCATTCTTAGCATACAGCTTGATGTCATCCATGTAGAGGAGGTGGCTGATGGTAGTTCCATCCTGAACCTGTACCCGTATCCAGTCTTGTGATTTTTGGTGAGGGGTTTAAGCCTATGCAGAACAGCAGTGGGACAGTGCATCACCTTGGTATAATGCCACACTGATTCCACTTGTGCAAGCTGCCTTGAGTTGACTTCTGTTGTCTTCCATAGTCCCATTGATTTCTGGAGGAAGGTCTTAGTGTCCTGTTGACTTTGTATAGCGCCAACATTCACAGATCCACGTGGCCGGGCATTGAGTCTAGCTTCTGTAGTCAATCCAGGCTGTGCTCAGATTGGTCTGTCTAAACCTTGAATGTTGGCGACTGCTTATCTATGAGCAATTGGTGTGTTGCTCTGGTGTTGTTCCCATGCCTCTGACGTTGCTTGTGACTTTACTGTATGGCCCATGTTGGTCCTGTTGGCAGCTATGATGCCTGATGTGGCTTTTCATTGTTGTGGTGAGGCAGGTTATTGGTCGGTAGACTTGGACGGTTCTGTTTCCCTGCGGGGGTCTTTCATGATCCCGCACTGTCTTCCTTGTGTTAGCCAGTTTTGGGTGGGGCCTGCTGCTAAGCAGCTGGTTCATTGTTGTGTAGGTCGTTCATGCACTGCTTGTTAGTTTCTTGTAGCCAGTAGGTGTGGACTGTTGGTCAGGTTGCTGTCCGTCTTCATGTTTGTTGACCCGCTGCTGGATGTTTCTTACTGTGATGGTGATGGTTTCTGTCTGGGAGATTTGCTGTTGCTCTGTTCTCAGGTCTGCAAGCCACTTTGCACTGGTGTTATGAGTCTTCTTCTCTTTCCCATATGTCTTCCAGTTACTTTCAGTTTCTGTGCTGGTGGCTCTGTGTTATTGTGTTGTTGCACTGATGTGGAGTACACTTGGATGGTTCTTTGAATGAGAGCATTTCTTTTTGGCCCTCTGTTCTTTCTCTAGTGTATTCCTTAGGTTGAGGTAGGCTAGTTGCTGTTGGCTCTTGCTTTAGCAGTCTTAGGGCTTTCAGATGGAGTCAGGCTTGTTTTTTCAGTAGCCGAGTTCTTATCTTTAATCTCACACCCTTCTGTAGTTCCAAGCTGACTAACTTCTTTTCTAGTCGACTTGAGTCTTATTCTTACAACCTCATTTTCCAGGGTTGGGATTTACTACTTGTTGTTTTCTTGATCGTGTTAGCAAGCATACTCCAGGTTCCAGAGGCTGTAGCACTTATTACCAGTTCATTGGTTGAGTTATGGTGGGTGGGGATTAGTAGATTGTTCATGGGCTCTATTGGCATTTCTAAACAATACTAGCTGATGGTTCCTTCTCCACTGGCTTTGGTATAATCGGTCTCGAGGATTGACTTGTAGTAGTTTCTCCAATGTCTCTATGCCTTAATTCAGTGCTGTCGCCTGCAATGGAGAGGGTGGCCCGTGAGTTTCCAGTTCAGGTTGGCTGCACATCCATTGTTCCCGGTCTCTGAGTTGGATGTAATGTGGTGTTGTGTCTATTCTCAAGCTGGTGAGAGCAGCTCCTCTTTACTTATGTGTTGAAGCGTTGGGTAAACTAGCGTTTTCTCAGTAAGTGTGGATGTAGGTCTTTTGTCCATCCACAGTCCCCTCATACGTTTCATGTATCCCCTCTCATTAGGTCTACTGTTGTAGTAGCATTCCATCAATTCCAGGTTCTCTTGTCTCGTCCATGAATGGTTTGTTCCAGTATATAATCATAGGAATAAGTAACCAAACAACATTGTTTGCTGTTATCTTTTATTTTATTATGGTATTTACAATAAATGTGACAAATGTCTTGTCCCCTTTAAGATCCTGCTAGTTTTTATTGGTATAACAATTTTATTTAATAAAAACAAGTGGTATCTCACAAATATATTGTAGAAGAGAAGACTGGCGGTGAGTGTGCTTTCTGCTGCCTTGGTGTGGTGTAGCAGCTCTGTCTTCTCTAGCATCCCAGGCCAATAGTTGCCCCAGTTCTGTGGTGATGTACCTCTTCTCAAAACTCAGCCTCCAATCAGGTCACATTTTAGTTTCACGCCCCTTTTGTGGTAACACAAAGTCCAACAAATAATTCCTTGTGTTAGGTCTCTGGCTTATAGCTCTTAGCCCAATAGCCCTTACATCACTCTCTCAGGGCTCTGAACTGTTCTGACCCTCCTTATGTCAAGGGGTTTCACTCCTCCTTCCCAGTGACTGGGAACCCAGGCCCACCCTCTAAGGTGTGTTCCAGTCCAGGGACCCTAGAATGAGCAGCCAAGGTGTGCTCTCCAGCCATTTTTCCCTGGAGCTATGCATCTCCTCCCCCTCTAGTGATGGCTCAGACTTGCAAGAGACATGATTGAACCAGTAATCTTTAAAGTTTTCAGCTTTAGAATTTACTATACCAAAATACATGGATTTATCTACGTAATTTTAACCATTTTCGCTTTGAGTCATTTTGGGGAATAGGCATGGATGGGGTCCTTTAAATCTGCAACTCTGATACTGAGTTACTCAAAGTAAGAAATGACAACACACAGTGTTCATGTTTGTGAAGGAGTGTGACCCCGGGAGATTGATTGTAGCTTAGGATAATGTGTATAGGAACAAAAGAGGAGAGTTCACCTTAAAAGGGTACCGAGAAACAATACACAAAAGAAAAGGATAAATGCTTACTGTGAGGAAATTTTTGGCTTTTAAGAATATTGATTGCTCTGTCATTTTCTTAGGACTAGAGTATGTACACTAGTCTAGGTTATTGGTAAGACAATCTTGTTGATTTGCCTGCCTTTCAGCCAAATGGTTTTTAGATTTACAATCTACCATTTATATCATTTACAACTTGCAATTAAAAAAGACTCCTTTCAAATATTCTATACTAAGCACAAATCACAGTAACTAACACTTTCAAAACATAGTGTAAAATAAAACAGCATACAATATTAAAGCACAATAGAAGTCACAAAGTTGCATGAAAACAATTTTAAGTATCTCTAAAGGGCCAGGAAAAGGCACAGGCCAAATTGTTATAACCTACCATTATAGGGATAAATTATAATTTTACTAACAACAATTTAGCATTGGTATTGAGGCTTATCCCCCATTCTAAGAGGGGCTGAAATCACAGTTAGGGATGCTGTTACACATACCACAAAAGTTTGTCATTATAAATGATATTCAGCCTTTTCCCTCACTGTATTCTCTGATTCTTAGTGTGTGGAAAGGATTATACACATAAACCAATTAGAGGATTGGAAGTGCTTTCCTGTAAGCAGGAAAGCTCATTTACAGATGTAGAATGAGCTAAATGCATAAAAAACAATGCTGCAAGCTTTTTATATAGCACTAGAGATAACTGGAGTAGTCAGGCACAGAATCTAATCTATTGCATAAGCATTATACAAGAGATATAAACTAGTTCTTTCCTGCAGCAGTGCCATATCTAATCCAAATACACATGGGCTGCATTTTCACATGTTTTGTGTTAGCATTGTTAATACGCATGGCATTATTGGCATAGGTCATATTTAGAGTAAGAAAATACATTTACAAACAAGCTTGTCAGAGTACTAAAAGCTCACATTGTAGTTCAGCTATACCTGGCCTGAGGATAAAAAAAAGAATCTCTGTGTATGTTGGTTTTAATCCTTTAATCCTTACCCAACATAAATATTGACTCAAACATTTTAAAAAACAACAATAAATACTGTATTAGCAATGGGAGAACCTCAAAAGACTCAGAGGTTTGGTTTTGTCTGGAGTTTATCACCAAAGCTTAGCTGATATGTCATATCTTAGGGTATGTCTATACTTCAGCTGGGAGCATGCCTCCCAACTGGGTAGACAGACTCATGCTAGTTCTGCTTGAGCTAGTACGCTAAAAACAGCAGTGCGGATGATTAAGCATGGGCAGCAGCACAGGCTAGCTATCTGAGTACAAGCCTGCCCGATTCCTTGGGTCCATACTCAGATGGCTAGCTCCAGGGCTGGCCTTACCATGAGACGAACTGAGGTGGCCACCTCAGCTGCCAGACTAGGACCCAGAGTGTAGAAAATTGTATCTGCTGCTGGTGCATATGTATTCACCATCTCTGTGCAACTAGAGCAGAGAGGAGTGCTGTGCTGGAGGAAGGAGGTCACAAGAGAAACGGTGAGATGGAATAACAGAAAGCAGCAGGAGCTGCAGGGAGAGAGAGGAGGAGCCTCTTATGTACCTCTCTAGCACCCTCAGGAGCCTGGACTGATTAACACCAGCTTCTCAGGGAGCTTCCTGTTTCCTGCTGCTTCTCTGAACCCACTTGAGGAGAACAGGCAGTCAACTGAGTAGTAGGAGCCAGTTAGGCCCTTAAGACGCTGATATCTTCCCTCACTCAGGCCCTGCTACCAGCCTGCTTATTTGTCCCCTTCAACTGAGTGTTGAGAGCCACTATAGCTGGCACAGAACAGCAGTCATGAGTGAAAGAAGAAAACGCCCTCTGGGGCAGCATTCAGAAAAAGAAGAAAGCAAAGGAAGCTTTTCTATCTAAGCAGGAAGGAGCTCTCCTGAGATACATAGACACAAATGTTCACAGTGAGCCTTCTGGCCCCAGTGAGGATGTGAGTGGTGAGGAGATGCCTGATCTTCCAGTTAGTCAGAGTGCAGGTGACCTGGCAGCTACTGCAGCATCCATATCTCCATCTCAAATGGATGTAACCATGCACATTCCTGAAGAAAAGTGTAGATCAGAGAAGAGTGTGGTGGAGGTGCAAGAAACAGCTGCTGCTGAGTTTAGTTCCTTAAGTCTAGATGATCCAGGACTGTGGACCCACTTGAGCAGTAGCCTGAGGGACTTCCTTGTACTGCATGGGCCACACAGCAAGTGAAAACTTCATGTTCCCCAAAGACAATGAAAATAGAAGTTTCCATCCAACACATTACTGGGTGAAATCCCCAATGGTGACAAAGTGGAGAGGCCATGGCTTATGTACTCAAAAACCCAGAATGCTGCATACTGTTTTTGTTGCAAACTCTCCAGTCTAATGTTCCAGCCACATTGGGTTCTACAGGAACAAAGGACTGGAAAAAATCTGGCTAGAAATCTGGCATGCCATGAGAAGGCAGCAAATCACCAGAGAGCATTCCATAGGTGGAAAGAGCTTGAGATGAGACTAAGGTTAAGGCCACCATAGATGATCAGCATCAAGAGAAGATTGCATCAGAGTCTCTTTTCTGTTCTGAA
Source organism: Chelonoidis abingdonii (assembly GCF_003597395.2). Classification (NCBI taxonomy): domain Eukaryota; kingdom Metazoa; phylum Chordata; order Testudines; family Testudinidae; genus Chelonoidis; species Chelonoidis abingdonii. The sequence continues at coordinate 91,099,056 of NC_133773.1, forward strand.
AAGGCTCATTGCCATTGTGAGAATGCTTGCTACCCAAAAACTAGCACTGCATGTGGCACTTCAGATCAGCTGTATGTGCCAACAATGGAAACTTTCCTTAAAATGTGGAGCTAGAGAATGGCTGAGTTTTCTGATGCTGTACTCCAGGAGCATCTAAGAAGAGTCACCACCCAAGAAATGTACACACACCATACCTTGGAAAAAACAATTCAAAAATGAAAGATCATACAGTTACTGGAACAAAAGTCAAACAGAAGATTGTGGCAGATCTGAAGTCAGCAAGATATACAGACTGTTATTCTGGACTGCACACCTGACATCAGCCATATTTGGAACAATGACTTTAATGGTGGTGCGTTTTGTAAACAACAAGCTTCAGTAGTGACAAAGTTCCCCTCTACCTTGTCAGTGGTCCTGCGCTTTATTGGCAGATTTTGCTCACCTCAGTGATCTTCCCCACAGTCAGGGTCAACTCTCCTCCTTACAAAAAGCTATCAGGAGTTGGGAGGTTTGGTCAGGGAAGAACCAGGCCCGCCCTCTACTCCGGGTTCCAGCCAGGGCCCTGTGGAATGCAGCTGTCTATAGTGCCTCTGTAACAGCTGCTACATGACAGCTACAACTCCCTGGCTACTTTCCCATGGCCTCCTCCAAACACCTTCTTTATCCTCACCACAGGACCTTCCTCCTGGTGTCTGATAAATGCTTGTACTCCTTAGTCCTCCAGCAGCACACCCTCTCACTCTCAGCTCCTTGTGCCTCTTGCTCCCAGCTCCTCACACGCACTTCCTCTCCTCTGGCTCTCCTCACCTGACTGGAGTGAGCTCCTTTTTAAACCCAGGTGCCCTGATTAGCCTGCCTTGATTGGCTGCAGGTGTTCTAATCAGCCTGTCTGCCTTAATTGGTTCTAGCAGGTTCCTGATTACTCTAGTGCAGCCCCTGCTCTGGTCACAGGGCACACCTGACATTATTTGCCATCAACAAATGACTTAATGGTGGTTTGGTAACAACAACAGAACCAGTGAAATGTCCCTGCAATGGTGACTGTCAGAGAGCATTTTCTAGAATTTATTGACATTGATGATACTACAGGAGCTGGTATGACAAATGTGCTTCTTAAAAAGCTGGAAGATACGGGAATTGCGATAGCTGACATGAGAGGTCAGGGCTACGATAATGTGCCAACATGAGAGGAAAGAACAGAGGAGTGCAGACACGGATCTGAGAGTTAAACCCTTGAGCTTTTTTTTGTCCCATGCAGTTCTCATTCATTGAACTTTGGTGGTCAGTGATGCAGCATCAGCTTCTAGTGAGGCTGCTGAATATTTTTTAATGTAAATTCAAAGCATCTATGTATTTTTCTCTGCATCAACTCATTGATGGCAAATTTTGAAGCAACATCTGGAACATCCTCTCTGACACTGAAACCACTGAGTGCCACACGATGGAAAGTCAAGTGAGGCGATAAAGCCTATCAAATACAAATTGGGAAGATAGATGATGCCATAGTTGCCATTATGGAGGATAATGCTATGACAGGAACTGTTCGTGGAGAACAGTGGCAGGGAAAATGGAATCACCAGAAACATACATAACTTCAAATTTCTGTGTGGCTTAGTGTTGTGGCATGACATACTGTTTGAAATAAATGTTGTAAGCAAAGACTCCAAGGTGTTGACCTTGATATATCTGGAGCAATGGAACAACTGGACAAAGCAGAGTCATACCTACAGTCTTACCGGTCAGATGAGGGATGTTCTGAAGAGTGCACAGAAGTTGGCAGAGGAACTTTACACTGAAGCTATTTTCCCACCCATTCAAGAATACAAGAGTCACCAAAGAAGACGACGTTTTGATTACGAGGCATGGGATAATCCCATAAGAGATCCCAAACAACAATTCAAAATTGAATTCTTTAACCAGGTGCTAGACTGTGCGATACAGTCAGTTGAAGAATGTTTCATGCAGCTCAAGGAACACAGCAGTGTATTTGGGATGTTGTATGCTATTCCAAAACTCCTCACTATACTTGAAGACCTACACCAGCAATGTAGGGCACTAGAGACAGGGTTGACACATGATGATGTGCAATTTTGATGCGAGTGATTTAGGTGATGAACTGAAAGCCTTTTCAAGATACATTTCAGCAGGATCAACTCCAAAGGCTGTTCTGGAATATATGTGCACAAATAGGATGACCACCCTCTTTCCAAATGCTTTTGTTGCTCTAAGCATACTTCTAACACTTCCTGTAACAGTTACCAGTGGAGATTGCAGCTTCTCCAAACTGAAGTTAATGAAAAAGAAAATCTATGCTCCACAATGACACAGGAGAGGCTGGTTAGCCTTGCAACCATCTCAATAGAGCATGAGCTGGCCCAGACTGTGGACTTTCAGCAGGAAGCAGTTCAAATCTTTGCAACCAAGAAGGCACAGAAAGCGCCACTTTGATTATTCAAACAGATAAAAATGCCAGTATTTACTGTGCAGACAAGAAAAGTTACATGTGCTGTTCAGGTGTTTGAAAGTTACTTAAAATTTTTGAACAAGACATTTTAAGTTGTTAGTTCTCATTTATTGGGGTAAGCAGCAGAGCAGTACCATGAGAGTAGTATAGGGTGCCCAGACATCCTGATAAAAATCGGGACCATCTCAATATTTGTGTGTTTGACCTGCGTCCCAGCCGATCTTTGGTTGTGATGCAATTTGTCCTGATATTTTTCTCTGCCGGAAGCACTGGGTTTTTTTGTTTGTTTGTTGCTCCACTAGCAGCACTCGGCTTTTTTTTTTTGCTCTGCCGGTGGACACCCCACCCCATGTGTCCCGATATTTTCTTCATCTCATCTGGTCACCCTAGAGGAGTACAACAGGAAGAAGGCAGAATTGAGACCTTTCAAAGTTTTGGCCCAAGCAAGAGGGCATGGAGGAGTCATTTGAGCTCCCTGCCTCAGGTGCCAAAATGTTGTGGGCTGGCCCTGGCTAGCTCATCCCACCATGTCCACACTGCTATTTTTAGCTTGTTAGCTCAAGCAGAGCTAACACGTCTGTCTACCTGACCTGAGAGGCATGCTTCCAGATGCAGTGTAGACCTACCCTTTGGGGCCCAACCATTCCCACCGCTACTCGCCTTCTGCCAGCAGCAGATCTTTAAGTGATGTTTTAAGAAGGAATGTCTTGCAAAAATGTTCTCCCTTAACTTGCACTAAACCAGAGCTTAATTTATGGCAGGGCTTGCAAGGGTTGACCCCAAGCACCTGTAGGCTTGCCAATTCATAGCACTGGTTCCTCTGGGCTGCATCAGTTATGAAAGTAAAAAAATTGCTTGAGACCTGTTACCTCTTTCATTACAAAGTAAGTACTGCACTAAACCCTGTCCCACAAGGTGCCTGTCACACCAAAGAGCAGGAATGAGGGAATTGTGAAACCATTCCATTTAAACAAAAAGATTCTCAGACATAACCAAGTAGAGAGTAGGATCAATCTGGCAAATAAATTGTTATTATCTGCACTTGCTGGAAATGCTTACCCTAAAACACACAGGGTAAAATCCTGACCCCATTGAAGTCAATGGGAGTTTTGCCATTGACATAGCACACAGGAACCAAATTCCCCAGTAACAGCTTTTGTAACCCAAACCAACCAGAATTGATCATTTTTGCACAGCAGCTCCATCATGCTGCACACCTAGGCAGTGTAGACCAACAGAGTCTGCTCCTGAAGTCCTTTTCCCTAATACATCACTAGGATGTCACAGGAGAGCTCATTCAAACCCTACTTACAACTACATGAGCCCCAGGGCTAGGATCCATGGCAGAGGTGATTTAACAGGATCTAGATAGGAAGTAAATTTCCTCAGAGTTAGGGATCTCATCCTTGGCAGATGGTGATTTAAGAATCCAGAGATGAAGTGAACTCCATCTGAGGTAGGGAAATCCCAACCCTCCCTTGAATTTAGTACAGACTTTAACAAGGAGCTCCAGAGTGCCCCATCCAGCACATAATTCGTGTCTCTACATCAGGGAACAGTCATTAAGCCCATTTCCACACTTCTGGCTAAAGGCTTATTCAGGAGTCAGCCAATATTCCCTCTTTAGAAAAGGTTCTTTTCAAAGAGTGGCTGGCCAGCCTGCTCCCTCCTCTTTCTGTTTAGGTCATAGCTGAAAATAGGCTCTGCCTAAGCTGAGAAAGATCTAATGGAAAAGTAGCTGCTCTGCTTCTATATTTTGCCTCCATAAATACTGACTTTTAAGATGTTTGATGTGTGACTCAGAAGAGATTATAGACTTGTTCAGTGCTTTAATACTAGGATCTTTGACACTACAGAAAAAACTTGAGTGATGTTTGATATTTTACTTTTTAAACTTCAACAAAGAAAAGGGGTTTTTTGCTGTTGTGTGTCCCCCCGCCCTGCCCCGGAGTATACTTGTAACATTATTTTGAGTAACAAGATGGCACTATTGTAGAAAGCCTTGCTCGTTCTGCTTCACTGAACGTATTGGAGTTAGATACTAACACATCACCAGTAATGTTCTGTTCTCTAAGGATATGTCTACACTTAAAACGCTAGCCGCTGTAACATTTCAGCATAGCCACTACCTGCATTGACAGGAGCAGTTCTCCTGTCAGAATAGGCAATCCACCTTCCCAAGCAGCAGTAGCTAGGGCCTGGTCTACACTACACGTTTAAACCGAATTTAGCAGAATTAAACCGATTTAACCCTGCACCCATCCACACAACAAGGCCCTTAATATCAATATAAAGGGCTCTTTAAACCGGTTTCTGTACTCCTCCCCGACGAGAGGAGTAGCGCTGAAATTGGTAAAATAGCCATGTGGATTAGTGGTTAGTGGGCCGCAAATCGCGGTATTGGGCCCCGGCTGTATCCGACAGTGCACCACGGAATGCTCTGGAAAGCAGTCTGAACCTGATGCACTGTCCAGGTACACATGAAAAGCCACCACGAACTTTTGAATTGCATTCCTGTTGCCCGGTGGAGTCTGATCACATGGGTGGCGATGCAGTCCCAAATCCAAAAAGAGCTCCAGCATGGACCGTACAGGAGATACTGGATCTGATCGCTGTATGGGGAAACAAATCTGTTCTATCTGAGCTCCATTACAGAAGATGAAATGCCAAAGCATTTGAAAAAATCTCCAGGCTATGATACAGAGTCCACAGCACAGTGCTGTGTGACAAACGTAACGGAAAGCCAAAGAATCAAATGGACACTCATGGAGTGGGGCGGGGGACTGAGGACTCCTGCTATCCCACAGTCCCCGCAGTCTCCGAAAGTATTTGTATTCCTGGCTGAGCTCCCAATGCCTGTAGGGTCAAACACATTGTCCGGAGTGGTTCAGAGTGTATCTCGTCAATTTAGCCCTCCTCCCCGCCCATGAAAGAAAAGGGAAAAAAGTTGTTTGACTTTTTTCAATGTCACCCTATGTCTACTGCATGCTGCTGGTAGACGCAATGCTACAGCACTGAACAGCAGCATCCTCTCCCCTCCCCTCCCCTCCCCTCCCCTCCCCGGTGGCAGACGGTACAGTACAAAAGGACTGATAGCCATCCTCATCATCAACCCGTGAGTGCTCCTGGCTGTCCTCAGGTGATGTCGGCTGGGGGCGTCTGGGTGAAAATAGGAATGATTCCCGGTCATTCCCGGCAGATGGTACAGAATGGCTGGTAACCGTCCTCATCATAGCAACTGGGGGCTGAGTTCCATCAAGAATTCTACCATTGACCTAACCTTGTCTGCAGCAGGGGATTAGATCAGTAGAGCTACATCTCTTAGGGCTGTAAATTTTTCACACCCCTGAGAGACGTAACTGTGCTGATGTAAGTTCCAAGTGTAGACCAACCCTAAGAAACTTTAGGTGCAATTGCTGTGTATATGTTATACTCCCCAAAAGCAAACAAATTATTACATGCCAATGCCAAAATCTTACAATACTTGTCTGATAAGCAGTCATGTGTTTTGTATCTTGGATGATGACATAATGGCAAACTAAAAGAGAGGAGGCTGGAAGAGAACAAAAGGGAGGATAATGCTCTTAATAAAACAATGATGGCAACTTTATACTACAGCAATGCCTAAAGGATGTGACCAAAATCAGGGTCTCAGTGCCATGCATTATGCAAACAAACAGTAAGAGAGAGTCTCTGCTCCAAAGAAAGTACAATCTAAATCAGGGACCAGCAACTTTTGGCATGTGGCCCACCAGGGTAAGCACCATGGCAGGCCGGGCCAGTTCGTTTACCTGCCGCATCTGCAGGTTTGGCTGATCGTGGCTCCCGCTGGCCGCAGTTCGCCGCTCCAGGCCAATGGGGGCTGCGAGAAGTGGCATGGGCCCACCAGGGGGCTTACCCTGGCGGGCCATGTGCCAAAGGTTACCGATCCCTGGTCTAAATAGACCAGATGGATAGTGAGTGGTAAAAAGGAAATATTATTTATCTCCATTTAAAGAAGGATTTGACACTATGTGTCTTTCCATGTAGTTCTAAAGAATCTAGAAGTGGAGCCCATTTTTCTCGTTTCCATGCCCTTTGTAAGATAAAAGATTGTTTCCAAAATGCATGAACAGAAGCCACTACAGAAGAAGCAAGATCTGTTATCCATGGTTTGAGAATAGCTTCCTTTGCAATTACTAGCTAAAACAGACATGCTAATTTTTTGAATTTTACTCAAGTTAACATCTGTCCATATACCTAAAGCACAAGTGTAATAACTATTCTACAGGATTTGAAGATGAAAAAAATGAGCTGCTTTGCAGTGTATTTAACAATGTAGCACAAGACTATGCAACAAATATGCAATAAGATTAGCCTTGAATGAGGACAAGAGGTTTAAAATGGGAGTCCCTCTGAAGAACTAGAGGAATTACACTGTTAGAAGAACAGCCTTCTTGAAGACATAGTGTAAGTAAATTGTAGGTCTCACAATTTAACAGTCCCTTTATCACTGTCAGCTCAGTAGGCCCACTTCAGCTTCAATTTAAGAACAAGAATCTTAACACTGTTTTTGGTAAGACTAAAATTGGGCCAGATGTGAGCATCATGTTTTGTTGAATAAGTATTCTAAAGGCAGACAAAAAAGCTAGTGAATTTCTCAGGTGGAATCTTGAAGTGGACAGCCCTGCCTCTGTTTGTGAAATGTTTTAATCCCAGGAACTGACAATAAGAGCTTCCTGTCTGATTTTAACTACCGGACTGGGTTACAGGATGAGACATGGCCTCTCAAAGAATTCTACACCAGGCTGCTCAGGTTAATTACACTCTGAAGTAAACAAGAAGTCAGTGGAAAGACTTGAGCCCAGATGTTATGTGCTCATCGTAATTAGCCCTTTTTATGACTGAAGCAGCTTCATTCCATACTAGTTAGAGCTTCCAGGTGACCTTCAAGGGTTGCCTGAAGTAGAGCACAATACAATAGTATAGGCTGGAGATGCCAAAGGCATTTATAACTGTTGGGAGGTCCACATTACAGAGGAGTGAAGACCGTTTCTTCACTATGTGTAGGTGATTAGGATGCCTGGAACCTGCCACAATAGAAATAATACTAAACTATCATCATCAGGATGCAGGAACTTGTAACATCCGGAGTTGCCTCAGCATATGCTCTGTTCTCAAGCACTCATTTCACCAATACTGTCAATCTCAGAAAGTTGTCAACCATAGTATTTGAACAATAATGCAACTCAACACAAATTCCACTTGGACTTCAACTTCACATGACCCAAGAGGCCTGATGGAATTGCTGATGTTGTACACCAAGAGAGACCAGATGAAAATGTCCATGATTTGCTTTTAGAATAATAAAATCCTTATGTGCCCTATGGTCCACTCCTCTCTGCATAACATAGCCAGGAATGAGACTGTTTGGATCATAGAGAAGACACGGATAGTTCAGCAACATACTGCCCCCAGTGCCCCACCACCACGTAGTTGCTAGGAGGCTCCCTGTAGCAAAACACACATATTATTCTAAATTAGTGATTGGGAAAGGTCACAAGGAAGGTGGAGCCAGGGACTGCTGTTGTCCATTGAGTACTCCCATTCAAAAAGGCTTTACGTTATGGGGCAAATTTCAGTGTAGTGGAATGTTGCTCGTTGCATCAATGGCAGACACTATATGGCTTTCATATCACACGCACATACACCAGCACAGAGAGAGGTACAGTCACTGCCAGCAGACCAAGAGCAGTACATCCATGAGACAGGTTTTCTGAGTTGATGGGTGTGGGGTGAGGGAATGGGAGGCTGGTATGAACCAGACACTGACTATCTCAGCAGTTCTAAACCAGGCCAAGTAGGAACAGACTGTCAGAGTTCTGCATTCCTACAATCTCATTAATCTTACCTCTCATTTCCAATTCATTTATTTAAGCTTTGTCACAGAATGACAAGTCAGTTCACAGAATTCAAAATCACAACACCTCTGGTCTTGCTCCTGTAGGCAGGTGAAGCCCCACCAAACTTAGTAATTGGGTAATTTTCCACCATATGCAGCAGCACTGTCTGTGCAGCACTGCTTTTGTAAGCCCTATTTATGTAACATGTAGTGACAATGCTCATGATTCAAATAAAAACAGTTCAGCAGGACCAGACACCAATGGGGAGCCCGGGATATGTACTGCAGTGACCAAGGAAGTTTGAATTATACAATCTTAAACGAACAAATTCTATTTAGATATTCAGTCTATTTCCCTGCCAATGCAGGATTGTTTTCTACAGTGCACTTTCTATTTCTTTTTTACTAAAAAAACAAACAAACAAAAAAAAACCGCAAACACACACACACACCCCACAACGAGAAGTTCTTGTGGCATCTTAGAAACTAACAAATTTATTTGGGCATAACCTTTTGTGGGCTAAAACCCACTTCATCAGATGCATGGAGTGAAAAATACATTAAGCAGTATATATATTACAGCACATGAAAAGATGGGAGTTGTCTTACCAAGTGGAGGGGTCAGTGCTAATGAGGCCAATTCAGTTAAAGTGGAAGTAGCCTATTCTCAACAGTTAACAAGAAAGGGTGAATATCAGCAAAGGGAAAGTTACTTTTTGTAGTGACCCAGCCACTCCCAGTCCTTATTCAGGTCTAATTTGATGGTATCCCATTTGCAAATTAATTCTAGTTCTGCAGTTTCTCATTGAAGTCTCTTTCTGAATTGTTTTTATTGAAGAATTGCCACTTTTAGGTCTGTTATTGAGTGTCCAGGGAGACTAAAGTGCTCTCCTACTGGTTTTTGAATGTTTTTTTTACTGTTACCCATTACCTCACTCCACTATGCTATAAAGTTAGATGCAAGTTTAGCCTAGACTGCATCATGATGGACCATCAAACCACATAGGGTGAAAGGTTTTCAAATGATTTGGTGAAATATTAAAAATATGAAGGTGATAAGTTCAATTTGTCAAGAGAAATTAAAACAAATTCTCATTCCTATGGAGAAGCTCACACTGTCCTTGTACTTATTCCAGGATTACAGCAGACACTTCAATTTTCAGTGAAGTTCACAAGATCTCTTTCAATAACATTCAATTCCCTAAAAATGAGACAAACCCCTTTTAAATTAAAAGACCCATGTAAAAAAACAAAACTTGCCAAATGGCTTCCAGTAAAAAGACAGTAATAGCAGCCATATGTTCCTGCCTAATTCACAGCAGACAGCGAAGACGCCTGCAGTACAGTAGTACAGAAAGGGACAGTAAACTTACCACAGGAGTGAAAAGTGCCGAAGTGACAACATGCTGCAGTAAAGTTTCAGTGTAGCTCGTCTTCAAGAGACCTGAACCCTCTGAAATGAGGACATGATTAGGATTGGAGGACTGAGGATCAAATCCAACACATCCTATGCTAACCTCAGAACAATTGCCTTGCTTCTTTTTGAACATCCATTGCAAATTACTACGGCATGGACACCTGTAACAGAGCACAGAGAGATATGTACTTCATAGTCTTGTTTTCCAATGTACTGCTGACTGTTTCAGACTGGGGCCATATGATTCAACTGTATGTGTGCCAGACAAAGTACACTACTTGCCTTGGCATAATTCCGTGCAAGAGACACCTATGCCCTTTGCCCTGTGCAACTGAATGCTGAAACTCTGACCTATGAGCCTTCTCCAGTGGTATCACAGAAGACACTGCTTCTTGAAAATGAGTTTTTCAACCGGACTTACTCTAGATTCCTTGGGCAAGTGTTGTGTGCATATCACAAGGCAAGATATGGTGCTAATTTTTCAGGTCTTTGTCACAGCTTTTTTTCTTGTGTCTGCCATCACTGCACTGTTTTTCCACATGAGAGGAACATGTGGTTCTTACATTTTATATAGGGACTTTTTCTCCAGCATGATCCCAAAACACTTCGAAGTATGTGTAAACACTACTGACACTTTTGCCCACCAAAGCAAGGCAGGCATGTTTGAAGAAGAATGTGGCAACTATTTAACAATTCTAGCAACACTATACAACAATTTAGCTTAGAAGTGAAGAAAAATTATTTTAGGTAAGCAAAGTATAATTGTCCAGGATGGAATTTGGCCAGGAGACCAGCGTTTGAATAGTCTCACTCTTTCAAAAGGGATTTTAAGATTTTTACTGACCAGAAGTCAGCAGGACTTGAGTTTTGCATCTCACCCAAAACATTAACTAATAAATTAATTATTATTCCTTACTATTGTGTGGCAAGGCACTTCTTTCGCCTCCTCAGCCTCAGTGTTTCTCACTCTGGCAACTGGGGGACATAAAAAAAAAATCAGTTCTACTCCAGAAGTTTTTAATTCTTCATTTTGGTTTATTTCTTTCAATATGTTGAAGGTGATCCTGAGAGTAAGCCCAAGTAGGCGCTTGTCTACACTTACAGTGCTGCAGTAGTGACGCAGCTGCACCAATGTAGCACTTTGTGAAGATGCTACCTATGCTAATGGAAAAGCTTCTCCTGAGAGTCTCTGGGCTTCTGGAAAAATCTGCTAATAGATCTTAACATTGACATAAAAAGATCGTAAGTCCAGTAAAATATTTCAAAGCTATGCCTACAGCAGTTTTTTAGACATTTTCTGTAATAAACAGGGAAATTTATGATCTAATTTAGTAGCATAACATGTCCAGAGGGAGCAGAGATGCATTCAAACAGGGTATGAGAGAATGTTTACAAAGGCACTTATTTACAGTAGTATGAAGTATACAGACTGTGTTCATTACATTATGCATAGAAATATTTGTTCTTTCTAAGTTCAAACTATGCCATATCATAACTTTTAATACATCTGTTTGTCTGCATTAGGTTCTGTCTTGTTTGTTTTGGTTTGGACTGGGTTTTTTGGTGCACTGATCTCTCTCCATTATGCATCTTACTTTAATAATATAGTTTGAAAAGTTATTAGCCAGTTTGAGTTAAAGAGTAGAAATAGCTTTTGTGCATAAGTAGATTTGTTACTGTGTAGCATTGGTTGATGGTTACAAACATTACCAAAGGTTATTGTGAAGATAATCCATGCAGCCAGAGGACTGAAGCAACAACAAAAGACTTATTTTTTTATTTTCTTATGTAAGTAGACTGGCAGAGATCCAGCTCTCTCTTTCTGAAAGCTAGTCTGAATCAACAACACAGCAGATATTCTGGAGAAGTTACAACAAACTGAAAAACGTGAATTCCTCTGACAGGCTTTATTGCTTTAGAAAGAATAGTTTCCTTGTTTTGGAAAATCTGCCACTAAAATCAATTCAGATTAATACCAAAACATGCTAGGATAGCCAAACAATCAAACCAGAAAATTAAATTTTTAGAGTAATATCAAGAACTGGTCAAAAACCCAACAAACCGCCAAAGTGCCTACTCAGGAAACCAAATAAGTCATAATATGATTCTTAAATGAGAGATAAATATTAAAAGTCCTTCCTTGCCATTTTTTCATATTAGCTTTATTTAGTTGCAAATATGAAAAAAAAAGAGACAGAGTTGCAGTCTGATACAATTTCTAACTTTCTCAAACTTTCAGTCATAGCACTTCAGGTTGTGATCTTATCTACCCCTGAAAGCTGAGCAGGGGGGCCTGGTCACATAGTTGACTGGGAAGTGAAAAGGAAAACCCTGGGTACTGCAGAAAGTGGTGATTCAGTGGGTGGCATTCTTTCTTCTAATTCAATATTCAATCAATGCCACAGCATTGTGCTTGAGAGAAGAATATGTTATTGGAGGTGCCATCTTTTGGTAAGACACAAAACATTGTGATCATCAAAATCCTGTGGCACTTATTGCCAGAGTAGAGATGTCCACACCAAAGTCCTAGGGAGATTCTAGCCTGGAGAACTACATTTTGACGACCAGGAGTTTCAACTAGATTCGGTGTTCTTCTTCATTTCATGTCCTAAGTTATAGAGTAAAATTGCTGGTAAACAGCTGCTATGTTCCACCTCAAAATAGGTGATGTAACTCCAGTGCCAATATAAGTAATGTACTTATATATATTTAGCTTACATTGCCAAAATATATCTTAAGACTTACATACATACAGATGTATGGTGATTTAGCTGCAATAGTACCGGTTAACAATAAAAGATGCTTTTGTGGTTTTTTTCCCCTATCACTTAGGGCTTAAGTCATAGAAAACCCCCCCACAAAAGCATCTTTTATTGTTAACTGGTACCATTGCAGCTAAACCACCATCTCAGCCATCTCTTCATAGAGTGAATTCATACTGATTGCCCCAGGAAGTTCTTCTGACCCATGGCTAAAAATCACATAACTGATTCTTTTCAATATATACTGTATGCATGTATACTTTATATATACACCTCTACTCCGATATAACATGAATTTAGATATAACGCAGTAAAGCATAGCTCCGGGGGGCGGGGGGGCGGGGCTGCACATTCGAGCGGATCAAAGCAAGTTCGATATAACACGGTTTCACCTATAACGCAGTAAGATTTTTTGGCTCCCAAGGACAGCGTTATATCGGGGTAGAGCTGTGTGTGTGTGTGTGTGTGTGTGTGTGTGTGTGTACACACACACACACACTTATATATATGGAGTTTTGAAACCATGGGTGTGAATTGTACCCCAACAACTCTTTGTATTAAGTCCTATTTTTATTCCTTTCTTGACAAACACTGCTGGCTTCGAGAATGAATTAATGTAGTTCTTCAGAGAGAACAGCAGGGAGCACTAAAGAGCACAAATACCAGTAAGAACTCTCCCCAAACACAAGAAAGGTTGCTTCCTTCACTGCTCACCTTATAATAAATTGCCTCTTTGTGACTGTATTTCTATTCAATTTCTATAAATTAATTCACATTAATAGAAGATTTTGAGACCTTATCTATGCTATCATGACAACTTGAGTGAAAAGACACAATCACAGCTGTTGTCTGACTAAATTACATACAACATGGGGACCCAGTTAGGTCCCAGCCACACTACCAATTTAACTGTGTTCATCACGGGCAAGAAATAAATTACAAATGGATCTCCTAATTCAGTTAGTTGTGGTTTAGATGGGGCTGGAGCATTATGGCAGTAGTGAGGGGCCTACAAGGCTGTTTCCAGATACTGTGCAAGATTCTATTAGTAACTGTATGTATTTTAATATCAACCCATCTTTCTACATGAGCTGTGGACAGGTAAGGATTTTGTCTCCATACCCAAAAGATTACTGATGTTTTATATGAAGTGTGTATGTATTTTTGTGACAAGAGTGACCTATGAGATAAAGATGTGGGAGCAACTTCTGGCATCAAAATAGAAAGTAATTTTATAAAATGTACTTAAAACTTAGTAAAATGCAAGATCAATATTATCTTTTATTTGTTCTCCTGTAGGATGCATGGTTTCTTGAAATAATTAGAGCTATGGACCCAAATGTACACTCTCCCCTGAAATCTATGCATTGAGGATCCCCTCAGATTTCCCCCACCAGGAATAAAAGGGGGTCTGCTGCAACATCAGCCTTTTGGATCCCATGGAAGACTGTTTGTGGATCCACAGATCAGAGAGGGGGGGAGAATCATGGAATATCAGGGTTGGAAGGGACCTCAGGAGGTCATCTAGTCCAACCCCCTGCTCAAAGCAGGACCAATTTCCAACTAAATCATCTCAGCCAGAGCTTTGTCAAGCCTGACCTTAAAAACCTCTAACGAAGGAGATTTCACCACCTCCCTATATAACCCATTCCAGTGCTTCACCACCCTCCTAGTCAAAAAGTTTTTCCTAATATCCAACCTAAACTTCCCCCACTGCAACTTGAGACCATTACTCCTTGTTCTGTCATCCGGTACCACTGAGAACAGTCTAGATCTATCCTCTTTGGAACCCCCTTTCAGGTAGTTGAAAGCAGCTATCAAATCCCCCCTCATTCTTCTCTTCTGCAGACTAAACAATCCCAGTTCCCTCANGAGGCAACGGTGGGGGAAAGAGTTTTCTTTCCTTGTGTTAAGATCCAGAGGGTCTGGGTCTTGGGGTTCCCCGGGCAAGGTTTTGGGGGACCAGAGTGTACCAGGCACTGGAATTCCTGGTTGGTGGCAGCACTATAGGTCCTAAGCTGGTAATCAAGCTTAGGGGAATTCATGCTGGTACCCCATCTTTTGGACGCTAAGGTTCAGAGTGGGGAATTGTACCATGACAGGGTTCATACCAAATAGCCAAAGAACCACATTACTTTCAAGTCTTTCCATAGGCTAAAGTAAATAGTTATCAATAGCACTTTCCTGTAAAGTAACATTTTTGAACCTCAAGGGGTTTAAATGTCATTAAAAGAAAAGCCCTGGCAGAACTAGATAACCTATTCCTATTTTACAATCAAGAAGGGCAAATTGTGGGCATGAATTGGAATTGGTTCCAGCAGTCAATTTCCTTCAGCCAAAGAGGAGTTGGCATACATTTGCTAAACGTGTACCTTTTCACATTAAAGATCAGTTTAAGATACAGTTTAAAGGGAACAATTGCTAAGTTTAATACTGGACTTAGTGTATGCTCCCAAAAGCAAAACACTTAGATTTTTTTTACATATTGCAACATCATTGGGAAGGGAAAATTTATACTTGAAGGCAACTGATTGTACTTGCCTCCCTCCCACCCCAGAGAAAGATCTGACAGACAAGATTGATAAGGAAACAGGTGCAGCATTAACCTTTCTATACCAGCAATTCAGTCTCTAGATTGCTAGAGAAAATTGCATCCAGGGGAACAAGTGTATACAGTGTATTCACACTCATTTATATGTTACAAGATATTCAATGTTAGTTTTTAAAGCCTTAATGAAGTAGGCAAGATCTACAGAAGTTGGCCCTATTACATAGTCACATGGTGCTCCATTGGAAGTAATATTTGGTACTGAGATGGGGCCTAAAGAATTCTTTCCAAAAAAAAAAAAAGTGGCCTTTATCCTGGAAAAGCAAGCAAACATCAGGCTAGGTCTACACTGGCACTTTTGTTGCTAAAACATGTGTCACTCAGGTGTGTGAAAAGATACCCCTTGAATGACACAGTTTTAACAAAGCGCTGACGTGAGCTACAATCCCAGTGATAAAGTTACTGCCCCTTGTTGGAGTTGGTTTCATTGTGTCACAGGGAAAGAGTGGCCATGCAGCGTACCTTACAACAGCATGGTTGTAGCAGCACAGCCGTGGCGTGGCAAGTTGTGCAGTATAGACATGCCTGAGTTATAGCAAGTTAACAAGGTATTGTTAATACTTAAACAAAATAAAGATAGCTGCTTCTGATAGAAGATCTAAGCAGTATTTAGGGGTCAATTAATAAGCCTAACTTAATTTAAGAATATTAGAGCTCACACTGAAACTAGAAGAGGAAATAAGTTTGGATTCATAAACAGGTTCAAAGAAGTATAACAACCAATATTAGGGGGAAATGGAATGTTTGACAGATTACAACTAAAAATCCATTAAGTATACAAAGCAAATGTTTTATGAAGGAAATAAGTGATAAGTTACTGGCTCAAAGGGATTCAAAAGCAGCATCTTCCACCAGTTAAAAAAAGTCAGCAAGATAGCATAGCGCACTATGGTGTGTAACTACTAGTACTTATGATAGAAGACTCTGTACTTCAGATACTCCAAGATGATGCTATTCAAAAATATCAGGCTTACTAAAGATACATGAAATCAACTATAATAGAAGAAGAAATCTTTGAGACAGTAACAAGTATGAAGAGTGATGACTTTCCAGCTGAACTTCGAGATATTTAAGGATATCAGTAGGGCCCTTGAGGGATACGTCTAATCGTATGCTATTCTGTTAGTTCATGGGAGACCCTCCCCTATGGAAAAAAAACTTTTGTTCTCACTAAAGCTGGAAGAGACCTTATCGTAGGCTGTTCTTACTGGCCCATGTCACTACATAATCATGATAAAATTTTTATCATGAACACCAGCTAACCAACTGTAGTCCATGCACTCAGTTTATATAAACCCAGATCCAACTGGATTAGTTAAAGATAGTCATATTTGTAGAGTTCTTGGAGTCATTCATAGTGCCAGAGGAGAGTCCATTTCTTTTGGAATCACTTGCTGCAGAGAAAGCTTCTGAAAGAATGGAGTGGAACTTTGTTGAAAGTCCTGTCGCATATGGATGTTGGTGCTTAAATGGATAACTGATCTTTATACCAGCCNTGAAAGCAGCTATCAAATCCCCCCTCATTCTTCTCTTCTGCAGACTAAACAATCCCAGTTCCCTCAGCCTCTCCTCATAAGTCATGTGCTCCAGCCCCCGCAGGACTGTTGACTGTGAGTGGACAGTCCAAGCAATGAGTGGGAGAGCTGCAGCCCTATGATGGGATGACCACACCAACCCTGAAAAGGTTAAGGAAACTGAGAAAGGTCCAATTAGTGTGATAGGCCACACAAGGGGAGGAGGCTGGAGAAACAACCTCTGATTGGAACATGAAGCTCAGCTGAGCACGTGTGGGGTGGGCTAGTATAAAGCCAGGAAGTAGGCAACAGAAATTGTGGTGATGAGGAAGTCAGTATCTACCTCCTGTGCATTAGAGAGGGAAGGAGGAAACCCAGGGAGCCTGGCACTTATGGAAAGGCATACTGAGAAGAGTGGAGAAGAAAGCCTGTGGAAGGCAGAGCAGGAAGCAGCCCAGGGAGAGAGCAGCAAGATTGGGGACTGAGTAGACCTTGTTGTAGGGTCCCTCGTATGGAACCCAGAGTAGTGGGTGAGCCCGGGCTCCCCTACCAGCCACTGATGGAGTGGCATTGCCTGGACAGTAGGTCCAGGTTGACTCTTTATCCCAGAAGGGGAAAACACGTAGTGACATGGCCAGAGGTCTGATTCTCAAAGAAGAAGAGCACGGGCTACAGTGTGAGAGAGGACAAGAGGTCGAGATACTGCGAGGAGAGGTGTTGGACCTAAGAGACCTATGCCCTGTCCAGAGCTTACAAGAGCAGGAAGGAGGAGGTCTCACCTGCAGTGAGAGATTACCCCATGACACCCCTCCCCACTCCACCCTTGTGCCCAGTAGAATTCAGGAAGGAGCTCTAAAGCAGCTTAAGGCTGTCTTATTTTTCAAGCCCCGCCGCACTCTGCAATACCTCCACCAGGCAGCTGCCAGCTGTGGGAGCCCTATCAGAGGGTTCTGTTGAACCCAGGTTACCAGGGTTTGAGTGGGGAACTGCCAAAGACCAAGAGGCTTGGGGCTCCTGAGCAGATGTTTCTAGCATTTCATAGCTCCAATGGAAATCTGGGTATGCTTTGTTCTGTGGGGGAAGATGGAAGACAAACATAACATAGAACAATGGGGGGAGGAACTCTACAAGGAAAAACCTTGTAGAGATTTCATCCCCTTTAGCATCTGCCTATGGGTTTTCCCACATGAGAAGACAAAAATAATAATTAACAACAATTTGGTTTTACATAGATCTTTCATATATTTTGGATGAGAAGAATATAATCAATGTCTAATCTAAGTAGGTACTTATATGCATGCACATCCGCAAACATTGTAGTATCTGAGCACCAAATAAACATTAATACACTTTTCCTTATAACATCCCTGTGAGGTGAGTATATTCCCAGTTTTACATAGGAGAAACCGAGGAACAAAAATTAAGTGACTTGCTCAAAGTCACAGGGGAGGCCTGTGGCAAAGGCAGGAATTAAATCCAGAGCTTACAAGTCCCTGTCCAGCGCCTTAACCACAAGATCATCTTGCTCAGGTATTCAAGGGGATAAGAAATTGTCTTTACTACAAGAGGCATTCAAAAAAATTTAAAGTAATAGGAACAAATTCTGCTCTCTGATTTCACTGAAGTTGCTCCAGATTTATGCTGGCCTAGTTGAGAGAAGAATTTGTCCCATAATTTCTGGAAGTGCTTGGCTACGCCGCAAACACAGCACTTATGTAACACTGCATAATCACCTGACACTTTGTAGCTGATTTTCCAAGAATGCTAATCCACTTTTCCTGAAACTATCCCTTTACTGAGCAAATATCTGTAGGCTATTTTTGTATGTCTGTTTCAGAGCTAGCCAAGAATGCTGTCATGGAGTAAACAAGAGAATATTTTATACTCTCAGACATAAGAGATAAGGACAGAATTCTTATAGCAAAGCAGAGTGACTTGTCATATAAAAGGGGCACACAACGTCACCATTCCTTGCTTGGGAACCGCAGTCATAGTGAAATGAAGCTGCTCCTAACCATTAAAAAAAGCTTTCCCATAAGAACAGAGAGGCTTCATTCTTCATTTTCTTTCCCAACAAACTGAGGATTCCTCCTTCTAGCAAGGAATGTTTGTGGATGGTGCAAAGCAATTATTAGGCTGTCCTGAGGAAGAGCAGAGCTATATGTAGCACAGCTTGATACTAGGTTGGAGCCAGAAGTAATTTGAACTTGTTATTCCCTGTAGCTTTATGTTTTGGGGTTCTTTTGCTGTAGACTATTGATAAAGTGTTTTTTTTTAATCAGATGTCTAAATATATAATAAGTAGCAGTTCCAAGCTGTACTGTATATTAGTGGGCCAGATCCTCATCCCATTGGATTCAGTGCCATAGACTTCAATGAGACCAGAATTTGGCCCAGTATTATGCTAAGTATGTATCACTTAGTGCCGCAATATCAGGGTTATTCTTTATTAATGATATTTGTGCATATGGTTTATTCATGTCTCTTGTGATACTTACGGGTCCTGCTCACATAGAACTGTCCCTAACATAACAGAATTAAAAGGCACTGCTGGGCACAGGAGGAGGGAGAGGGCATAAGGATCCTTCCTCTGTGCCATTGTCTATTTCCTCAGTACAATGGCAATCCTTGTGCTTTCAATTTGAGTAGACTGCTCCAAGCTTCCCAAAAGGGCTGTTACGCTCCTCTCCTTCATGCTAGCCAGCTGTGCTGGATCTAAACCAAGGTTTTCAGGGAAGTTTCCCATTGTTGCTCTGTCACCCATGCAATTCCACTAATGTTAGCAATCGTGAGTGCCCTAGTGTTCCAGAGCAGATATAGACAAGGAGGTGTAAAAGCACCATATACATTACAGAACCCATTGCTGCTTGTTGTGGTGGTACTGCTATGCTTGGAACTTTCTGTCAATACTGTAGTGTAAACCAGGCAGGAGGATGGGTCTACCAGGGGAAATTTTCGGTACTTATCCTCCATTGTTTCAACAGGTGGTTCAGTCACACCAATAGCAGCAACAGTGGAATCCGTGGAATAGACGGGGCAAGACACAAGAATTTCTACTATCATCTAACTGTTCTGCAGTTGTGGCTGCACCCGTAGTGGCACTGCAGGGGTGGAAGATTTTAAGAAAAGTGTCAACATAGGCCACTTCAGAGCAACTGCCTCATCAGTGGCAATACTTGGTCATTGTCACAAGCATTGCAGCCAGTGGGAGCTGGGGGGAGGAGGGGATGCCTGAGGGTGAGAGCAGCATGAGGAGTCTCCTGCCCCTCATCTAGAAGTTGGACCTGCTGGCCACTTCCAAGGCACAGAGCAGAGCCAGGACAGGCAGGGAGCCTGCCTTGGCCCCGCTGACTGGGAGCTGCCCAAGGAAAGCCCATGCCCCAACCCTGAGCCCCACACCCTGCCCCACCCTGAGCCCTCCCACAAACCCAGATCCCCCTCCTGCACCCCAAGCCCTCATCTCTGCCTCCCCCTGAGCCTGCACTCCCACCCCAGTGCAAATACCCCTTGCCATACCCCAACCCCCAGCGTCAAACTGCAGCCCCCTCCTGCACTCTGAATCCCTCAGCTCCACCCCCTAGCCTGGAGTCCATTCCTACACCATAAACCCCTTATCCCCAGCCCTACCCCAGAGCCCTCATCCCCTCCCGCACCAGAACCCCCGACTCAACCTGCAGCCTCTTCCCATACTCTGAACCCCTTGGTCCCACCCCCAGCCTGGAGCCCCCTCCTGCACCCTAAACCCCTCATCCCCAACTCCACCCCAGAGCCTATACCCCAACCCCCTGTCTCAACCCACAGCCCCTCCCACATTCTGAATCCCTCAGCCACAGCCTGGACTCCTAGCCTGCACCCCAAACCCCTCATCCCAAGCCCCACCCCATAGCTTGCACACCCAGCCAGAGCCCTTACCTCCTCCTGCACCCCAACTCCCTGCCCCAGCCTGGAGCTCCCTCCTGTACCGTGAACCCCTCATTTCTGTCCCCACCCTGGAGCCCACATCCCCAGTTAGAGCCCTCATCCCAACCCGCTACCACAGCCCAGTGAAAGTGAGTGAGAGTGGGGGAGAGCAAGCCACCAAGGAAGGGGAAATGTAGTGAGTGGAGGTGNGATGTTTTATGAAGGAAATAAGTGATAAGTTACTGGCTCAAAGGGATTCAAAAGCAGCATCTTCCACCAGTTAAAAAAAGTCAGCAAGATAGCATAGCGCACTATGGTGTGTAACTACTAGTACTTATGATAGAAGACTCTGTACTTCAGATACTCCAAGATGATGCTATTCAAAAATATCAGGCTTACTAAAGATACATGAAATCAACTATAATAGAAGAAGAAATCTTTGAGACAGTAACAAGTATGAAGAGTGATGACTTTCCAGCTGAACTTCGAGATATTTAAGGATATCAGTAGGGCCCTTGAGGGATACGTCTAATCGTATGCTATTCTGTTAGTTCATGGGAGACCCTCCCCTATGGAAAAAAAACTTTTGTTCTCACTAAAGCTGGAAGAGACCTTATCGTAGGCTGTTCTTACTGGCCCATGTCACTACATAATCATGATAAAATTTTTATCATGAACACCAGCTAACCAACTGTAGTCCATGCACTCAGTTTATATAAACCCAGATCCAACTGGATTAGTTAAAGATAGTCATATTTGTAGAGTTCTTGGAGTCATTCATAGTGCCAGAGGAGAGTCCATTTCTTTTGGAATCACTTGCTGCAGAGAAAGCTTCTGAAAGAATGGAGTGGAACTTTGTTGAAAGTCCTGTCGCATATGGATGTTGGTGCTTAAATGGATAACTGATCTTTATACCAGCCTCAAAGCAGCTGCATAAGTCACTGGGGCGGTCTCTCCTGTTCAAATTATGCTGGGGACTAGGCAGGATTGTCCAGTCTCTTTATCCACAATGGCCATGGGACCCTCTTGCACAAAAAATAAGCTTATTCTTTCTCACAGGAATAAGACTGCAGGAACATATCAGAACATTATATGCTGATGACATTTTTATCTAATCCAAATGTTTCCCCTAGAATTAATACCAAGGAAGTCTAGAACTTCAAAAAGCATCTGACCTTAGTACATTTATTGTTTACTTTAGAGTCCGAGAAATCATCCCTCCAGAATACATTTGAGTAAAAGTTAGAGGTGACCAGAGATCTTGATATTAGGGACTTGTGTGCAACTAACCCTGCTCACCCCACCCCTGAAAAAATTGTTGTCCCCCTCCCCCAACTTGCTATCTGGTCACCCTTGTAAAAGAGCAATAAATTCTGTAAAATTCCTAGAAATTCAAATTCCAAAATAAGATACAAGGGCTGTAGATTTAAAAAGTCAAACCACTACTTCAGCAAGTGAAAAGTGATTTGGAGTGCTGAGGGGAAAACATGCAATTTCTTGGCTGGGAAGAGCCACAGTCAAAGTGACTTTTTGCCAGCAAGGCCTTTCTTGTTTCAGAGTCATCCTGTAATCTCCCAGATTAAATTATTGCAGAAATACAGAGAACGTTAGACTTTATATGAAATAAGACGACCAAGAATGAAGTGCAGATACTTTGTACAGACTCATTTAAAAAACGTGAGGGGGACAAGGTATGCCAAATATTATACAATACTTTGAGCCAGCTGCTTTGATAGCAATAGTGGATTGGGGCTGCTCTAATCCAACCAAATGCTGATTCATTAGTTTGTTTGTTTTTTTTTTTTAAATAAAAAAGACTGTAGTGATATAACTATTGCTAGGCTACCATTGATTAATAAAACCCCCAGAAATGTATACACCCTTTAGCAAAGGTTGCTCCACAGGTTTGGAATAAATAAACTTTGCCTTGCCAGTGACACCCATTGCAAATAATCCAAGTTTTAACCTAAATCATAAACCAGAAAGTTTTAAAGATTGAGAGAGTCCCAGAATACATATGGCTAGCCAGCTGTCCATCATAGAAAATCCCCACACCACTAGCAAAATTAGAAATTTAAACTAACCTTAACTGGCCCACTCTCTTGGTGGTAGTGCTGTCAAGTAGGCATTTTGGAATTTTCTTTAAGTGCCTAAATCTCTTTTGAAAAGGGAATTTAGGCTTCCAAATTAGATTAGATATTGCTCTGCTCAACATTGCAATGTCTAATACTCTTAAAAACCCGGGCCTATGCTTTATTAGCTTTTCTATAAAGTTGTTTTATACAGAAAGCTTACTTGAACAGAAGCAATGGCTTCCGGCTGGTTAGGAAACAGAGTTAACTAATTTTTAAGTCAATCTTTGCCCTAATAAAGAAATGTCCATATGTGATGAGATGGAAAAGGTTTTGACTAGACAAAGTTAACCCAAAAGAATGGAGTTGGATCGGGAAAAGACTTGCAACCTCATGATGAAACAGTATCTTGAAGCTTCAATTTTACCTCACTTAGGTTGTTCTTTTTCTAGAAAACTAAATGAGGATAAACTGATTGCCAATCTACCCTGGATGAAAATTCCTTCCTGACCCCAAATATGGCAGAGGCCCTGGAGGTTTTTTTGCCTTCCTCTGCAGCATGGGGCACGGATCACTTGCTGGGTAATTCTCTGCGACTTGAGGTCTTCAAACTACAATTTGAAGACTTCAATAACTCAGACAGAGGTTAGGGATTTGTTACAGGAGTGGGTGGGTGAGATTCTGTGGCCTGCATTGTGCAGGAGGTCAGACTAGAAGATCATAATGGTCCCTTCTGACCTTAAAGTCTATGAGAAATTATGCAAGGAGATTTTATGCATATAGAGTGGATGTGTCCAGTCATTAAAATGTATTGGGATGCAATCCATAACTGTTACAAGTCACTGGATTTATTATAAAATTATCTTTTGGTAATCCTCCTAAGGATTTCTAGCAGAAACAGTCACACTCAAAGAAAAGAATTAATC
>NC_133773.1:91123374-91242581 GCF_003597395.2 Chelonoidis abingdonii
AGCCCTGGCTAGGATGATTTAGTTGGTGTTGGTCCTGCTTTGAGCAGGGGGTTGGACTAGATGACCTCCTGAGGTCTCTTCCAGTCCTAATCTTCTGTGATTCTATGAACCAGTTTCCAACCTGTTCCCTGTCTATATATTCTGTTTAGAATTTGCCCCTTAAAATATTTGTACTGCCCCCCCTCCCGCCATGTATGTGTTCTTCTGCCGGAGGGAGTGGGAGGGAGGGTTCATTCTAGGTAGAAAGCTATGAGATTGTGGACATCATTCCCCTTTGCCTCTGGTTTCACAATTTATGACAGATCATAAGGATTCTGCATAGACCTTTTTCAGAAGCTTCTGTTGTGTTATTGTTTACTTTTAATAAGGCTGAGATAAGAACTGTCCCTAACATCAGTGTAATACCTAATTTTGAAGTCTGGGATCAGTTGCTCTCCTGATCCCTACATTTGTAAATAAAGTGGCAGTGCTCAGCACCTGTAGAAGCATCTAAGTCCCAGGACTAGTAACTGAAAATCCTGTGTGCTTCTCTAGGCAATTGACAACAAGACCAATAGGTCATCCCAGAGGGCATATCCTTTGAATCGGGATGTGTTGAGGTCCAGGAACTAGTAAGCACAGTAAATCTGGACCAGAAAAATATGTTACAGCTTCTACTCTTAACTATCCATATTTTGAAACCAGACCCTAAAGGTAAGTTATGGCATAGATTTGTGGTTATCAGGATTATAAGAGGGAGGATGTTTTATTAGGAATTTGTTCAGAAAAGGGGACTAGACTTACTGAGTAGCCTTGGAAAAGTCACTGGATCTTTATGAGAGTCAGCTTATCCACCTATAAAATGTGCGGTAATAATTACCTACCTCACAGGGGGTCTAAGAGACATACCTAATTATATTTGTAAAATGCTTTTAGATACTCTGACGAAAGGTGCTATGTTATAAATGAATTTCATGACTTTCTATTTTATCAGTAATATTAGTATTGACATTTCACTTAGAATGGAGAACTAATGTATGCATTGCATTTAATTTATTGGGCTGTATGTAGCCATCTTAACTGAATGATCATTCATAAATCATAATTCTCCATCATGGGAGCAATGAAGTCCATAATCCAGCTCAAGCATTTATCATGCATCTTCACCAGATCTTTCTCGGAGCTTGAGTGATGCAGTTAAATGTTTAACAGCTTTTATTGTTAATTCTTTTTGTTTCCCCTTTTAAATTGTACTTGCTATTAAAAGCCTTTGTAGTTTAAGAAAACTAAATGTAATTACTATAGTTAATTTGGGAACAAGTTATCTGATATTTTTAAAGAGGATGTTCCCTTTGCCCTGACATAAAGCAGACCAATGTTGTGTGTAAGAGCCTGATTGCTGGTCATGTGAGAAGAGATGGAGGGCGTGTCAGGATAAAGCAACTGTTTAAAGATAATATGAGTTATTTTAAAAACAAACTTCAACAGGTTAGGCATAAACCTGTTTTATAGCTCATTCTGAATTAAAGCCACATATACACCTATATAGTTATAATTTAGTTACTTTAACAGTTATTTAACTCCATGAAGAATGAACAGAACAAATAAAGAATGTTCAAATATTTGTCAGAGGCAATCAATGTGTGCATTTTCACCCCACATGTGTTTTGGAATTGTGTAGAAAAGAGGATTTGGGGCTGATGTAAAGTCTGTTGGCATGGACCCAAGCCAAATCCTTAAAAAAGTTAACGCATCAAATTAGATTTGCAAATACTCAGTAACTATAGACAAAGAAAAAATGCATGTATTCCAAGGACTGCATAAAAGTTATGGGATCCTCTTTAAAATGTATATAAATGAATTAGAAAAATTTAGGGCCTGATCCTGCCAATCCTTATTCATCCACCCAGGTAGTCTTTACTTACCCATGTAGTTGAATTGACTTTACTGGGTTAGTAAAGGCTACTTCTGTGAGTTAAAGTTGTCTGGACTGTACTCTAACACTTCAGAGACAGAAAGAAGAGTACAAGAGTTTTCTCCCCATTTTTTTCCCCCTTATGAAACAGAGGTTGAGTATTTGTTGGTTGTTTCCCTGTGTTTCACAGACTCAGAACAAAAATCAAACTCTCTGAAAGGAACCTTGTAAAACTGAAAAAAGCTAATGTTACACCCGGGGGGAGAGGGCAAATCACATCCAATGCAGTCTTGTAACAGGGTAGCTCACTGCTTAAGGGCTGGAGAGTCTGAGGCTAGCCAACCCTGTTAGATGTTTAACTTATAAAGGGCAGCAGGAAGCTACAGGGAAGGGGATGAAACTAAGGAATGAAAGAGAGATTTCTCCAGTGAGATACTAGCGGAGTTTGGGCCCAGAGCTCAGGAGACACCTAGGAGAGACCCTGATTAGGTTTGGAGCTGGAAGCCAAAGTCAGAAGGCTGAGTTCCAGCTAGGAAGAGCTGTGAGGACTGGTTGTGAGAACAGTCTAGAGAAAATAAGCTTTGGAGGTGAGATAAGACACCAGAGTTAAGTATGAACTTTGTGTGGTGATGGACTTTGTTTTGGGACCCTGAGCATTAAAAACTGTTTCTGTCATTAAACCAGCCCCAGGAATGGATGATGTTAATCAAGAAGCCTGTGTGCAGTTCTCAAGGGGCCCTGAAGTGGGGGAGAAACAGAGGAAGAGTGCAGCAGAGTGACCTGAGGCCCCAAGGGGTTGCTCTGTAAATGGCAACCCTGTTACAAGTCCAGTGTACAATTGGGCTTTGCCAAGCTTTTATAGCATTATTGCTCTGGTGGTGAAATAAATCATGCATTCTCTACATTTTGAATTGCATAATTAAGAACAAGTAGTTTATCTACCTTACTTGGCAATTGTTGCCTAATACTTACTCAATACATACTGAGTTACATAATAATATACAATAGAAAGTAATTTTGTTCCAGTAACAGAATGTATTTTCCTACTTCATAAACAATGTTATTTTAAAGACCATATTACATAGCAATGTCACTGTAGCAAACGTAGCAATGCTGCAATTAAAACATCCACCTTTGGGGATATCTATTTAGGCCATAAAGCAAATGTTCTATGTTTAAGCCTTGATCTTTCCCTACATAGAAAAAGCATGTCTATTAGACTGAAGACTCTGAGGTTCACTTTGCAAGAGTTACTTATAGTTGAGCTTGATGTGGTCAGGATTTGCTTCTCTCCGCTGTTCAGAACAAGGCCCAAGTTTGTACAGTGCTAATCACAATAGGACTCCAATCCTGACATAACTTCAGGGAACTATAGCAATACAAGTATTTATCTTAATTCGTGAGAAGTAGTGATTCTCTTTTGCAATAATATCTATATATTGCTTTGAGTAACATGGGTTCAGTTTCCTTTTGAAGGACATTAATTATATTGCATGGAGTGAATATAACTGAAGCTGTTTGCATTATAATTATAAAACTCAACCTTAGTGATGTTTGTACCACAATAAAAATTGCACTGTGCTGTGATACCAGCCCAGAACAACCTCTGCTCTATAAATCCATCCCAAGTGCACAAAATGATAAAGAACAGCTTGGAGAGGTGTTTCTTCTTTAATGCCTGCAGAGAAGCAGTCAGCCCATATTTTTACCTTCTCCACCCTCAAACTCTCTGACTATAGCCTTCCAGGGCATGACAAAACAGGATATGGTGACATTTACCTCACAATGCAACATCACAATATCATGATTCAAATGAGATTTTACTTTAGCATGGCAAACTCAAACCCCCCAAGTTTGAGCAAGCTCAGATTTTTTCTTATACAAGCTTCCATTTTAGGGCTAGAAGAGCCAGTCTGCCCTGTGCTACTCAAAATGTTGTTTAAATGAAATCCTTGAGAGTGTCCCAATCTTCTTGATGGAAATTACAGTATTTATTATGAAAATCAACTGTATAAAGTTCATCTAACCCATTACAACTTATTGGGTCAACAATACATATTTTGAACACTTTGTTATACATATTAATACAATAATATTTGCCTGGCTCCAAAGTGGCTAGTGCAATTTATCAGGCCAAAAGAAATACTTCAAAATTCCATCATTATATATGTGTGTGTGCACGCTCTACCTCACCTGAATGTGTCACTAAAAACTACTGTTCCAAAAGGAGGCAAAATAAAGTTTAAGGTATGACACAAAACAATAGTATGAAGTTAAGACTGATACTCCATTTACTTCTGAATTCATCCCTTGTGCTTAGCTCTCATCAGTGCGTTAGAGAAACATATCAGTATATATTGCAGTACTTCCTTGCTTTCACCTCTTTGCATAACACTCAAGTGTTCTTCTCTATAGAGTTGTATGAGTTATTATATTTAGGATGTAAATACGCTTTGTGACGAAGTTCCTCCTCTACCTTGGTCGGTCCTGTGCTTATTGGTGGATTTGTTCACCTTAGTGATCTTCCCTTCTTGTGGAACCCACAGTCAGGGTCAGCTCCTCCTGTGTCTGATCAGCAGTTGGGAGGTTTGAGGGGAACTCGGGCTCACCCGCTACTCCAGGTTCCAGCCCAGGGCCCTGTGGATTGCAGCTGTCTATAGTTCCTCCTGTAACAGCTACATGACAGCTACAACTCCCTGGGCTACTTCCCCATAGCCACCTCCAAACACTTTCTTTATCCTCACCACAGGACGTTCCTCCTGGTGTCTGATAACGCTTGTCCTCCTCAATCCTCCAGCAGTATTCACATTCACATTCACATTCACATTCACTCCCACTCCCACTCCCACTCCCACTCCCACACTCCTTCTCCTCTAGCTCCTCCCTACCTGATTGGAGTGAGCTCCTTTTTAAACCTAGGTGCCCTGATTAGCCTGCCTTGATTGGCTGCAGGTGTTCTAATTAAAATAGCTATCTCTACTGCCTTCTAGAAAGATCTTAATTGGCTCCAGGTGCCTTGATTAACCTGGAGCAACTGCCATTTGGTACCAGGGGTCTAGGATTGTTAGCCTGGGGCTAAATTATCCTGTAGCACGGGTGTGGTACTTGGCGCGGTTTACCCGTCCGCGACACCTGCCCGTTTCTGTGGCGGAGAAGAGACCTTGGCGGCACGGTTACTTGGATGCGCCAGTGTTGGCAGCCCCTGTCCGGCTCCTCCTGAATATCTTTTTACGTTTCTGGTTGCCACTTTTCCCCTCACCTTTTTATCTATTGCACTCCCCTCCGTGGCCCCACGGAAAGTCGCGGATCTCCTATCTCAACCTCCTCTGGCCCTGGCCAAACTCGGCCATCTACAACACCCGGAGAGAGGAGGTTGGCCGACGGACTTCCTTGCGACTTGTAGGGCCTATTTCCGTTCCTCCGTCTGTTCACGCATCCGGCCGGAGTTCCTCTGGGCGGCGTCCGCTGGCTTCCCTTGACGCCTTTTGAGGAGCAGTGGGCGTTGTCCGGGTTTCTCTGCTCGGTGTCCCCATCCTGGTTCTCTTAGTTTAGCCCTCTGACCTCACTCCCTGCTTCCTGTTTTTTTCATCGTCGTGTCCCACGTAATTTATTTGTTATTCTACCCTGTTGGATTCCCTCCCTTTAGGGCTGGGGAGGTCCTTTAGAAGTGGACGGCTTCGCCCGCCCACCCCTGGGATGCCAGATAGGCTAACATACCTTTAGCACGGTGGATGTACTTGGCCGGTTCACCCTGTCCCCGACACCTGCCCTTTCTGTGGCGAGAAGGAGACCTTGGCGCACGTTTACTTTGGAGTGCGCCAGGTTGCAGCCCCTGTTCCGGCTCTTCCTGAATGCCTTCTTGCGTTTCTGGTTCACTTTTCCCCTCA
The DNA here is from genome assembly GCF_003597395.2 of Chelonoidis abingdonii. Classification (NCBI taxonomy): domain Eukaryota; kingdom Metazoa; phylum Chordata; order Testudines; family Testudinidae; genus Chelonoidis; species Chelonoidis abingdonii. Next base: position 91,129,156 of record NC_133773.1, read on the forward strand.
ACCTTTTTATCTATGCACTCCCATCCGTGGCCCACGAAGTCGCGGGATCTTCCTTCTCAACCTCCTCTTGGCCCTGGCCAAACTAGACCATCTACAACACCACGGGAGAGGAGGTTGGGCCGACGGGACTTCCCTGCGACTGTAGGGCCTATTTCCGTTTCCTCCGTCTGTTCACGCATCCGGGCGGAGTTCTCGGGCGGCGTCCACTGCTCCCTTTGACGCCTTTGAGGAGCAGTGGGCGTTGTCGGGGTTCTCTGCTCTGTTTCCCTCCGGTTCCCTTAGTTTGCCCTCTGACCTCACTTCCTGATCCTGTTTTTTCATTCGTTGTCCCCCGGAATCACTTTGGTGTTCTAGACGTGTGGATCCTCCCCTTAGGCGGGGGGGTCCTTTGAAGTGGGCGGGCTTCGCCGCCCAACCCCTGGGATGCCAATAGGCTAACATACCTGTAGCACGGTGTGTCTCTTGAGCCGCGTTCACCCCTGTTCCGCGACACCTGCCCTTCTGTGGCGAGAAGGAGACCTTGGCGCAGTTTACTGGAGTGCGCCAGGTTGCAGCCCCTGTCCGGCTCCTCCTGAATGTCTTTCTTGCGTTTCTGGTTGCACTTTTCCCCTCACCTTTTATCTATGCACTCCCATCCGTTGGCCCCACTGAAAGTCGCGGGACTCCTTCTCAACCTCCTCTTGGCCCTGGCCAAACTAGCATCTACAACACCCGGGAGAGGAGGTTGGCCGACGGACTTCCTTGCGACTGTAGGGGCCCTATTTCGTTTCCTCCGCTGTTCACGCATCCGGGCGAGTTCCTCTTGGCGGCGTTCCACTGGCTCCCTTGATGCCTTTTGAGAGCAGTGGGCGTGTCCGGGTCTCTGCTGGTGTCCCCATCAGGAGTTCCCTAGTTTAGCCCTGTGACCTCACTCCGCTCCTGTTTTTTTTTCAATAGTTGTCCCCGGGATTGATTGGTGTTCTAGACGTGTGGATCCTCCCCTTAGGCTGGGGGGAGGTCCTTTAGAAGTGGGCGGGCTTTGCCCGCCCACCCCCTGGGATGCCAATAGGCTAACATACCTGTTTCTCAGTACTTTACTGTAGCCATCTGGCCTTGCCCCATCACATCTTATATAAGGGAATTAGAATCAAAAACAGTCATTCCATGTCTGTGCTAGTTGACAATAAATGCCTTTGCATTATGCAACACACTGCCTCACAAGATAACTATTTACTTTACATAAGTCATTGAAAACTTTCAGTACAACAAGTTTCTATTTAATATTTCTATATTTTGTCTCCCATAAACCAAGTTCCTTATTATCATGGACTGTCATTTAATACAGAGTGGATATCTTAGAAGGAGATGTGAGCATTATGCATATGTTCAAAAATATAGTAGGAATGCTTGAAATTTCTACTGATACGTACAGTATGTTTAAATTTGCTAGAATTTGCTATTTCCCCCCCAAAGATATTGCAAACATCTACCCATATATTAGAATTAAGATTTTTTATTAATTTATGAATCATTCATATCATAGCACCTATGATCCATTAGAAATCTGCAGAAGGTATGAAGTCTGCACCTCCTGCAGGGCACAAAATTCCAAAGCAGTAATCTGCTGACCACTAAAATGCTTTTGCTTTCTCACCCAACCTGTGCAAATGTTTTGTAGTGTTGGCAAACCCAGAAATGAACCTTCTGTAATAGAAGTAGGGCCCTGTAAAACTCTGCACATCTGGGAAGTTGGACAGCTCTGCACAGCCTCAGTTTGTTCTCAGTGAAAACTCCCATCTCACTAATTGTGTTTCAAAGGCAGATTATCTGTTTTGGAACAATTTACAATTTTTTAGGTTCAGTTTCAAATTGGCCGCTTTCAGCGTATCACAGACCACTTATAAAAGTTCTAGTTCCTGCTTAAATGTTTTAGCATGCACCAGGATAGCAACCATCTAGGAGTAACAGACAGGCTGAGGGGTGAATGCCACATAATACACTCTCCATTAGCCTCTCAGTGTGACTAGCGCATTGCACAAGTCAAAAGACACCACTTTAAATTGCCACAAACCTTGTCCTATTGTGAAAGCAGGGTTTTTTTCTCCACTTTTTGGTTTTCACTTCCACTTGCCAATACCCTTTTTTAAGATCAAGTGTGGAAAATGAGACTGAATCTGCTACGCCATCCAAGGCATCATCTATCTGTGATCATGGTTAAGAATTTTTTAGCATCCTTCACTGGAGGTTCTCAAAAGGCATCTGGATAGCCACCTGTCTTGGATGGTTTAGACACAACAAATCCTGCCCCTTGGCAGGGGGTTAGACTAGATGATCCTTGCAGTCCCTTCTAATTCTATGATTCTATGATTTAATTTTCTACAGTCCACACAAAATCTGGTGCTGCCATCTTTTCACTTCACTAGAACTACAGGAAAGGTCCAACGGCTAGTTGAAGGCTCACTTATGTCTTCCTCATACACTTCCTCGATGACCTGTAGTGTTTCTTCCCTTTTTGCTACTGGCAACCAGAGAGTTAGCTGTTTAATGGGTTGGTCTCCCTTGTACCAATCTTGTACTGTGCCAGTGCAGTACAATCTATAAGCTTTGTTAGATCAGGAGAACTACTCCTGATTCTTAACCAGAAAGTCTCTTAGCCTGTTCTGCTGTTCCCCATTTAAATGTACAACACTGCCCTAGAACAGGTCCAATAGGAGCTCTGCACATTCACCTTCCCCTTTGTAGTTTTCTTCTATATCAGTGTTTATGAGATGTATCGGCTCACATTTTGCAATAGCAGTTCCCTTTTTTACTATTTGTTGTTTGTCAGAAACATCCAGCAAACGAACTGGGATCAGTTCTTGTTTTAGATCCCTAGAACTTTAGTAGATAAAATTCCGTCAAGAAACTGGATCTCAAAACAGATTTCAGCCACTCCTCATTTTTCCCTTGCTGGAAAGCTACCACAACATATAGCTTTTATAATGGTTTCTGCCCCTTGGAGCAGGATAACTTGCTCATTGCAAGTCAATTGCCTACACACCATTTGTCTCATATAGACCATTGTGAAGATCAATACTATTATGGTCACCACTTTTACAAGACTATGATACATTGTGTGCAAAGTATGCCTTGTAAGATATCATTTGAAAACACATAATCTACTGAATATTGTTGTCCTGGTAAAATGTGGGCATCAACATTGTATGAGAATTTATTAGATTCTACTATGTATCATTGTTATAACATGCTCCAAGGTTCAGACAAACAGCTCCAAACCAGTTTCTCAGAGACAAAAGCTCACTAGCACCCCAGTCAGGTGTTAAAGAGCAATGAGTAAGGCTACGATTGTGTCATGGAAGTCATGGAATCCATGACTTCCATTGACTTCAGTGACATTTTCTGCCCTGGGGCTGGAGCTCCCACCACAATTCCCAGCCCCCACTCTTATGGGGAGACCTCACAGCTGCCCAGCCACAGCAGAGGACAGGGGGCAGGCAGACCCTGCAGCTGCCTAGCCACAGCAGGCAGCGGTGGCTTCCCACAACTGCCCAGCTGCCACAGGCAATCGGCAGGGCCCCACAACTGCTCAGCTGCGGCAAGTGGCTGGCAGGACCCCACTACTGCCCAACTCTGATGGATATTGGGGGAACCCCCTGCAGCTAACCAACTGTGGCAGGCCCCCCACCCCATAGCTGCCCAGCCATAGTGGGCAGCAGTGACTCCCCGCAGCCGGTGGACCCCGCAGCAGTCCAGCCCCAAAGGCAGGGGGACCCCACAGCTCCCACACAACGCAGCAGTGGGGGAGCCAGTAACCCCAGCAGCAGTGGGTGCTGAGCCCTCTTACCCCTTTTGCCAGGAAATTTTTAGTGAAAGTCAGAGACAGATCACAGGCTTCCATTAATTTTTGTTTACTGCCTGTGACCTGTCAATGACTTTTACTAAAAATATTCGTGACAAAAACTTAGCCTTAGCTGTGAGCAGCTTAAGCAGCCATTCTTCAGCACTGGGATGGTGTAAATAAGAATTTTAGATTTCATTTCAGAGACTGTTCAGACCTCACATACACAAGAGACTTTCCATTCCCCAGTGGGAGGTAAGCCTCAAATAGGAGTGTAAGTATGCAAAACTGGCCTCCACCTCACCTCTCCTTCTACCATATCTCTGCTCATGACATCAACAAACACTTAAAGGACTCTGAACTGGAGGAAAGGTCCCTGGCTGAAAGGAAATCCAGCTTGAGAAAGATACTTGCTTTAAATCCTATTAGCTTGTTAAAGTTTAGGAATTATCTTGTGTTATCTTTTTATTTTATTTTGTAACTAATCTTGACTTTTATGTATTATCACTTGTAATCATTTAAAATCTGCCTTTCTGTAGTTAATAAACTTATTTTATTGTTTTATCTTAACCAGTGTGTATTTAGATTAAAGTATGTGGGAAACTCCATTTGAGATAACAAAGTTGGTGCATTATTATTTTCTTTTGTTAAAATGACAGACTGTGAGCTTATACTGTCTGGGGGATACTGTGCAATATTATATGCACATTTCTGGGGTCAAGGCTATGTGATACAGCATGGCCAGAGGGCAGCATAAGGGTGTTAGCAGGGGGCCTTATTCCCTGCCAAGGGAGGAAGGTTTGCTTTAGATTAACTAAAACAGCTGTGGCCAATTAGAGCACCTGACTCCAGTTAGAGCACCTGACTCCAGTCATGGGATATAAACCCCTGCTTCAGTCAGACAGGGGGTGGTAGTTGAAGGAGAAAGGTTGGATTGGAGCAGAGTGCAGATTGCAGAAGAGAAGAGTTTGTCCAGAGAGAAATAGAAGGTTTGGAGGAGTGCTGCGGTGGATTGGGAAGCCCAACAGAAACCCTAGGTAAGGGGCACCAGGCTTGTATAGAAGAGAGGCGAGAAGCCCTTCACAAGCTGACGGGTATGAGAGGGAAGTAACCCAGGGGAAGAAACCGCTAGTCAAGTGGTTCACCACAACCCCAGGGCCCCTGGGTTGGGACCTGGAGTAGAGGGCGGGCCCAGGTCCCTCCCTCTCCACTCCCCTCCTCCAAGGACACTAGGGGAGTGATTAAGAACTGGTTCAGAGGCAAGCAATATCGCCCTGAACCTACCTCAGAGAAGAGAAAGCGCGAGACCCAGAGAACAATACCGGCAATTTGCCACAGCTAGGACTAAGAACATGTGGGTGTCACCCTATAAGTAATTTATGAGTGGCTAGCTAGTAGCACTCAATATTGTGTGGCTGGGAGCAAATTACATGCCAGGGGCTGTGTGAGAGAAGAACCTGGAGAGGTGGCTGTTCAGCAGCAAAGCAGTGTAAGTGGTATCCCAGGGTAGAGAATTAAGGGGGTACAGCTGTTCAGCACTCTTGATTGAATGCTGGGGAATGTCACAGCCATATTTTAAAAGGAATTTCACAGACTAAATTTGTATGACACCTTTCCTGGAATTGACTACACAGTTACTAAGCATAGTGAAATCCAAGCCAATTAGCTCATTCATTCTTTCAGCCACACAAAACTTCTTGCTCAAATTTTATAGGTCCAGTCTTCAGATTGAATTTTTCCAGTTTTTGAATAGATACTCTTGGTCCAGTCAATGTCCACTTGAGACTAATTAGGCAGTTCACTTTGGATCCCCTATTCCTTAGCCTTTTTAGCATGTCCGGTGTCAGGGTTCCCTCCCCACTCTGAACTCTAGGGTACAGACATGGGGACCTGCATGAAAGACCTCCAAGCTTATTCTACCAGCTTAGGTTAAAAACTCTCCAAGGCACAAATTCTCCCTTGTACCTTGGATTAGGTAATGCTGCCACCACCAAGTGATTAGACAAAACTCAGGAAAAGGACCACTTGGAGTTCCTACTGCCCCCGAATATCTCTCCAAGCCCTACACCACCTTTCTTGGCGATGCTTGAGAATAAACAAGATGAGCACAGACCAACCTTGGGTTTTTTAGAACACACACAAAAAATCTGATTCTTTAAAAAAACAGAACTTTATTAGAAAGAGGGTAAAAGAAGCAGCTCTTTAAAATTAGAATGGAAGATAATCTCACAGGGCAATCAGATTCAAAACACAGAGGATTTCCCTCTGGGCAAAACTTTAAAGTTACAAAAAGAAAACCAGGAATACACCTCCCTCTCAGCACAGAGAAAATCACAAGCCAAAATAAAAGTAAGCTAACGCATTCCCTTGCTAGTACTTACTAATTCTAATGGAGTTGGACTGCTTGCTTTCTTGATCTGTCTCCAGCAAGCACCCAAAACAGACAAAACAAAGCCTTCCCTCTTCCCCCAAGATTTGAAAGTATCTTGTCCCCTTATTGGTCCTTTTGGTCAGGTGCCAGCTAGGGTACCTGAGCTTCTTAACCCTTTACAGGTAACAGATTTTGTGTCTCTGGCCAGGAGGGATTTTATAGTACTGTACAAGGTTGTTACCCTTCCCTTTATATTTATGACATCTGGTCTAATAACTTACATCTGAGACTGTGTCAACTATTCCCATACACATAATCGGTGTTTGGCTATTGATTGTATAATAGAATCTGTTATTATTTAACTGCCCAGATCTAAACAAAAGCTTTGGGTCTCATACTTGTACCTCCATTAAGCTTTGCCTCTTCAGTTTGGTGTTCCCCATTTTCCAGATTTGGGACAGAAGCTTTTGCTAGACACTTTCAACTGTTTTGGCCTGCCTTCAATTTATAGCAATCTTTCTTTGTGGCTACTCTTGTCATAGTACCAGCACTTAACTGAATTGTTTGGCAATAATGCAAAAAAGCAATTTTTTATTTATTATTTTTTACAAACTAAATGTATCTGTTTGAATTGTTCAGTAAGATCATGAACCAGATTAGAATCCACTTTTTATCATACATATTGGACACAGAGCTGTACTTCCAGGGCTCATGCTGATCAGTTTCCATCTTCCTCACTAGTGGTTGCTTCCTCTTTTGACGAACTACTGCAAGGAAATATTAAAGTTCTGTGGTCTCTCGTCTCCTTTTGCTGATCTTGATCTGCAAGTCCAACTCCAGCTGTGCATCTATAAATTGGTCCATTATCAAATGCCTCTCCTTCTCGCTCTTAACTCAGCCAGGCTAGCTCAAAACTGCATGTTAAGGGTCTGTATCAGGTCTGGATAAGCAGTCTCTTTTCTGGGGGTAAGTTCTGCAGGATGGAAAGAGCTGGGACCCCTAACCTGGCTGCTTGAAACCTTCCTTTCTGTCCCATTTACCACCCATTCATTTTAGTTGAATTGAGCCAATAAGTCTCCCAGGGAGCTTTTTTCCCCTCAAAGATATGGGGATTTTGCATTATTTGAACTGGGAAACCTACAGATGCTGCTTTAGTTACTTTTGTGAAACTTCCAGATCTTAAATTCTTTTGTGAAGGGTCCAGCTCCTGTGTTAAGTCTTGTTTTACATCCTGATGCCCGTTTTTGATTCCTGCAAGCACCTCCATTATTTGTTCTATCTTGGTTTAACAGCTCGCTCTCTCTCTCCCTAGAAACTAGATCCCACCTCTAACACAGTTGTTGTCCCTCTTTGAGGTGAGCAGCAACTCAAAGTTGAGAGTCCCAATGATGCTTATTTAGAAGTAGACATTGCAGGAGTCTAGTATTTTTTGATGCAACTGGGTTTATTTACAAAGAATGCACAGAATCCTGCTTTTCCCAATGCAGGGGGCACAAAGGAGCAATTATTTAGCTTATAGCCCCAAGCCTCTTCAGCTACCAGACCCGAACACACGCACTCTGGCTTTTTCTAGAGTCATCGACTACAGCTTGGCTTTCCTCCTTCTCTCTCTGTTCTTACCTGTCCATTCCTTCCCCCCAACACCTACCCAAAGTGCTACTCCACCAAAATTTCCTGCACACACCTTTCATCTGAGAAGGGGGCTTATGCTTACAGTTATGTTCATTGTGTGAACCTTCAATCTCAATTGAGCTCAGGCTTCAATATGTCTGTTAGTCTATAAGGTGCCAGAGGACTCTTTGCTACTTTTACAGATCCAGACTAACACAGCTACCCCTCTGATACTTCAATCTCAATGTGGTGTTAACTCACCCTCTAATTTCACCCAGATCCGTAACAGGATAGGGTCTAGCACAGCGGGATCCTGGCTCCTGAGATGGGCTCCTAGGCTTTATAGTAACATAAACAATAAGTTGCCTTCAATCCCAGCTGAAATGCTGCAGGTTACAATGCCTCATTGAGTGCTGTCCCGGGCAGTTTGGCACCGACAGATCACTCAGCACAAGCTGGAAGAAGCATCTTGCTCCCATGAGAGCCAGAGTCAGGCAAAGGCACTGTTTAAAGCTATTTGAGAAAAGTACATGTGTGTATTTAGCTGGTGGGCAGGGAGCAGGTTCTGCATAATAGGGGCGCTATGGAGCACAGAGGTTCAGGCATTTTTAGCACCACTGGGCTGTTTCTTCTCCACCTGCCTGTTTGCTGGAGCATCTTGGGCACTAGGTCTCAAGCCCACTAGCTCCCCCGAGAACCCCTCCAGCCGCGCTGACCTGCGCGACCTCCCTAACGCCAAGCGCCTCACTGGCACCGAGTCTCCGCCCATTTCCCTACGCCCTGCCCACCACCCCGGCGGGCTCCTCCCTCGGCGCCTCTAGGCCCCGCCCTCTCCTCGCTGAGCTATGTTTTGTAATCGCCTCCGCCCCCTCCCCCACGCCGTGCCTCTCAGCCAATGGCGAGTGCACGTTGTGGTCAGATGATGCAGCTTTTTATGTAATCCAGCGGCGGGTCTGCGGTGATGTTTGAAAGGGGGTTAAGGTTTAACGGCCGCTCCGTGAAGCTGCTGCTATAGGGCGCGCGGATGTTGCGCCTGTCACCCGCTTAAGTGTCTACGCCCCCAACTCCCCACCGTTGCGAGTGCCTCGGGGCCCTGCGCAGAGCAGAGCCCGGCTACCGCCGCGCCGCGAGGAGCGCCACACCCCCCTCTGGGATCCGGACGGCGACCGGGGAGCAGGGTGTGGGCTCGTCGCAGGATGGCGGCGTCGTCGTCGGTGGTTGTGAGCTCGGAGGGGTCCCCGGAGCCAAGGGACAGCGGGTGGCTCCGCGGGGAGCCCGAAGGGGAGCAGGAGCGGCTGCTGCGGCGCGGGGAACTGCTGGCCGCGGGGAACCACCTGAAGGAAGCGCTGGAGACTTACTCGGCGGCGCTGCGTCTCGGGCTGCCCGCGGGACCCCGCCGCCTCGAGACCCTTGTGGACTGTCTGGTGCTGAACTACCGCCTCCGACAGGGGCTGGACTGGAGCCGGGCCCAGGGGGCCCAGGAGGAGGGAGGCGGCGCGGCCGCAGGGCCGCTGACCTGCTGCGGCTGCCGGGGCTTCCTGGCCGAGCCAGTGACCGCTCCGTGCGGGCACAGCTACTGCCGCCGCTGCCTCCGGAGGGAGCTGCGCTCCCGCTGCCGCCTGTGCCGGGACCTGCTGCTGCCGCCGGACGGGGGTGGCTGCGCCGCCCAGCTCCGGACCAGCGTCGTCCTCAACCAGTTGGCGGAGAAGTGGTTCCCGGCCGAGTGTGAGAGGGCGCGGACCGGCAACCGGCTGGGGGAGCTGCTGAGTCAGGGGTGCTTCCGAGAGAGCCTGAGTGCCGCCAGCCAGGCCTTGCGAGCAGGTAATGGGCAGCGGGGTAGGCCGACTCAGCCTGCGCGCTGGGTCCTGGCACCCCCCCCCCCCGGTCTGCACCCGGGGGGGCAGGGTGAGGGGACCCGCTTCGGCCGGGACTTGGCTCCTCGAGTGTGCCGCTGGGAGCTGGATGTCTTTGGCTCCTGTCACTTCATCTCCTCCGTGCCCTTTACAGCTCAGTCGGGAAGGAATCGAAGCCAGGATGAAGTAAGCGGCCGAAATCACGAGGGAAAGCTGGCAGGGGTAGGCCCTTTGAAACAAGTCTGAAGTTTGCTAGAGCTCCAGGAGTTGTTTTTTCTAATGTCACTAACTTACTACGGGAACGAGCAGCGAGAGAACCGATTGTGGGGCTGCAAGAGGGCTGTCTGGTGAGCAGATACACGTGAGGGGTACGTGTGGAGTGGGGCGCACAGCTCCTCTACTGCAAACCTTTTCCCAATCAGTTTTTTCCTTGCCTCCGACGTAGACGTTGGACGGTGACAGGGTATCTTAGAATCACGGTTGCTGTATTTGCCTTGTTTCCAAAGAGAGAGCTGTTTTCCCAGCCTTTCAAGTGTGTCACTGAGACATTTCCCAGCAGGCCAGATCTAGTTGCATAAGCAGAGGGGCATGGAGGGGGACAGGTTGTGTAATGCTAGTGACATCACAGATGGGTGTGGTAGGAGTTTTATAATACACTGTTGCTAGAGAGGGCAAGGGGTGAGGTGAAAGAGTATGCTTGGATTATTATTTATTGAGCACTGGCAGTAGCTTGGCTCTGTACATACGCATATGGGATCACTGTATCAGTGAGGTTAGTCTGGCTCACCCAAGCATTTTGATACCATAGAGGTGAGCAGGACATAAACACCTAGACAGAAACAATGCCAGGTTCCCTCTTATGGTGCCTTAGTTCTGGTATGGAAGACTGAATTTGGTTAAGTGCTAATGTCTTTATTTTCAGTATGGTTGTTCAGAAACTTAGTCTGAAATTATACTTTTTTAACATTTCGTTTTTAATACTTGGGGACTGCATTTATGGAACTGCCAGCTGCAGAGGGAAAAAAGTTTAGATATCAAGCTAACTTATTCATTTGACACAAGTCTCTTTTTCTGGTCCATACTAGGGAGAAATGTTAGCTGCCATTTCAGAATAAACTGTTGTCAAAATCATATCTTAAGCAGGTGTGTAACAGAATGTTTCAGACATCTCTTGGAAGTATAATATGTGTGGATGTAAGCTATTTTGATTGTAGCAGTGTCCTAAACTATTTTTTATCACAGTTGTAGCATCCTGTGTCAATGTGGCCAAAGAAGCATGGAGTATTGAGAGTGATTTATTTTTAAACTAGAAACTTCTTAAGAATTAAGTATTTTATTTTAATCTAGAATTTAGCATTGTGGCACGCACATAGAAGGGAATCAAACAAATGAAGTAAAATCTAAATGGCTTTTGGATTGTAAATGGGTCTCTGATTATAAACATTTATATGGAAGACACACACCACTTTATGGTTTAGGATTTTTGCGGAAGTGGAAGAAGAGAGATGGGTTTGTCTGGTTAGACATTAAGAACCTAAATGATCTCTTTTCCTCTCCATGGCACAGCTTATGGCTCTGACTATCATAATATTTGAGGTGTCTATGAATGAAAAGTTTCGGAGTAGCGGCCGTGTTAGTCTGTATCCACAAAAAGAACAGGAGTACTTGTGGCACCTAAGAGACTAACAAATTTATTTGAGCATAAGCTTTCGTGGGCTACAGCCCACTTCATCGAATGCATAGAATGGAACATACAGCAAGAAGATATTTATACATACAGAGAACATGAAAAGGTGGACGTAGCCGTACCAACTGTAAGAGGCCAATCAATTGAGATGAGCTATCATCAGCAGGAGAAAAAAGTTAATTGTTTCTAATTTGCATATTAAGTTCAACACTGTCTTTGGATAGGTTGTAGATCTTTGAGGCACTGGAGAGGTTTTAGTTGGGGGCTGAAGGTGACAGCTAGTGGCGTTCTGTTGTTTTCTTTGTTGGGCCTGTCCTGTAGTAGGTGACACCACTAGCCATTCTCTTTTTTATGAATGAATAGTTTTTTTTAATTACATTGTGGTACCGAGTTTACATTTAGGTTTGGGTTTAACAAATGGCAGGTAAAACCTGAAAACATAGCTTTCAATCTTAATATTTATCCACAGTTTTCTTATGCAGATTATAATGCATATATTAGATTGCAGATTCTGAGATTTACTCAGACTACGATCCTTTGTACATTGTCTTTTCCTTTGTATAGCCGAAAAAACTCAGTGTTCCAAGTACTGACTAATTATACAATAAAAGTTCTTACTCCATATGGTAGTTCTAATGTGTTAGAGGTGTTAAAGACAGCTGTATAAATCTATAATAGATGTCATACGTATTTCGGGCCCTTTAAATTCATTGATCTGTGAGTGTGTTCTTACAAGACATTGCTGTAAGTAAATAAGGCAGATTTACGATTCTGTTAGTATATATTCTGAGCTATTGGCTTGGCAAGTTTTTTTTCCTCCAGTAACAGAGGAATTCTCACAAAGGCTCAGTTTGAGAGAGAAGGAAACAATATTAGCTTACTCTTTTTAAAAATAATTCCCTTAGTTAGATGTGTTTTAAAGAAGCTTTTCTCCTTGTCAGCCCATCTTAGTTCTACTTTACCGAGACATACAGTCCAAAATCAAATTGACATAAATTTTTTGCCCTAAATTGAGCTTAATGCCATAAACTCAGCTTTAGTTAGGTTAAAAGAGAAGATGAGTTGTAAAGGAACAAACCCTTATTTAAATAACTGCTTTTAATAACTCTCTCCTATTATTTGGTACGTGAATTAATTATAAACATGGAAGTTTGCCCCTAACTCTTCACAAATGTGAGGATGGGTAGTTCTTATGCTGAATAATTTGAAATGAAGTAGAAGTCGTTAAAAGGATGCTGTCAGGTTAAAATCAGAATAAAGGCATCTTGAGTCTTTTAGCTTAGCATGTACCTCCTATCGCCCACATAACTGATATAGTTGCAACTCCACCACTTAGTAAATTATACTGTGATCATAAATAGTGTGATCTGAATTTTGTAGCTTTCTTTTTATCTTGAGTATTTTCATAATATTTCTTTTAGCATATCCAAAATACCATAATACTTATTTGATTTCCTCCTGAATAACATTTTAATTTGGTGAAACTGAAAGTTTTGGAGTACAAATGTATATCTTACAGTTTATGCTGCTTGCTTATTTTTTGATATCTTTATGTTTGAACAATTAAACTGGCTAGTTGTATTCTCACTTCTGTAGTTTGTAATAGAACAGTGGTTTGATGTTTGCAATCTAGATGTTGCATGGATATATTTTTAGTTTTTATAAAAAGCATATGCTTAACCTAAAGTTGGGGTCAAAGCTGACCTGACCGTATTTCTTTAATCATTGCAATTCTGGGACAGACGGTTAAAAACAGCTTGCAGTTTTGCAAGTACAGTCACTCCCATTTGGAAATAGGATTTATACCTGCTATATGCATATTGGGTAGTTACTGGCTGATAACATGTTAATGAGCCTATCATAAGCCTAACTCCCAAATCTGGACCTTAGCGTCCACAAATATGGGTGCCTAGCATGAACCTCCAAGCTTAATTACTACCTTGGATCTTATCTCGCTGCCACCAGACAGGAATTACAGCGCCTGCCTCGCTCTGGTCCCCCAAACTTTCCCTGGAGGGACCCCAAGACTCAGACTCTGAGTTTCACAACAAAGGGAAATAACCCACTTCCCTTCCCCCTCTCCCTCCCACCGACTGTCCTCTCTGGGCTAACCTGGGAGTACTGTTGCAGATCTCTTTACACACAAACCAAGAAGCATGTCTCCTCTCTATTCCACAAAGAGCAAACCCCAAATACAAGAACGAAATGATTCTCTCCTTCCCCTTCCCACCAATTCCCTGGTGCTCGCAGAGCTTACCTCCGTAGATTCTAACACAAAGAATTCCCTCCCTTCGTCCTTCGCCTACACGAAGAGAAAACTCAACAGTCTTAAAAAGAAACTTTATATAAAGAAAGAATAAGACTAAGAATAAACTCTGCATCAAGTGACATACAGGGATTGCTGTAAGAAAATATGAATAAATAGTCTGATCCAAAAAGATATCCAATTTGAACATTCCAAACGCTACACACATGTAAATACAACCAACCAACAAAAAGCCTATATTGTTTTTTCTCTGTACTACATTTGGAAACAGGAAGATTAGAAGATAGAAAGAACCTCTCATAGCTGAGAGACAGACAAAGACTCAGACCCCAAAAATTCCCTCTCCGACTTTAAAAATCGGGTTCCTGATTGGCCCCTGTCAGGTGTTTGGTTCCCTTTGTTAACCCTTTACAAGTAAAAGAAACATTAACCCTTAGCTATCTGTTTGTGACAGAGCCAGCTTTACTTCTAATGGCTCCTTGAAATATGTAACTACTTATGCTAAACAATCTGTTCCATTTTGTATTTAGTCACTTTGTATTTAGCTGTGAAGCTCTGGGTATGTTTCCCAAACCTGAAGATCTGTGTAAGTTCAAAAGTGTCGTCTCTCTCTCTCCAGTAGAAATTGGACCAATAAAATACGTACTTCACTCACCTTGTTTCTCTAATATCTGGAGCCCAACACGGCTACAGCAACACTGCATACAACGTAATGTGGCATTTATTTAGGTTATGCTTACAAAATTGCACATGCAGATTTAGGCCATGATTTTGCAAACACTTTTGCACACAAGTAACTTTACACATGAGAAGGTCCACTAAAGTAAACTGAACTACTCACATGTATGAAGCTAATGTACATATTGTGCCAAATGAGGCCTTAAAGGCCTGATTAAGACCCTTTAAATCACGGCCCATCATTTTGTACAACTCCATTCAAAACAACTGTCCTATCTCTTTTTGGAAAGAGGCTTGGTGTGAATAGTGTGTTAAAGGGACACTCAATTCAGGTGAGACTTCAATTTATCATTTTCTTCAAAAAGTCAGGCAAATGAGGACTGGCAAAATGTTAATATTAATAGAAATGTTCTGACATTTAAAATTCAAATTTATTTAAGGGACATTGTTGATTCAGAATCCAGCCAATAAAAAACCAGAAAGTTAAGTACACCTCTACCCCAATATAACACTGTTCTTGGGAGCCAAAAAATCTTAGTGCGTTAAAGGTGAAACCGCATTATATTGAACTTGCTTTGATCCGCTGGAGTGTGCAGCCCGCCCCCGGAGCACTGCTTTACAGTGTTATATCTGAATTCAGATATATTAGGTCGCATTACATCGGGGTGGAGGTGTAATTTCAAGTACTATACCTGTTGCCAAGTCCTCTATCAGTGCTTGTGGTTTTTTATAGTCTCGTATTCTTTGAGACCTTTTCTCTATAACACTTGGAATCCTGACACACAGTGGTGCTTGAGAATTGCAGTGAAATTGATCAGTCTAACTTCCTGGCCTAGACAGAGTGAAATGTTAACTTACTTCTTACAGCAGAAAAGGTAGAAGTAAATTAGACTTTTTATAACTGGCATAAGTGCTTTGAACTAAAATGATTTTACTTTTCTCGGTAGTCTCTCTGTGCGAAGGTAAGACATTTAAAAAAAAAACCTAAACAAAGTGTAATGTACATGTGAATGCAAAAGTAACTTGCAGATACTTTGACTGTCCATGTTAAGTATATTACAAAATTTATCTGGGCTTCTTGAGTAGGTTTCAAATTTTACCTTTTCATTTTTACAACTAATAAGTAGTTTTATCGAGGTTTTTTTAAATTAAAACCTAAGATTATGAGAGTACATTAGAATGGACTATCTTTAAGATTTAAGGGAGGTTCCAAATATTTTGCAGAGCATTTGAAGTAAACATTGTTCTCAAAACTATTAAATTTAGGGAAGCCATTGCACTTTTTAAAAAATAGTCTAGTATGCTTGTGGGTTTTGTTATCTAATAGGAATGTTTTAACTTTTTTAGTTGGATCAAAGTATGTATGTATGTAAATAAAACTAAAAATATTTTGTTTTCAGATCCCAGTGACTTGATGTTAAGAGTTTACAGAGCTGAATCATATGCTGGCCTCCAAGAGTTTAAAACAGCCATAGAAGATCTAAATTTTATCATTTCTAAAATGTCAGATTGGCCAGAGGTAAGTTGGTTTGTAATCTGCGTGTTTTTTAAAATCTGAATTTGTCTACAATGCTAAATTGTGGTGTTCAAATCGCATCAAAATAATTTCGCTGACCCAGTTACCCTTACTTTATTTAAACTTTCAAATCAGTGTTTTCTGAATGCTTATTTTAAAAAACAAAAGCAAACCCACCCTTAAATCTGGGAGTCAGTGAGATGTGAAAAATACTGCTTTTCTGTGTCCTTGTTTATATTTTTATCAATTTTGATTTTAAACTCTTCAAGTGGAAGCAGAGAAAGTCTTGTCCTTTTTTTCTTTTTGTCAGTGAATTTCCCTGATGCTGTGTGAATATTAAAAAAAAAAAAAAAAAGATGAATAATTTTTTTGTTCTTCTATGATAAAGACCTCCTTCCCTTCAAATACATAAATAAAGGATTAGTCCCAATCCACCAGTGACTCACAGGAAGGTTCTAGGTGGGTTGCCACATTCTGGACTCTTAGCTTATCACTGAGCCCTGGCCTAGGCAAACCTAAATTTCTTCTGGCCTGAAGAGGAGCTTGCGGGGCAGGAGGGTATTGGAGAGTGAGCCTATCTCTCACTGACGACCCCACTGTGGTGGCTTCCATCCCTCAGGGCTGGGCCTGGCTCCTCGCTTGGACATTGTGATCTGGTGCATGGTGTCTCAGTGCCACTTAGGGTTACTCTGGCCATACAGGTATGGCCAGGCCAAACTTTAGCGGTGCTGTAAACCCATGCACCAGGTTGCAATATCAATCAGGTTTGGCCCAGCTACTCTCCTGTCATGGACAGGAGCCGCTGCCACTGTTGCAAGATGAGAAAGTTGCGGGCTTGGTCTCCAGCTCCCCCTTACCTCTGCATCGGGCTGGGATTAGGGTTGTAGTGCCTGCATTGGGAGTGCTATGTGCAATGGTGGGTCACAGAAAGACAAAATGCAGTTGATGAGTCACTTTAGTAAAATGTTTGGGAACTCCTGGACAAGGCTAAAGATGTTTGCTTTCAAACCAGAGAAAGTCTATTACCATTTTGTTGCTATTAAATAGACAACTCTATTTTATTAGTATTAAGTTTGAAACTAGCTTGCTGTTACAGGCTCGATTTTGACGTGCCCTGTAGTGTGACAAAACCTAACTAAGCTGTCTGAAACTTCAGACTTCTGTTCTATGCTATCTTTCTAAAAAAACTTGGATGAGGCATTCGGGAAGCAGGACAGTCAGAAGCTGAGATGGTTTTCACTTCTGAAACATCTTGTTCATGAGTTTTTTGTTGCAGTTTTGATTCTAAAACAGCTTTTTGTAAGTCTGGATTTGTTTAAAATTGGTTTTGGCATATTTTCCTGACTATGGTGTGGTGATAGAAAGAGGAGGGCAAGGCAATCCATGGGTTGGAAGAATTTGGAAAGGACGGGGTCCCTATGGTTTGTTAGCTTTTCTTGGATTTCTAACAGAGCAGTTTGTTTGAGAATGGTGAAGCCTTGCAGAAATCTCCATGGTGGAGCTAAAAGCAGGGACACCATTAACTGGAAATCTAATCATGTCCATAAACTATTTTAGTTTCTAGTGTTACCTCTGCTGCCGAGTCCCGCTGGCAGTTTTTGTGGTCTTATAGGCACAGTATCCTGTTTTTAAATGTTTTTTTACTCTCCTGTTGTATAAAAGACTTGCAAAAGGAGGAAAATGACTATATAGAAGAAATAATAAAACTGACAACACAAAATGGAGTCAAATGCACAACGTAAACAAACTAAAAACAAAGTGCTTTTCTGTATTCTTTTGGCTGTAACAAAAGCAGCTTTTTTTTCAGATGGAAGCATTTTTTTGTGTGTGGGTTTTTTTTTTTTTTCCCCAATATGCCTTTCAGTTCCTGAAGGGGGAAAATTTTCAACAGCTATTAGTGCAAGTGAATTTTTCTTGTGAATTAAAAATGAAGATATTTCTTGTCTTAAAGTGGTTATCAAAAACTTCATGAAAGACCATCAATGCCTTCAGCTCACACACAAGGTGTGATAGTTACATAGGGTGAGATAGTTACATAGGGTGAAAGATTTTTGATTCTCCAATATTTGATTCATGCTGTCTAATTTTAAATGTTACCTTAATTTTGAATTTCCAGGCTTTCTTTTTTTTAAAAAAAGAGAAATTATCATTCTCTTAAGAGAAAACACTTGAAAATGTAAATATTTACAAATTTAACTCCAGCTTAACAAGTTCATTGCTTGGGAGTTGTGGATGACTCCAGATGTGGTGCAGGTAGCTGTAATCACTTAAAGGCAGGATCTTTCTGGGAAAATGTGCTGTTTGTATATGGAATCAGTAACTTAGTTTGGAGATTTGAATGAAAATTGAATTATATCTGCAAATATCTCACTTTAGAGTTCTGCACTTAGTGTGAAAATATAAGCTCTCACATTCATTAAAGCATTTAAACATTAAATAACACTTGGAGTAGTCCTGTAAGTGAAGGTGTACACAGTTGTCAGCCAGGACTAAAAACTTCAGATTTTTATATCGTTCTTAGAAGACACTTTTCTCTTCATATCTAGTTTTGAAGTAAGGAGAGACTCATTTTCATTGTTAGATAAATAAAACTACATTTTTCCGCAAGCTCTTATCTGTCAATAAAACTTATTTTACAGAAATACTAAATCCTCCTTGTGGCAAAACTTGTTCAAAATGTGCTTTCAGAACGTATATTCACTTCTCCATATTCCTGGAGAGAAATTCAGGTTCTTGTGAACAAAGCTTCTCAAAAATTGAGTTTGCTGTATAACTTCCTCCAACAAAGTCCGAAGACCTTTTTAGCCCCCATTCCTAAAAAGGTGGACATGTAAGAGGAAAGCCTTGTATGACATGTAGAGGAATCCTTCTTCTCTTCTCCAAGAAATCTGCTTCAGATGAGTAAAGGCAGAGATTTTCTTAGAAGGAAATCTGCTTTCATCGAACAGCCATAGTAGGGAAACTATCGCAGCCATTTGTTGTGAAATTACGGAAGCCACTCCATAGGTAAAGCTGCACTGAATTTCCTTTTTATAAACTTGGTTTTGGCCTACTTATCTAAAATTATTATAAAAAGTCATATTGGCCTCAATATTATTAGGAAAAGTTGTAGTGAATTGGACAAGGTGTTTCCAAATTGTGACGCCCTAAATGTGTACATCAGGATTCAAAAAGTCCTAGGTTTTCATCTTTTCATAGCAAAAACCCTGAAAGAGGAGAGAATCTAGTTTACTGACTCATAACTGAGATCTAGTTATCTAGTGCTCAGGAATGAAATCAGTTCATTAAAGTCAAATATAAAAAGTTTTTAACTTTTGTATTTGGAGCATGAGCTCAAATAAACTTAATAGTTCATATTACATGATTGCTGGAGACATGAGTTTTCAATTTTTAAAAAATTGTAAGTAGCTAGCTTTTTCTCTAGGTTAGAACAGAGGGCTTCAGCAGTGAGAGTATTACTGTCACTGGGGAAACTTGTCAATGGAAAAGGTAGCTGATGGGGAGGATGAGGGACCATTCATTAATTTAAAGCCTAGCCCAGACCATGTGGAGCCTCTTTTTGCTCTGTTCCAGCATCCCTACCCTCCCTATCCTGTACTGGTAGCTTTGACACTATTTTGCAGATGCTGCAAGCCTGACCAGTTGCCTGTTTTGGGATCAAGAAGGAATTTTTCTTCTTATAAAAGCCAAATTGGCCGAGGCCTGGGTAGTGCAGTTAAATAGGAGTAGGATTGAGTAAATAGTGAAAGGACATTAATTTGTTGCAACTTGGCAGTCAGTTTCCAGTGGGGTTAAAAGGAATGGTTCCCAGAATTGAAAGACATGGGATTTTACTGATGGGTCCTGTGCTTATGGGATAAGGGGAGATCTTCATGGTCTGAGGTCCCCCCCCTTAATACCTGTTGCCCCCCTTTTGGGTGGGATTAGGGTGATAGGACTCAGAAGAGCTGAGTTCTAGGGGTAGGCTGAGGAGAGTCTACTCCAAGTTATGGGTTGTATAGTAGGACCACTGTAGCTCCCACACTGGACCCATTTAAAATGCTTGATATGTATGAGAGTAGGTATGACAGGGCAGGTAGCACCCCTCTTCTGTGTTAATCTGTAACTTTTATTAAATTGATCACTTAAAATCCATCCCTATGTTTTTCCTTTTTTTTCTGTCATCTGGATATGATGGCAATTTTTCCACTCAAAGGCTTGTGGGGTGGGAGATGGCACATGGCAACATGTCTTTCAAGTCTTCGTATAGGGATTTTACCTTTTCCTGCAGTCCTCAAAGGTAAGTAGGAGAGTGTACCCCACAAAGCCGCCATCTTACCCAGTCTCCCTTTCCTGTGGACCTCCTGAATAGGGGAATGCTGTTCCTGCAGACCTTGAAATACAGTAAAACCTCAGAGTTACGAACTGACCAATCAACCACACACCTCATTTGGAACCAGAAGTATGCAATCAGGCAGCATCAGAGAAGGAAGAAAGCAAACACAGTACAGTACTGTGTTAAATATAAACTACTAAAAAAAAGAACATTTTTAAAAAAATTTCATGGGGTAAGGAAACTCTGCTTGTTTCATTTAAATTAAGGTGGTTGAAAGCAGCATTTTTATTCTGCTTAGTAAAGTTTAAAAGGTGTATTAAGCAGGGTGGATACAAATCAATGATTTTTAGAAATAATAAAAATGGATTTTTTGTTTGTTGGATTTTTTATTTAAATCAGATTTTTTTTAATAAAATGCTTTTTGAGGAGAAAACCTAAGGATCGTTTTAATTAAGATATCTCATCGTGGAATAGGGATTATAAATTCATGTTCCATAGAATCTCTATGGATAGTAAGCCATAGAATCCCCCCGCGGGCTGCACAGTGAGCCGTATGTTGTGCAGGTCTGTTAAATGTATACCCCAAATCAAGAAACACAGTAAAAGACCTGAAAAAGAGCCACTGTGGCGTAAAACCATGTAAAAGAAGCAGTGAGAGATAAAAAGGCATCTTTTAAAAAGTGGAAGTCAGATCCTAGTGAGGTAAATAGAAAGGAGCATAAACATTGCCAAATTAAGTGTAAAAATGTAATAAGAAAAGCCAAAGAGGAGTCTGAAGAACAGCTAGCCAAAAACTACAAAGGTAATAAGTGTTTTTTAAGTACATCAGAAGCAGGAAGCCTGCTAAACAACCAGTGGGGCCCCTGGATGATCGAGATACAAAAGGAACGCTTAAGGACGATAAAGTCATTGTGGAGAAACTAAACAAATTCTTTTCTTCAGTCTTCACGGCTGAGGATGTTAGGGAGATTCCCAAACCTGATCTGGCTTTTCTAGGTGACAAATCTGAGGAACTGTCACAGATTGAAGTGTCACTAGAGGAGATTTTGGAATTAATTGATAAACTTAACAGTGACAAGTCACCAGGGCCAGATGGCATACACCCAAGAGTTCTGAAGGAACTCAGATGTGAGGTTGCGGAATTATTAACTGTTGTTTGTAACCTGTCCTTTAAATTGGCTTCTGTACCCAAAGACTGGAAGATAGCTACTGTAACACCAATATTTAAAAAGAGCTCTAGAGGTGATCCTGGCAATTACAGACTGGTAAGTCTAACATCAGTGCCAGGCAGATTAGTTGAAACAATAGTAAAGAATAAAATTGTCAGACACCTCGAAGAACATAAACTGTTGGACAAAAGTCAACATGGTTTCTGTAAAGGGAAATCGTGTCTTACTAGTCTATTGGAGTTCTTTGAAGGGGTCAGCAAACATGTGGACAAGGGAGATCCAGTGGACATAGTGTCCTTAGATTTCCAAAAAGCCTTTGACAAGGTCCCTCACCAAAGGCTCTTATGTAAATTAAGTTGTCATGGGATAAAAGGGAAGGTCCTTTCATGGATTGAGAACTGGTTAGAAGACAGGGAACAAAGGGTAGGAATAAATGGTAAATTCTCAGAATGGAGGGGGTAACTAGTGGTGTTCCCCACGGGTCTGTCCTAAAACCAATCCTATACAATTTATTCACAAATGATCTGGAGAAAGGGTTAAACAGTGAGGTGCCAAAGTTTGCAGATGATACTAAACTGCTCAAGATAGTTAAGACCAAACAGACTGTGAAGAACTTCAAAAAGATCTCACAAAACTAAAAGCAGCAGAGAATCCTGTGGCACCTTATAGACTAACGGAGGTTTTGGAGCATGCATCTGACGAAGTGGGTATTTACCCACGAAAGCTCATGCTTCAAAATCTCCGTTAGTCTATAAAGTGCCGCAGGATTCTCTGCTGCTTTTACAGATCCAGACTAACACGGCTTCCCCTCTAATACTTGTCACAAAACTAAGTGATTGGACAACAAAATGGCAAATGAAATTTAATGTGGATAAATGTAAAGTAATGCACATTGAAAAAAATAACCCCAACTATACATACAGTATGAAGGGGGATAATTTAGCTACAACAAGTCAGGAAGAAGATCTTGGAGTCATCGTGGATAGTTCTCTGAAGACGTCCACGCAGTGTGCAGAAGCAGTCAAAAAAGCAAACAAGATGTTAGGAATCATTAAAAAGGGGATAGGGAATAAGATGGAGAATATATTTTTGCCCTTATATAAATAGATGTTATGCCCACATCTTGAATACTGCGTACAGATCTGGTCGTCTCATCTCATCTCAAAAAAGATATACTGGCACTAGAAAATGTTCAGAGAAGGACAACTAAAATGATTGGGCGTTTGGAACGGGTCCCATATGAGGAGAGATTAAAGAGGCTTGGACTTTTCAGCTTGGAAAAGAGGAGACTAAGGGGGGGATAGGATAGGATAGGTATAACTGTAGAAACTAACCTGAAAAGATTTCAAAATAAA
The DNA here is from genome assembly GCF_003597395.2 of Chelonoidis abingdonii. Taxonomy (NCBI): domain Eukaryota; kingdom Metazoa; phylum Chordata; order Testudines; family Testudinidae; genus Chelonoidis; species Chelonoidis abingdonii. The sequence continues at coordinate 91,151,794 of NC_133773.1, forward strand.
TTACTGTTTAAAAATGTATAGTGTGTGCTTTCTAAAAATGAAACCTACCATATATACTTGTTCATAAACTGAATATTTTTGGTAAAAAAAGTGACGCATCAAAGAGCAGAGGTCAGCTTATAAATGGCTTATACACCAAAATTTGATGATTTTAAACTCTATGGAATCATTGAATTGAATATCTAATACATTGCCGTTTTTGTTTATCTGGAGCGTCTGTAGGCATGGAGCCCCTCAGCTATTTATGGCCGCAGTTCGCCATTTCCAGCCAATGGGAGCTGTGGGAAGTGGCGCACAACTTCCCGCAGCTCCCATTGGCTGGGAACAGCAAACCGTGGACATTGGGAGCTGAGAGACTCCGTGTCTGCAGACGCGCCAAGTAAACAAAACATCCCGACCCGCCAGCAGCTTAGCCTGATGGGCCGGGAGCCAAAGTTTGCCAACCCCTGAAATATAGGGTTGGCTTATGAAAGGGTCATACAGTTTTTGCTATTTTTACCTAACCATCTTGGAGGGTCAGCTTATAAACGAACAGGCTAATGAATGAGTACATATGGTATATCTATCTCTGAGTTGCAAAGAGTATGTGTTAAGGTTATAACTACTAACAAGAATGCACTTTTATGTAGAAAACCATGATTAAATCGAGTCTTCCTGACTAGTGATTTAAGTTAAATCCACCCTGGTATTAAGTCAATGCTCAATTGTAAACTTTTGAAAGAACAGCTATAATGTTTTGTCACGAACATTTCAGAGTTATGAACAATCTCCATTCCTGAGTTATAACTGCGGTTCTACTGCAGCTGTGTGGAGGAAGGAGACTAGAGAGCATGGTATGTTCCTCCTTTCTGTGGACCTTCTAAGGTCTGCAGAAGAGGTACATTTTCTTCCCTACCATATCATCTCCAATTCTCACCTCCATGTGAGATGGAAAAACCCTAGTGTGCCCGAATATTAATATTCTAGTTTCTTTAATGAAAGTATGAAAGTATCAAGTGTCACTTCTATATCTTCAGATTTACTTCAGGAAAGCAAAGGTGCTTCATGATGCTGGGTTTGTAGGTGATGCCTTACAAGTGTTCCTACAGTGCTTATCCCTTGATGAGGATTTTGTTCCAGCAAAGCTAGAAGTGGAAAAGGTAACTTGTATTTATAAACTGTGCTGCTCTCCTTCTCTCTTAGTTGGCTCACTTTACCCTAGAATCTCAGTCTTCAGTGTATTTATGCTCACAATGTCTGTAATTGTAAAATGAAGTTCAACTAAAATTTGGGTGATTTATTTTCACATATCTGATTTTCTGTGTAGAGGGTCTCAATGTATTTGGATGCAATAAGAGGTGGTGTGCCCATGTATTCCACAAAAATTCCTTTTTTTAAATTGGGTTAGGGGAGAATATGTATACTTAACCCAGTTAGCATTCTAGTTTGTATGGTTTTCAAGTAAAACAGAAATAAGATTTTCATACTTTCCAGTAGATGTCAAACAAATTTGAGTAAGAAATCAAACACTTTTAAGCTTTTCATTCTGTGGAAACAAATATCTCTGCGCTGTCAACTTTGCACAATACAGATTAACATTTTTGCAGAACTACATCTTGTTTAATTATACCACACCTAAATAAGAGTTGGGAGAAGATAATTATTTCCTGTAAGGGGGGAATTTAAGAGCTTAACTTGTGTATAGAGATAAGGATATAAACCTTTGATTAGGAGAACGACTACTGAACTGAACTTGTGCTACAGCTGATTATAAGAAAGAGAATAAGTGGAAGAGTATGTTTAAAATAAGAAATTTTGATACGAAGTAAGCTTCTTCATGGTGATTATGTAGTTATATTAACTAAAGTTTTATAGCTGAATCTTTTCCCTCAATCTTAATGTTAAAATGTTTATCTTATAGACATTGTATGATTTGCTGTCACCAGAAAATGTGAGAGAGAGTCTTAAGGAATCTGCTTGGAGTTCACCTCGTATTCGAAATAAACCTTTTACACTTGGTTCTGAAATGGAAGAGTCTGGCTGTAATCTACAGCTTTGTCCAGAGCAGGTAAGTAGTTAAAACCATATAGTATTATATGTATTTTTCCCCTTGGTTAGTAGGCAAACACAGGGCATCAGAACTTAAGCTATTTATCAAACTTTTATTAAGCTCCTTTCCTATTGGAGACACATGCTGCTAAATCTTTCTTCCTGTTAATTGTAGACTTTCCGGTTAGATTTCATGAATCAGCTGGAAAGTACTGTAATTTTTTGACAATTCGTAAAGCACAATCTAGTGAATTTTTTCATTATTTAAGATTTAACGCTAATAGCTCCAAAATAAAAAGGGTTTCATTATAGATTTCTTTTCCAAATAAAAATAATTCTAAATTTCTTTTCCAAAATTATTTTCCTCTTTGAAGGAAACAGAGGCTTTTAATCCCTTCTTTAATTTCACCAGATGCTTTCTTGACCTGCCAAATTCCATAAATTAATCATTGAGTCTGGCTGTGCAGTGGAGAAGATTGTTGATATCTGAATTTGGCTTCAACTTATTCATGTTCAGCTGTCATAAATGATAGCTGGAATTTGAAAATGAGAATAAGTATTGTTAACTTTGTTCATTTTATTTCTATAGAATTTAGGAGTGCCAGAGATAACAGTGGAGTCTTTCAGAGGAAGCCTAAATCGTGTACAATCTGTCCATGCTCTTAACTCAACAGAAAATCTTGCTAAAGGAGATGGATTAAAAAAGGTTTCTTCTGAACCTCTGCTTTCTAGCCAGGAAAAAGGTGTTCTCCTAAAAAGGAAGCTTTCCCTTTCAGAACAGGATGCAATCGTGTGTAAAGATGGAAGAAGCAAACATAAAAAACCAGGAGGTAAATAGCTACTTAATGTCAATGTTAGACATACTTATTTTGATTTTTGTCTTGTGTTCAAATGATATCTGCTCTTGTTTCTTTTAGAAACTACGAAAAGGGAGGTTCCACAGTACTTAATTGATGTGGCAGATTTTGAGTGCTCTCTGTGTATGAGGTAATATTTACTATTTGTTTAGTATTTTCCATGTGATATCTGCATTATAGATGTGGGCAGATATGTTTTGTTATATGTAAACCGAGGCAAAGAGGTTATGATTTGCCTTATTGTCTATTTTATTTGAGAATAGTGGGTGCGTGAGGTTCTGTGGCCTGCAATGGGCATGAAGTCATGCTAGATGATGATGATCTCTTCTGGCCCTATAGTATGAGTCTATGGGTATGTCTACACTGCAGTGTAAGCCCAGGGGTAGTAGAACCTGAGTTAGCAGACCCTGCATTTGTTAATCTAGAGCTTGCGCATGTATGCTCATTTTTAACCCCAGGTTAGGAATTGTTGAAGTCCCAACCCAGGGCTTCAGCATCTTCACTGCATTATATGAGCCTGAGTCCAACTGAGCCCTCCCAAAATATGGTTCCTTTAGTCCTGTGATACTCCGACTAGAGCTCATGAGCTACAAAGGGCTCTTTAATATGTCTCTTGTGGATCTTTGCAGCAAATAGTAAAAGCTTAGTTAATAACTTAGATTGGTTAATCATTAAAATCACAGAGTAATTTTAATTATTAACCAAAGTTATTAAGTAAGCTTTTACTAAGTTAACCATTTGTAGTTGATAAAATAATACTTAATCCATCATTTTTCTGTGAGAGTTATATCTATTCAAAAACTAAATTTCCCTTGTCATACTGTTTTTAAATATGAATATATAGTACTACAGTAAATGAAATAACAAATTCACACTACTGTGACTCTCTTGGGTAATGTTGATCGCTAATTTGACTTCTGAATCACTCAGGTTGGCGAATTGCTGCTTGAGCCTTTTGTTCATGGTGTATGGTGGAAAAACTTTACTCTCCACTAAACTGGAACCTCCAGAAGACAAAGAGAGTTGGTCCGTGGGATTGTGGAATACTTTAGATGGATTCCTGGAGCACAAGTCCAGTGGAGTTGTGTCTACATTGCAGAGCAGTAGGGCTTGAACCTGGGGTCTGAGTTTGACTCTGGCTTGGATCCTCCTCCTATGGGGTCCTGGAACCCTTGGTCTGAGCCCTGGGTTAGTGTGATGTGTATGTAGATAGGAGGGGAATTAGACTTGAGCCTGAGTTTGAACCCTGGGCTTATGTTGCAGCATAGACATACGAATACCTAGACTTCTTGGGCCCTTGCTGCAACCGTTATTGTTGCAGACTAGTGGTTATGTTTACACAGCAGTGTAAGCCTGGGCTCAGATCTAACCCCATTTGCGTTCACACACCAATTGTTCTAAACTAGAGCTCAAACCTAGGGTCCCAGGACTCTGCAGGGCTAGAGAGTCCGAGCCCATGTTAAGCTGGGACCTAGGGTCTGAGCCCTGTTGCTTTCCTGTGTGCATGTGTCCCTGGCTTGACTCGATCCCAAAAGTCTTCTGGATGTACCCAAGAGTTTCTTGGGGAAAACTTCCTTAGTCCTCTCTGCGCCGACAGTCTGTGGTGCAGTCTATTGCACTCGGTTGCCATACCTCCTCGTGCAGAGGACAGCAGCTCAGGTCAGCGTTATCTGCTGAACACTAGTCTGCAAGCACACTATCAGAGAGTCTACAGGGTTTTTAATGGAGAGCGGTCAGAAGCTTTTTGCAAAAAGCTGCTTCCTGGTCACAACAGCAAAGCCAGATTTTGGTGCACACTGCCTTCCCTTGCGTGCCCTGCCCCAGAGGCGCCCAGGAGCTAGGGCCAGAGAGCAGAGCAGGGACTTAGCAGCTGCCCTGCAGGGAGAGGAAGCTGCAGAGCTCCTTGTTCAACATGGCTAGGGAAGGATGATCCCCCAACACTGCAGTTGTTCCCTTTCCCTGCAGGGTAGCTGCTTGGTCCCTGCCCTACTCTCTCTCCCACTCCAATGCCCTTCCTGGAGCTTCATATGCAGTGGGTGTCCAAGCAGTATGTGCTGTCAGGACGGTGAGTTGGAGCCAGCCCCAAAACCTCCCTGAAGCCTCCAGCAGCAGTGGCTTCGGCTCCTCCTAGCTGCTGTAAGAGCTTGCCCAGAGCAGGGATAGGCGGGAGTCATCCCTCCCATGGATCATTCCTCCCTTGGCTGTGCTAAGCCAGGAGTTCTGCTGCTCCCTGTCCCTACACTGTAGGCACTTGGTCCTACTCTGCTCTCTCTTCCTTGTTTCTAGCTCTCCCCCCTCCCTGCCCTCCTTAGGGCTATGTGTATAGAGGTGTCTGTGCAACATGCACTGTGATTATTGAGTGGGAGGCCCCTCCTGCCCGGGTCTGGTGGGTGCAGGGAGAAGAGATCCCTGGAGGGTGCTGGAGAACACTATACCTCAAGCCCTAAGAATTCACTTCACTGGCAGTAACTGGATTTTGGTGATGGGTCCTTTGAAACCTACATTTTATGTCAAATTTCAAAACAAATAGAGAAATAAAAGCCAACTGAACACAAACACTTCCATTGAGCATTCCATTTTAAAAATTAAGAATTGCACAGTTTTCATTTTAACACTTTTTGAGAGCCCTGGAGACTGATGTACTACTAATCCTCAGAACATGGGCATTTTCCTACCAATGTGACACAGCCTAGTGGTGGAGAGCCCAATTTTCAGATTAGATGTTAGTTCAGTATAAATTTTTCTCAAGCTGCAGTCATTTCTACTGAGACAGCCACCGAAGTTGCTAATTATGCAGTTTATGTATTCAGGTGCTCATTATGGGCACTTGCATCCCATCAATAACACCATCACAGTTAGGAAACTGGGTGGGCAGTAGAGTTTTCCCATAGTGCAACACATTTATAGGGCTAGAGTATCGAATACGGGAGATAGGGGGTGCTAGGCACTCTGAGATAGGGTTACTTTGACGCAGGGGTGGCTCCAGGCCCCAACACGCCAAGCCGCGGGAGGCCCTCTGCCGGTCGCCGGGAACGCGGCAGGCAGAATGCCTTCGGCGGTATGCCTGCAAAGGGTCCGTTGGTCCTGCAGCTTTGGTGGACCTCCCGTAGGCTACCTGCAGAGGGTCCGCTGGTCCTATGACTTCAGTGGGGCTGTGGGTCCAGTAGACCCTCCACAGGCATGCCTGCGGGAGGTCCACCGGAGCCGCGCGAGCGGCAGAGCCCCCCCCGCGGCATGTCGCCGTGCTTGGGGCGGTGAAATGTCTAGAGCCGCCCCTGCTTTGACTTGTGTCTGTTCACAACAGTGTGGATCCCAGAGCCCTACGTTCAAGCATGGGCCAGAAAATCCTTAAATTAGGGTTAAAATGCAATGTAGACACCAGTCAGCTGACTCAATTCCCATTGATCCTGGGCTGTCATTGCTATGTAAACGTACCCTTAGTAGATGAGTATTGGTAAGGACATATTTGTATTTAGTTTTATAGTTGACACAAACTGATAGTTAAAAATGGTATTCCATTCTTAAATGTCAACAACACAAGGAAGAGAATGTCTTAAGGCTAGACTACATTTTTTTTATCTAGAAGTCGTTTTTTGTTTTGGTGGATAATTGACAAATACTGTTTAACACATGCACCTAAACTTAGCCTTTGGGTTCAGATATTGGTTGAGATTCTCAGTGAGATTTTCTAAGAAAATACATTTGTAAATCCCTTATACTGCTTTATCTTTTAGTAGGTTATTTGATAGGCTCCTTAGGAGCTGCAGATCTTTTGGTGTGTCATATAAATACACACCATATGTTCTAAAGTATTAAAAATCAGAAGTAGTTATGTGTGCATATGATGTTGGTTAAAGTATATCATGACCATTGTAATATCAGATTAAGTTAATGCTTTAAGGAAGAAGGTCTGCATTTGTGTAACTATTTATATAAATATACTTTTAGACATTAAGTATTTGAACCTAGAAATGTTATCAAATTGACTATGAAGCACAGAATACATTAAGTTGTGCAGTGTTGAGAAAATGGAAAACATGTTCAAAAAAATTCTAGCACAAATCTTGTATTTCTGATTTTCATTTAATTTGTCTATTTTCTTATAGCATAGCTAGAATTCTTTAAAATTTATTTAAAAGATATTAGAATCACTGTTTATCAATTGTTGACTTTTTACTTAAAAATTTTTTTCAGGTTATTTTTTGAGCCGGTGACAACCCCATGTGGACATACCTTCTGCAAGAATTGTTTAGAACGCTGTTTAGACCATGCCCCACAGTGTCCCCTATGTAAAGAGAGCTTAAAAGAGGTAAATATTCAGAATGCCTATTAAACTGTAGTAGAAGGAACTTCATACAGCATCCCACAAAACCCAGATGACATGAGTCCTCTCAGATCTTGGATGCTTCCAGAATCCAAAAAACAATCAATTAGGTGTTGATGGGACTTCATGTGTTCATGTTTCGGTGGCCACATAATTTGCCTATGCTGCAGAATTAAAGCATTACCAACTTCGATACCTCGTCGAAGTTCCTTTGCCTGCTCTTGTAATTTTTGCTATTATCTTTTTTGTTGTATTATTTTCTCTCTTGTGGCTGTGGAAAAGCTGGGGAAACTGATTATGCAGAGGAAATATTGACACTGACTAGGCTCAAGTCTTGTCAAATGCACCAAATAAACTGAAAAAAGTAGAGAGTTTGTTCTTTCAGTTACGATAATTTTAGAGTTTACAACTAAGACTTCAGGAATATCTTAAGTTTTGTTAAGACGGATTTTGTAGTCCCATATCCGATTACAGTATTTTTAATTAAAAAAAGCGCTGAATTTTGTGTTAATGTTGTATAAGAATACTACAAACAGTTAAAAGAGAAATGTTTGATGGTAAATATATAATTTTTATTTTTAATTTTATTTTTTTAGTATTTGGCAATTAGGAAATACAGTGTCACAGTACTACTGGAAGAATTAGTGGTGAAATATCTGGCTGCTGAACTATCTGAGAGAAGAAGAATTCATGATGAAGAAACTGCTGAACTCTCAGAGTAAGCCTATTATGTGTTTGGTTGGTTTTTCTTTTTTAAAATCCAACAAAATTTGAAAGCAAGATTACTGTCTTTTTGCAAAGTGACGTTGTGAAATAGTGTCCTTATGGGTGCTCCACTTGAGGGGTGCATATGCCTTTGATCAGAGATTTTTGGCAGCAGTGCTCATTCAGTCTTCACGTGTCCCCGTTATTCTCATGCCCTGTATTGAGGATGTATAGGGCTGCAACAGATGGACCTCCCTCAGTTCCTTATAGAATGACTCTGCTTGAGACAGAGAAACTCATTTGTGCCCTCATTCAGGAACTACAAAACTAGCTTTTAGAACTTAATTTTAATTTTTTTTATTTTAGTTTTTATTCTTTGTAGTTATTGTGTACCTTAGTTTTTGGGCGTTCTTTTCTCATTTTTTGTCATGCCTTTTGTGTCTCACCACTATCCCTCATAGATAGGGCTCTTCTCTAAAGAGGCCTTTTTTCTTCAGGCATGCCTAAATCCTCAGGCTTTGAACTTTGCCTTGCTTGTCAGGAATCCTCCCCAGTTAGTGACCGCCACTCACACTGTATCCACTCTTTTGGGGATACATGTGTGTTTTAAAGCACAAGATTTGCATGAGCTTTGAGTCGTTCCAGGAGCGGCAGAGATAACATTGGCTCCTCGTGATAGAGCATTCACTTTGTCCAGCTTCAGGTACAGGTCTTGATACATTTCCCCTCTCCAACCATTGGCCTCTGAGCTACCGGAGTGCCTGGTCAGTCTCCACAGCTCAATTGTCTTCTAGGTTTTTGAGAGACAGACTTTTGAGCAAAATGGGGAAAGCCTCATCCAGGAGGAACTAGTACTCCTTTGAGAGACCACATTGCTAAGATGCCTGCTGTGCCGGAGATCCTACATCCTTTAAAGACTTTCGCAGTGGCTTCAAGCAGTCGTGGTACCAAAGTTTCGTCCAAATAAAGTCTTTGTAAAAGACAAACGGTACCCATCGTTCAAAAGCCCTCAGTACCATTGAAATCTGAACAAGGTGCTTCTGATGCCAAATACTTGGCACTAAAGAAGTCAGTACTGCCTGCATCTGCAGCCACCTCTTTGGTACAGCAAGATGTGGAACATCAATAAAGACAAATGCAAAGTGCTCCACTTAGGAAGGAACAATCAGTGTCACACGTACAGAATGGGAAGAGACTGTCTAGGGAGGAGTATAGCAGAAAGAGATCTAGGGGTCATAGTGGACTGCAAGCTAAATATGAGTCAACAATGTGATACTGTTGCAAAAAAAGCAAATGTGATTCTGGGATGCATTAACAGATGTGTTGTAAACAAGACACGAGAAGTCATTCTTGCGCTCTACTCTGCGCTGGTTAGGCCTCAGCTGGAGTATTGTGTCCAGGTCTGGGCACTGCATTTCAAGAAAGATGTGGAGAAATTGGAGAGGGTCCAGAGAAGAGCAACAAGAATGATTAAAGGTCTTGAGAACATGACCTATGAAGGAAGGCTGAAAGAATTGGGTTTATTTAGTTTGGAAAAGAGAAGACTGAGAGGGGACATGATAGCAGTTTTCAGGTATCTAAAAGGGTGTCATCAGGAGGAGGGAGAAAACTTGTTCACCTTAGCCTCTAATGATAGAACAAGAAGCAATGGGCTTAAACTGCAGCAAGGGAGGTTCAGGCTGGACATTAGGAAAAAGTTCCTAACTGTCAGGGTGGTTAAACACTGGAATAAATTGCCTAGGGAGATTGTGGAAACTCCATTTCTGGAGATATTTAAGAGTAGGTTAGATATATGTCTATCAGGGATGGTCTAGACAATATTTTGTCCTGCCATGAGGGCAGGGGACTGGACTTGATGACCTCTCGAGGTCCCTTCCAGTCCTAGAGTCTACGAATCTATGAATCTAATACACCTCTTGATAGCATAGGCTTCGGCATCTGGGTCTCATCAAATGTCTATGCAGATTCACCTACCACAAGTGTTCCGATTTGTCTCTGTTGAACCTGAGTCTTTTTCTCAGCTCAAGATCCCCAGTACTCAGCTTGAGTTATTCCCTTTATATCACCTTTCATTTGTACTGCCTATGCCCCAGTACAGTAACTCCTCACGACTCCTGTGGATGACTTCAGACAATTTCAGGACTTGATGAAAGAATGGCAGACACTCCCCAGATTCCATTAGAAGTCCAAGAGACCCAGTAGCCTTGTTTATAAGTGAGGCACTATTAAAAGCTGCCAAAATGATTTGACAGACTCCTCCTACTGGCGCCTCCCCACCCCATAGTTAAGAGGGTAAACATTATCTTAGTTAGTGCTTCTGAATTTTTATTTTCTCATGCTGCCCCAGTTCTCTGGTCATGAATGCAGTGAATGCACATAATAGGCAACACCATTCAAGGATGACCCCATATGTTTTTTAATCATAAGCTCAGACCTTTTTTTGGTGGTAACCCTCCACCTTCTCCAACCCTGCAATTCCAGTTTGCTAATTATCTGGCAATTCTAGCAAAATGTAATCAGATCAATTATGCAAAATAGAGTTTTTATTGAACATTTGTCACAGAAGCACTGGGGCAGCTTTTGGGGAGGAGAACCTTGCAGACTTCTCTTGACGCAGCAGATATGACAACTTGCTTCATCTCCATATCTATAGTTATGGGTAGAGTCTTGTGGTTTCAGTCCTCATGATTTCCATGAGCAGTCTAAAGCACAGTAGAGTACCTTCCCTTTGATAGTTTGAAATTTGTTTAGTGACTCCATGAATGACTCTGTGCATTCTCTAAATGACTCCAGGGAGACCTTTAGTTTGTTGGGGATATATACACCTGCAAATAAAAATGTGTAGTCTATCTCAGATAGCACAGAGATCATGTCCATCCGAGTTCCCCACCTACTGTAATTGTTGCAGCCACCCAAGAAAAAAGCAGGATGCAGAAGGGAAAGTTCTCAACTGTTACTGTGTTTGATGCAGTAGTCATCGTTGCCATGTGTTGCTTTTGATGCCATGGTCAAGGACCATGAATCCTCCCTTGATCCAGATCCAGTGATGCACCATTCTGCCACGTCTGTCATCCTACTTCTTGGGGATCGACTCTTCCATTTTCATGTGTCATCGGGGCATATTACTTCCAACAGTTGGCTTTTGGAGGTTATATCACTGGGGTACTCCGTCCACTTCCACTACATATTCCCTATATGCCCCACTCCTTGTCCCTTTTCAGGGACCCATCTCACTAACATCTTCTGAAACAAGAGATTCTATCCCTTCTTAGCACAGGAGCTGAGGAACCAGGTCCCATTTAGTACAGCAGAAGGGGATTTTATTCCAGGTACTTCTTGGTTCCCAAAGAGAGTGGATGGAGCCCAGTTCTATATCTAAGGATACTGAATACCTTTGTCAGGGTACAGAAATTCAAGATGGTGAAACTTGCAGCTATCATTCCATCCCTGGATTTGGGGGACTATTTCATGACCTTCAGCTTTGAGGACAGATATTTTCATACTGCAATACACCTTTCTCACAGAAGTTCTTCCTGGTAGGCCAAAACTATTACCAATATCAAGTCCTTCCCTTCAGAGGGCATGTCCACGTCGCAATTAAACAGCTGTGGCTGGCCCAGGTCAGCTGACTCCTGCTCTCAAGGCTGTAAAATTGCAATGTAGATGCTTGAGCTGGAGCCTTCTTGGGATCCCAGAGCCCAGGCTAAGCCCAAGCATCTACATTGCTGTTTTTCACCCTTGCGAGCCTAAGTCAGCTGATACAGGCCAGCCACAGATGTTTAGTTGCAGTGTAGACATAACCACACTGTCTACCAGTCTCAGGGTGTTCATGAAGGTTGTAAGAACATAAGAATGGCCATAGTGGGTCAGACCAATGGTCCATCTAGCCATAAGCTGTTTTTGGACAATGTCTGGGGCGGAATGCTTCAGAGGGAATGAACAGAACAAAGCGATTTCAAATGAGCCATCACCAGTCGTTCAGTCTCAGCTTATGGCAGACAGGTTTAGGGCCACCCATAGCATGGGGTTTTGTCCCTGACCATCATGGCTAATAGCCATTGATGGACCTACCCTGTGTGAACTCATCTAATTCTTTTTTTTAAACCCGGTTACACTTTTGGCCTTCAGAGCATGCCCTGGCAACACATTTATGGGTTGACTGTATTTTGTGAAGAAGTACTTCCTTATGTATGTGTTTAAACCTGGTGTCTATTAATGTCATTGGGTGACTCTACGTTCTTGTGTTATCTGAAGGGATAGACGATACTTTTTCTCCACATCAGTCGTCATTTTGTAGATTGCTTTCATATCTCCCCTTAGTTGGCTCTTTTCTAAGCTGAACAGTCCCAGACTTTATTAAAAAAAAAAAAAAAAAGAAGCGTCCTTGTGGCACCTTAGACTAAAATTTATTTGGGTATTAGCTTTCGTGGGAAGTTGTTCCATACCCCCTAATCATTTTTTTAGCTGTTCTCTGTACCTGTTTCAATTCTAATACCTTTTTTGAGATGGGATGAGCAGAATTGTACACAGTGTTCAAGGTGTGGGCATATCATGGATTTATATATTGGCATGATGATGATCTGATTTATTATCTATCCCTTTTCTAATGGTTTCTCATATTCTGTTAGCTTCTTCGACTGCCATTGTGCATTGAGCAGATGTTTTCCGAAAGCTATCCACAATGACTTCAGGATCTTTGAGTGGTAACTAATTTGGATTCCATCATCTTGTATGTATAGTTGGAATTGTTTTCCAGTGTACATTACTTTGCGTTTATTAACATTCGGATTTCATCTGCTATTTTGTTGCCTAGTTACCTAGGTTTGTGAGATCCCTTTGTTACCCTTTGCAGTCAGCTTTGGGCTTATCTAGCTTGAGTCATTTTGTATCCGTTGCAAACTTGCCACCTCACTTTTCACCCATTTTTTCCAGATCATTTATGAATGTGTTAAACAGCGTTGGTCCCAGTACTGATCTTTGGGGGAACCCACTACTTGCCTATCTCCACTGTGAAAACTGGCCATTTATTTTTACCTTTTGTTTCCTGTCTTATGGATCAATAACAGGTTAAAAGAAGACTGCCCCCTTATCCCATGACTTCTTACTTTGCTTAAGAGCCCTTGATTGAGGGACCTTTCATAGGCTTTCTAAACATCTAGCTACACTATATTGACTGGATCACCCTTGTCACATGTTTCTTGATCCCCCTCAAAGAATTCTGATAGATTGGGGAGGCATGATTTTCCTTCAAGGCTGTGTTGACTCTTCCACAACATATTCTGTTTATCAATGTGTCTGATAATTCTTTACTATAGTTTCAACCAATTTGCCTGGTACTGAAGCTAGGCTTGCTGGCCTGTAATAGCCAGGATCACCTCTGGACCCTTTTAAAAAAAAAAAAAAAATCTGCATTGCATTAGCTATCCACAGATCATTATGGTGATAGTTGCTGTACAGCTTCACCAGTTGGCATTATTCATCTTCCCTTACCTCAACTATTGGCTCTCAAGTCAGAAGTGCTGTAAGTGTCTCTGTTCAACAGGTTTTGTTTTCAGCTCAGATCTGCAAAGGCTAGAATTCATAGGGGCTACCCTTGATGCTTCAACATTGAGATCTTATCTTCCAGAGGACATATTCCTCACTCCGTCACACTTAATTGCTCAAATTCAACAGAGTCCTCAGACTCATGCGAGCTTGTATCTTTGTCATGCTACATCCTCACCTAGATTTGTGTTGCTTCCAAGTTTGGTTCAGGACACTTTATGCCTGTAACAGAGACCATCTAAACAAGTTGCTCTCTCTTCCTCCTCACATACTAGTCTCCTTCGACTAGCGGAAGAATCCAGACAATGTGTACACAGGGATTGCATTTAACTGTCCCACTTTCGTTGTTACTGTAGTTTCCAGCATGTGTCTCCTTGGACAGTCATCTGTGAGACTGGACTGTCTCGTACAGGTGGATTGCCCAAGAGTCCACCTTGCACCTCAACATTCTGGAACTTGAAGCTGTAAATTATGCCCGACAGCACTTCCTCCCTCCGTATGATACAAGGCCAATTTATGGGCAACGCATGAACCGCTGGCTGGAGGAGGCTAGCCCCCCAGTCCCACACCTCCTGCCCGAGCCCCTGTTCCTTCCTCAGGCCCCCGCCAGAGACTCCCTCAGCCCCCCCTGGAGCGCCAGGAGGGCAAGTGGTGCATGGCCTAGCCCCAGCTGGGGCCAGCACTGTGGTACTGGAGCTGCATGCAGAGTGGGAAGCAAGGGAAGGGAGACTGGGGGCAGAGCATGGGTATGGTACCCCCCGCCCATGGGTCAATCCATCTGCGTGATGACAGACAACAGCGCCAGTATGTACTATTGTATTAGCAAGGGAGAGTGAGATCTTCTTCCCTCTCCATGAAGGCAATAAAGTTATGGAACTGGTCAGTAGTGCACCATATCCTGATCTTAGCAGTCACTTCACTCAAGATCACAAGTGTAAAATAAATCCATATTTGGACAGATATTTCTTACATGCAGATTTCTGTGTTGAGTTGTGTGAAATTCTGCTCAAGAGGGGCCTGGGTCATCATTATCTGGGGGTTGTCTTTCTCTTCCCATGGACAGAGAATCTCCTTTACGCTGTTCCCCAAAGTTTGTTCATCCTCAGGGTGCTAAACAGAATCAGACAGGACAAGGTCACAGGTGTCATGATTGCACCAACCTGGCCAAAGCTAGCATGGTTTCCTTACTACCTTTTCCTCTCCTCTATCAGCCTTCCATCAGAGTCCAGTCTTCCCACTTGGAACTTGAGGAATGTTCCTCACCCCAACCTGAACACTGCAGTTCAAAGCTTGGTATCTAGATTACTCTCAGAGTTATCCTTCTCCTGAGCAGGAGAGTGCTATGAAATCCTGATGAATAGTAAGGAAAATTCCATCAGAAATAGAAAGATTTTACCACTGGTGTACTGACCGGCACCAATCTCTTGCTGACTCTGCTACCTTTTTTCAGATGCAAGAATATCTTCTTGCTCTGAAAAAAGGAAATCTTACGCTAGGTCCAATTAAAGCTCTTGTAGTGGCCATCACAGTATTCCATTCTCTGGTGGAGAGTTTCTCGGTATTTGCTCACCTTTGCAACTTCTTGACACCTCAAAAGATTATCTAATCTTTCCAAAATGTCAGATATCCCATTACCACCTGGGACTTAAGAACTGAGTTTAACTTTCTGATGAAGCCTCCCTTTGAACTGCTAGCTACCCGCTTGTTTCTAAATCTCTCCCTGAAAACAGCCTTTTTGAGCCCAAAGACTTGGCAAACCAAGAGCTTTGATGGCTGACCCTCCATATTCTGTATCTTTCAAAGAAAAGGTATCCCTTTTGCCCACACCCTTGTTTCTTGCCGGGAGTTAGCTCAGACTTTCACATAAACTAGTCGATTCACCTCCCAGTTTCCTGTCCTAAACACCATCTGTCTAGGCAACAAGCTGCCCTTTATAACTTGGATGTTAGGAGGCTACTGACCTATTATTTGGGCAGGACTAGACTTTTTTGAGCCTCTCTGAGACTCTGTTTTTATTGTGGACACAGCTAAACGAGTGCCAGTGTCCGTGCAGAGACTTTCTAAGTTGGTTTCTGACTGGATCTTCTCTTGCTATGCAGCTTGTAATATACTATGCCTACCTGTCAGATGTCAATCTACATCTGTTGTTCTGCTGATGGACTGAGATTTGCAAGATTGCTTCATGAGCTTTGGTTCATACTGTTTCAGGACACAATACCATACTTGGTGCTTCTTGAGTAAATGCTGTCAAAGGCTCTGAAATTTTACTGTCAGTCTTAGATTGAGTTCCCAAATGCCCATTTCCTTCAAAGGATACTGCTCTGGAGCCACCTTAAATGGAGCACCATAGGTGGGATGCTACTCGAAGAGAAAGAAAGAAAGATTGGCTACCATGTTTAGTAACTGAGCTTTTTCAATATGTGTTCCCCTATGGTTGCTCCACTACCCTCCCACCTTCCACTTTACTTCAGAGCCTCATCTCCTTAGGCTTTGCAATGAAGAAGGAACCAAGAGCAGTCTATCCACAGCTCTATATGTGCTCTGTACAGGGCATGAGAATAGCTAGGGAACATGTAGACTGAATGAGCGCTGCTGCTAAAAATCTCTGAAGGACTGTGTGAGCACCTCAAGTGGAGCATCCATAGGGGGACACAACTTGAAGAAATCCAGTTACTGACAGAGTAGAAATTTTTGTATCATTTGTTAGTGATTTTAATGGTGGTATTTCATAATTTTGTGAAGGAATGTTAAATATCAGGAAAGTTATCAACTTAGTATTTAAATTTACTAACAAGAAAACTAATGAATGTCCTATTTTAGTTAAAAAATAAAATCACACATTTTTATAATGGTCTCTTAGGTTAGCTCAGGATTAGCACCACCTAACATGATCAGGCCCATCTCTCTCCTTTCTCTGTGCCTACATACTGTCTCTTCAGTTTCAGCTTTGTTACTGTTACAAGTAAATAGCCTATTGCAAGCCCAGGGAGAAGCATACTTCTGAGTTTCTCTCGAGTTGCATGATAGATAAAACAGTACTCTTTTTTTCCCCACTTAGTTTATCTTGTGCATTCTCTAATTTTTCAGTTGTAATCTTAGGAGTTATTTTTATTAATAAGTACAAAACATTAAAATTGTGACTTTCAAGTTGTTTTTTAACTATTTAGAGCCATCTCTGTCTTAGAGCCTCTGTCTATATCAGAAAATACTGGTGAGAAACTACCACTTAGGCAGCTTAACAGTGCAGAGCAAAACACTAACATTCAAATGACCATTTGTACATTCTGAAAGGCAGAGGTATAGTGCAAGATACAGGGTAACTTTTAATGCTAACTCTGTCTCCTTCTAGCAAAAATAAAAATACCGATTAAAAAAACAGCTTGGAAAACATCTTTGATCAAATCTATTTTATTCCCTTAATTACCTGCTACTACTTGAGCCATGGACAAAATAAATGTATTGCAGCACTTTTGCTGTTAATTATTATGGCTTGGCACAGTCTTGTGTTTAGATTTCAAATGTATATTTAATTTATTTCGGGTTTGTCTTTAGCTTGACCAAGAATGTTCCGGTGTTTGTTTGCACTATGGCATACCCCACTGTGCCTTGCCCTCTTCATGTGTTTGAGCCAAGATATCGATTGATGATTCGCAGAAGTATGGAAACTGGGACTAAACAATTTGGGATGTGTATCAGTGACCCTCAAAACAAGTAAGTATACATTCTGATGCTCTTATGCAGCTAAGAGTTCTGTATGGTTCTGCCTCCGTTTTATTGCAAAAATGTTTGAAAATTGTGAATTTAGCATTGCTGACAGTGCTTCTGGTTCTAGTTTTGCAGATTATGGTTGTATGCTGCAAATTAGGAATGTTCATTTCCTACCTGATGGAAGGTCTGTTGTTGACACAGTTGGTGGAAACAGATTTAGAGTTTTACGAAGAGGGATGAAAGATGGCTATTGTACTGCAGACATCGAATATTTGGAAGATATTAAGGTATCTAGAACTCTCTGAGCAGTAACACGCCTCTTAACCAACACTCTTAGTTTTCTCTATCATTTGTTCATGAAGACTCGGCTTCAAATATTTGGGATTACAGAACAGTTGCTGGGAGACGTGGTTCTCCTATATTAAAGAAAAATAAAAATAGCTAAGATTTTCTAGACCTCTTGAGATGACAAGTTTATCTTAGAATTGTGCTTCTTCCACCCTCCCCCATCAATACTATCAACTTTCATGAAGTAAAAATTACTTTTGAACTGATACATTGCCAATAACTAATTTTTCTAATTTTGGACAGCTATTAGCTATCCACCATAACTATGAAATATGCCAATGTATTGATTTCTAGAGTTTAGCTGCATCAGAATTAGAACTTGATCTAAATGTGTGACTGTAGTAAAGAATATAATCGAAAAGGTGGGCCTGTCAAATGTATATTAAGTGCAGAATGACTTAAAACAGGACTGTAAATATGACCTACTTAAACACACATTTGTTTTACATAATTCTTGTCATGTTGCTATTTTATGAGAGGTATTTGGTATGAAGTGAGCGATACTGTACCACAGTGCTTTTTCTCCTCCTTTCTGCCGTTGCTCCTCAAGGCTTGTATGAATGCCGAAGCTTCGTGATTGTTACTGACAGTTGAAATGGAATGTGAAATGAATGTTGTTGTGTATTTAAGCTTACTGGAGTATTCTGTCATAGGTTGCAGATAAAGAAGAGCTGAAGAAACTGAGAGAGCTTCATGACGTAGTGTACAGTCAGGCTTGTGGCTGGTTCCAAAGCTTGAGAAACAAATTTCGCAGCCAGATCCTTCAGCACTTTGGGCCGATGCCTGAAAGAGAGGAGAACGTACAGGTGGGCTAAGATTTTCCCATCAGTTATTCATTCATTACTTCTTTTTTAAAAAAAACCTTCACTTTTAAACATAAAATACTTAAAGCAGTTTTTAGAGGGATCTGGTGTGTGGGGGATGCAGTACCAGCTCCAATTTCCACTAGCTATATTGGTTTTTTAAGCAGCAACAGGAGGCCATTCTGCCTCTCTTTTGTGCTGCAGTTGCTTGGTGTCATAAACAGATAGCTAAGGGTTAATGTTTCTTTCACCTGCAAAGGGGTAACAAACAACACCTGACCAGAGGACCAATCAGGAAACAAGATGTTTTCAAATCTCTAGGGAGGGAAGTTTTTGGGTGTGGGTCCTTTGTTCTGGGTCTGTTGCTCTCTAGTCTCTGAGAGTGATCTCTCTATCTCCAGGCTTTCTAATCTTCTGTTTCCAAGTTATAAGTACAAAGGTAGAAAGACAGTAGGCTTATATTGTTTTTGTATTTACATGTGTGTAGTTTGCTGGAATGTTTTAAATTGTATTTCTTTTTGGATAAGGCTGTTTGTTCATTTTTTTTCTTTTACGCCATTAACCCTGTATATTGTCACCTTGATACAGAGACCATTTTTATGCCTTTTCTTTCTTTTTATATAAAGCTTTCTTTTTAAGACCTGTTGGATTTTTTCCTAGTGGGTGCTCAAGGGGATTGAGTCTGCAGTTCACCAGGGAATTGGTGGGAGGAAGAAGACGGGGGAAGAGAAAATCTCTTTGGGTTAGAGTTACAAAGCTTGCATTTGCAGGGACTCTGAGTGAGGGTGAGAGAAACCTGAGCTCTCTGGTTTGCGTTTCAAGGAATTGAAACGGTGATCTTCCAGGGTCATCCAAGGAGGGGGTTATTTCCCTTAGTTGTGAGACTCAGGGCATCTGAGTCTTGGGGTCCCCCAGGGAAGGGTTTGGGGAGACCAGAGTGAGCCAGGCAGTGGAATTCCTGGCTGGTGGCAGTGCTGTCGGATCTAAGCTGGTAATTAAGCTTGGAGGTTTCATGCAGGCACCCACATTTTGGACGCTAAGGTTCAGAATTGGGACTTATGCTTTATGACACTTGGCATGGATCCCTCCTTGACATTCTAGGCGGGGAAGGGTAGTGCTTTTTGTAGATATTTTTATGTAAAAAGTTAGCAAAAAACAAAGATGATCATCTTTATTTTAAATAGCTTCTTTCCACTATTGGTCAAATAGGTTTGTCTTATACTATACCTAACCCAGTTCATTGGTGAACTTTAAATTTGGCCCTAATTATCAAGTGTTCCAGACTCCACTGGACCATAGCAGTCACAGAGCTTGTCTTCACTACCAGGGTAAATCGACTTAAGTTATGCTACTCCAGCTATGTGAATAAGGTAAATGGAGTCCACCTAGCTTAGGTTGACATACCCCTGTGTTTTCACTGAGCTGCATTGACAGGAGATGCTCTCTAGTTGAGTTAACTTACTCCTCTGAGGGAGCTGGAGTACTGGAGTCAACCAGAGAGTGCTCTGCCATTGATTTAGTGGGCCTTCACTAGACCCACTAAATCGACACTTGCTGCATCTATTGCAGCATTGTGGATCTCCGAAGCCCTTGTTAGCTACATAGTTACCTCGTTGTGGATACAGATCTTGTAGGTGCAGGCTTATATTTTGCAACTACAAATTGTAACTGAACTGAAGTCAGGCCTGAGCATAGCCAAAAACTTTCCATTTAAAGAACAGCTTCATTTAGCTAAGGATTAAATTTGTTTCTTTTTGTTAAAAGTTTCTCCTATGCTGCTTTTATGTTGGTGGTAGTTTATTCTGAAAACAAGGACACCCAATCTGCAGAAATTCTTCAAACACTGATGGCTATATTTTGTGCATTAGTGCTCATGCTTTTCAGCCAAAGCTTCTGCAAGACTAATTTTGACGACTTGGTATACAATAACTTTTCAGCTGGAAGTAAATAATACTTAATATTTATATAGCACTTCACATGCTCAGATATTATAGATCTCAACAATTGCTGATTATATCAGATTTTTCTCTTTTGGAAACTTCATTGTTCTTGCTTATTGTGTGTGTTGCGTTTTCAGTTTTTGCTGTTTTTTTTTTTTTCACTGATAAATTACCAGTTTTTTATTAAAGGAGTTTTGTTTTTTACTGATTTTACACGCACTTATCCATTCAGTATTTTTCTGGGGTACCTATTTTTGTTATAACAATTGCATAAAGCATTAGAGTTTGTCCTGCAGCTCAGAGATTGAAGCAGTTCCACAGTGTAAAACACAAAACACACACGGTAGAGGTTGGAAAATCAAATTAATATTGTGCTATGATTGGCTCATAAAGAAGTCCTGCTGCCTATTTCTTTCTGTCCTTTTAGTGCGGCACTGAATTTAAACAGTCAATCCTCCACAGATAGGGAAGGTAAAAAAAGGTAAACATAGGGTGACAATTCAATTCTATGGCTGAATACCAACAA
The DNA here is from genome assembly GCF_003597395.2 of Chelonoidis abingdonii. NCBI lineage: Eukaryota > Metazoa > Chordata > Testudines > Testudinidae > Chelonoidis > Chelonoidis abingdonii. Next base: position 91,172,577 of record NC_133773.1, read on the forward strand.
GAAATCAGTGCTTAAAAATTTTTCAAGAAAGGCAAAGACTGGAATGAAGAAGATGCATCATGCTTCAAGGTCTGCAACAATGAGGTCACTGTTCATGCTGAGAGAATAAAGGAGCACGTTGAAAGTAAGCGATGTAAGAAGCTTAAAGAAGAAAATGGGTTTTGGGATAAACAGTCGATATCAGGAGCTTTCACCAGGGCTTGAATGAAAGAGAGGACACAGCACGATTGAGTCAGTTACTTTGTGTGTGCCCTTCGTTTCGTCACACAACTGCTGCTAATTGCATTGGGCCCTGTTGGTGACTTTGTGAGGCAGTACTGTTCACCAGCAAAACCTTTCCTAGTGTAGACAACCCCTGTCCTAAGTATCTGAAAGAAAGTGATGATACTTTAGTATCTAACAAATTGACGGACATGTGGCATCTAGTCTGACTTTTGACAAGTCTCCTGATGCTCTGGACAATCCAATTCTTGGCCTTTTGTTTTAGTTTGATTTTAAAGCAAATAAACCCATATTGTTTTGTGCTGATGTGAGTCGTCCCGTCTGACACCTGTTTTGTCAACACAGCAATAACTGACATGTTAAGAACTGTTAACTCTGGCATACCTCAGGGCTCTATCCTAGCCCCAGTACTTCTTAATTTATACACCACAAATATACCTGCAATGGAGTCAAGGAAATTCATGCATACGACTGACATTGCCTTGGCTGCTCAGTGCGTTAGCCTCGATACCATGAGATGCTCTCTAACTTGAGATCTTAACATATTGGCTGATTATTTCCAATGCTGGAAATTTACGCCTAACCTGAAAAAACCCCATGGTGATTGCTTTCATCTGAACAATAAAATGGGTAATACCAAACTCAGTGTACAGTTCTGCGATGAGAGTGTTAGCCATGAAGCTGATCTAAAGTATCTTGCTGTTACATTGGACTGGACTGGAGTTCAACCTTTCAAAAATACCTCAAGAACACCCAAGATAGAGTCAGATATCGTGTAGCGGTTATCAGGAAATTGGGCGTAATATCATGGGGCTCCAGTGCATAGACCTTAAAAACTGCAACAGTTGCCTTTGGTATATTCTGTGGCTGAATATTGTGCACCAGTGTAGTCTCACAGCAATCATACTAACCTCCTTGATACTCATCTCAATAATGCCATGTGCATAGTGTCAGGGATGCTCAAATTGACTCCAGTCAACTGGCTTCTGGTCCTATTGCACATCCAGCCTCCAGAGATTAGAAGAGCTTCCCAGACATCTCGCTTTCTCAACCATGTCAATGAAAACATGAGGATCCCGTTGCACAATGACTTGCAGAACCTGCCAAAGACAAAAATTTAAATCCTGCAACCCCCGGTGGAACTGCTTTAATACCCTTACACTTCAACTTCAACACTGAGGTTCAATGGAGAGCCACATGGAGCGTTTTGACTGCTCAAACAGCTTGTCGTTGACCCTGCTGAGGAACCTCTGGGATTTGATTCCAGTTGGAAAGACTGGTGCAGATTAAATCACATCGACAAACCCTCTTTGAGTGGAAAATGAGGCAAACACTTGTATGCAACTGTGGTCACCAGGCACAAACAATGGAGCACATCGTATATCTTGGTGTGCCCTTTGTTCTTTTGCTGGGGGCCTGAAAGACCTTCACCAACTCACTGCTGCGGGAATGTGCTTTCTATCAAATCTAGATATAAATTTGCAATTGTTGCTGCTTACTCAAGCCATACGGAAGAATATGACTGACATGTTTTGAGATGTACCAACTAACTTGGCAAAATGTGGCTGTGCTTCCTACATGGGTAAGTTTTACATGAGAGATTAAACTCAATCAGAAACTAGAGCACCATACATTACTGGTCCTGCTCATCAGATTAACATTGTACTGTCAGCAACTATTGCTACAGAAGAAATGAAAGATGTGAAATCTTGCATTATTGGATTCAGGACCATTTTCAAGCATGCGAACAAATTGAAGGCTTTATTTTACGGAGGGTGAGACAAGTGCAGAGCCAACTGTCAATTGCGTACCCCTGTTGTGTCACAGCAGTGGATGATCTTGTCCTTCGCTGCCTGTCATGTAAATAATGGATGGACTGTGCTAATACATCTCCTAGAAGACCTAGATCATCCTGAGACTGATTCTAAAGCAGAAACTCTGAAGAGACTGGCAAATAACCAAAATGACTGCAGATTCTGCATACCAAGGTAGTGTTCATTGTTGAAAAGTTGAGGTCACAGTGTGACACACAGAAAACACTGGAGTTTTCTTTGAGTACTGCCAACATGTTTGCCAATACAGATGTTTACTGGATCCTGACAACCAAAATCTCAGCTGAAATTGAGCACAAAAGCTGTAGGAGAGAAACACTGAGAGAACCCAGCTGTTTCTGGAAATCCTTACGACTTTGGAATACGAGAACAAAAAAATGTTCAAAACCTTCAACACAACTTACTGATAAATAGGAGTTGACTGGGGCTTGTAATCTGGAGCCTGAAGAGTTTTGTGTCAAAGATTCTTTTTGGAATGTCACCCAGGTGTTGCACCTTTCTTCAAGGTGAAGTTTGCAACAGACTACATCCATTATGCTGAAGTGTTTCTTCCATTTGCCACTAAAGATGAAATTTCAGATCTGAAATACTTGCATGAACATGGCTAACCCTGACAACATGAAACTGGATGTGCTGACTTTTTGGAACAATCAAGACACACCTCCCAACTTCAGCAAAGTGGTATGGCAAGCTTTGGGCATATTCCCTGGATCTATTGGTCTATTGATGCATAGAGCTAATTTTCAAAGTTGGACTACTTCCAAGACAACAAGAGGCTCAACATGAGTGAGGATACTTTGGAGAAAATTGTGACTAGACACAAACCAGGATTTCTGGAAAAAATAATCAACTTCGTACATTTAAAAAGAGTTGTACTGTAGTCAAAATGTGTATATTATGAACTTTTTTTGTTCTTGATTTTTCCCACTTAATTTTTTTTAACCCAATTTCATCCCTGTTTTAATGTTTGGAAAATAAACATCAAAAAATTACTGGAATTTCTCTTACAATGAAAACTGAAAATGTGGAACGCTAGTTATTGTGTAGTGTAGTGCCATAAGTTTAAATGATTCTTTGTACTAACAATAAGACATAGGACAGTTTTTCTGTTAAGAGGAAGTGTAGTAAGTTTATTGATGAAAACAAGGGTGGAAAGTTTCATGGAAGTAATGTATTTTGAGGACAGGAGGGAGGTGATTGGCAGCTGGAGACCATTCCAAAGTAGAGATGCAAAGAGTAGAGAGAATTGAGAGGGGGAATAGAGAGAATGAGAGCAGTTGTAATGAGACCAGGATTATGTAAGTCTTGAAGGTGAGGGTATGGGTCTTGAATTAAATGAAATATAAAACAGAAAGCTAAAGAGAGGATTCTAGGAGAGAGTAACCTGGCTGAAGCACCAGAAGAGGATTATAACTAATTTGATCCCTAGTATTAGACTAAACTTTGTTCCAGGGTTAGCTTTTGCCTTTTTGAAAAGTTGTTCAGCATATTATTCTTCTTGTGCTAAATTGTTAATTTAATAATCCAATTCATTCTCTAATTTTAGGCAACACCTAATGGACCGGCTTGGTGTTGGTGGCTTCTAGCTGTCCTCCCTGTAGACCCCAGGTATCAGATCTCAGTTCTCTCAATGATGTCTTTGAAAGAACGTCTAATCAAAATCCAGCATATACTCACATATTTTTCTAGAGACCAGTCCAAGTGACTAACCGCCTGGATCTTCCTGAAGAGTTACTCTTTTCTGGTTGTAATCACAGCTGGAGTTTTTGCTGCCTTTGCAAATCTAGTGCTGGTTTGAAAAGTGTGATGAAACTGCTTCCTCCCCGCTCCCCCCGCCAACTTCCTGAACCATCTGGTTTTTCAGATGGGCACTGTCTTCAACTAGGATAGACCACTAAAATTGCTCATGCCAAAATCAGTCCAGCCACAGAACATGGAAAAACTCTACATGATTTGCACTATGTATGAGACATCATGCTAAGACTTGAGAATTTATTGCCACTGACGTTTTAAAGCTGTGGGAAATGCAAGACTTAAGGCTGACAGTCCACGTTTACAGCATTAAGGATGCATTTTTTTGCAAATAAGAGCTTGCCTCAGATACAACTGTCCTGTTGCTATTTGCACAAATATTTGAAATATAGTATTGAATGTTGCTGTTGGAAATTACTGCTCTTGCTGAACTGTCTTGACTGTGGCACAGATTCTTAATATCTTATAAATATTTGCATCACAGAACAAGTGACATGAATTATGTTTAAATTAGAGCTGGTTTTAAGGAACAACTGCAAAAAAAATGAACATGGTACTTCTGTCAAAGACAATTAAACTGTGAATATGGCTTATGTACCTATAACTGTACATGTTTAAAGGGAAAATTGAAAACAAATGTTTAATACCAGTTACAATTTTATTGGGCTTTTCAGACTGGTGGTCCTTAAGCACTTAAGTAGTTTATAGAGCTTATAACAAGAAGCTTTAGTTCAATATGCTAGGAATTGTGCATTCAGATTTTTTTTTTTTTTTTTTTTTTTTGAAAAAACAAGCTTAAAGGATGACTTCAAAAAAGTTTATAAATTGTTCACTGCCTCTGTGCCTTATTAATTGTAGAGCCCACTGCAGTGGTAAGTTTTAGAATTCATGCTGCCAACTGGTACTTTAATTTCCGTTGGTTGCATATCCATGAATATCTGACACATTAGCTTTCTTGTATGTAAATCATTTGTAAAATATTTCTTACAAATCTTGCTTTTGCTAATATATTTAATTTTCAAGAAAAGCTAAGTTTGTAATATTTTGTAACTTAACTAAATGTTACTTTTTTGTAAAACTGTTTTCATACATTTCCATTGGAGGGGTGGCGCAGAGTGTCTTACACAGAGCCAGAAGCATTATTAGCTTAGATCAGGGTTGCAAACACTTCATGGACATGAGTATGGCATGTACATTGCTTTCTTGCCATCAGTTCCTATTCAGTCAGACCAGAAACTAATGAGGTTCCACCAGAATAACTTGTCTGTCTTATTTTTAGCTATAGTTTTGGTTTCTCCGTCCCTTTTATTTTAAATTGTCACCATACTTAGGGTGTCTGACGTTCTTAAGAATTTAAGAAGTTGAGCTTTTATTTTATTAAATTCGATGTCCCTTATTCTGTCCTCAACCTGAAGACTTCAAATATTAGAGGTTCCTCAAATTCATGCAATTTGATTGTGTTGAGAAGACCATAAGAATAATGTATCCTTTAATGTTATCTGTGGGAAAATGCCAGTTTTCACTGATTAGTTCTCTTCCCTTCTTACTACTTAAGAACCTTTTTGTTTTGAGTCAAGTTCTTAATACTCTCTGCTTAAAGGCTTTAGTCAGGCTAGGTTCGCCTTTCCTTATTTGCTCCTGTTGCCCCCACTTACCTTTTGTCAGGAACTGTTGACAATGTCTTTGCAACTCTAATTTTATACCCATTTGGTTCCTTTGGTATTAAGTGTCTGATATTCTCGATGTAAAATTAGTACTGGGCCAGTTACAAAGTCTCATCCTGATAATCCTGTTCAAATCAGTTGGAACTCCAGACCTGAGAGAAGCATTTGGGGATTTGATTTGGGTTTTTCTCTCCTTCACAGAAAGTAGAGATGACAGGAAAAAGGGTTTAATAGAGCAGTTCTAAAAGTGAATACTTGTGGTCTGAAGCAGTGGTTCTCAACCAGGGGTCTGGGAGGGCTGTGAGCACGTTTCTGGGGGCCCTCCAGGCAGGTCCTGAGATACTGGGGCCCAGGGCAGAAAGCCGAAGCCCCACCACATGAGGCTGAAGCCTGGGCCTTGAGACCTGCCACCTGGGGCTGAAGTCAAAGCCGGAGCAACTTAGCTTTGTGGGGGCTTTGTGGCTTGGGGCCCCAGGCAGTTGCCCTGCTTGCTACCTCCTAATGCCAGCCCTGGCTTTTATGCAGAAAACCAGTTGTGGCATAGGTGGGCCGTGGAGTTTTTATATCATGTTGCGGGGGGGCTCAGAAAGAAAAAGGTTGAGAACCTCTTGTCTGAAGAACTGGCTAGTCGCATGCTTTCTGGCTGCTTTTTATAGCTTGCAGGGTCTTCATTAGAAATGGGAACCTTGGAGGCCTATCAAAATTGAAAATGAGGAGCCAACCTAACTGCCTGTGCTAATGGCCACTGAGGAAGCAGGATCTGTCTCCTCGTTTTGGAGCTGCCAATCATCTGTGGGAGAAGAATATCTGAGAGAAAATATGATGATGATGATGAAGAGAAAATAAAAAAGCAAAATCAGTATGCTCTCAAAAGAGCAAAACACGTTGCATTAGAGTTACTAATATTACTTTCCTAATACTACTATTCCACAGAAGCAATCACTACAATTACCACAGGGGTGAGATTGTGAATGGGAAGGAAGGTAGTTTATAAGTCTTTCTATAAAAATAATGGTCCATTTTTGATGGAAAATGGTGGAAAAAATCCTGAGTCTCCCCTGTAAATGTGATTGTTCTTTCATGTCTCCTAGCACTTTTTCCTGTCTCTTTCTAAATGCTTACAAGAATGGGACTGCTATCGTTACCTTGAACAAGATACTAGATACCACACTCCGATACATCTTACTGTTAGGAAAGTTTTCTGGCTATTTACCTTAAACAATCTTTTTTCAGTTATTGCTAGCTATTCCTTTGTGCCATACTAAATTCCTTCTCCTGTGTTCACACTGACAGATGTGTAGTTGATATGTTGCAGATACTGAGAACAATTTTATGAACACTGTAGGTGACCAAGTCACTAAGGGGATGTTTCTAATAACCCAATACACAGTATTTCATGTGGCTGTATTGATCTAACTTACATTACGGCTAGTGGAATGTTTACACATAAAATCTCTAATTCAGTGGGGTCTGAATGAAAGTGATGCGATAGCTTTGCTGATAAGAGCATCCAAGCATCCACTTGGAAGATGAGGCAAGCTATTAGCTATTAGCTTACTATTCTCCAACGAGCTGCAAACCTTGTTTTGCCAAAGCTGGGTATTACCAGATCAAAAGAAAACTAAATAATTAAGGGACTTGATTCCACTGAAGAGGAGTGAGTTGCCAGGGGCAGTCCAGGGAATTGCCAGTGAGCTCTGACAGGGAGATAAGCAGACAGAGAAACTCTGTCAAGGAATCTGTAGGGAGATGCCAAGCATGCATATTGTTTGCTTTTTTATTTTAGATGCTAAAATGCTTTTGTTCTGAATTTACACTTTAATGGGGCTGTTTGGTCTGTGATGGCCATTGTTGTCCTGAAGGGAGCAGAACTGCAGAGTCTTGGATATGTCAGACCTGCTGAGATAATCATGATTGAGAGGCAGGGGACTGCAACCCAGTGTCCCTGATCTGAAAGCAGAAGAAACGTGATTACACACCAAAAGATGGGTGGGGGCTAGAGGCCTGAGACCTAAAGAGGGTGCTTTTGGAGGGACCAGCAAGGGTCAGAGTTGCAGTTAGCTTGGTAACTAGCACACACCGTTCATACATTAACTGGTGTGCTCTCTACACCGACTCCTGCTGTATTTATTTAGATCCAACATTTCTTGCATCAGTGAAAACTGAGAGCACCTTAGTTATTTTTCTCTTGGGAAAAGCCCTTTACATCTGTGGCTGTTTCCTAAAAACTTAAATTTAGATTTCTAAAATACACAGATCACAGCTCCAAGTGTATGCCTAAATTTATAGAAACAATTTAAAAAAAAAATGCCAACAATTCTTGATGTAGTAAGACTGAAAAGCCTGAGAAATAAATGGAGTTCAGAGGAGGAAAGATGATGTGATGGTAAAGGCAGTGGACTCGGCTCTTGAGAAATCTGGTTCAGTTTTAGGTGCTAAGGTGGGTTTTGTTTTTTTTTATAGTGGGCAAACCACTTAATCTCTGTCTCAGTCTGTAAACGGTAATTTCTTAACCGTGTTGGAGTATTGTGATACCTTTTACTACATAGGAGCTTCTCAAATACAAGTATAAGTTGGGTTATTACCTAAATAATGAGACTTGAGGATCACATTGGACCTAGGCTCTAACTATAAGCATACATGTGAGTTCTAGAGATCCCATGAAAGTGCAGGCTATTAGCCTGAATTACTAGTTTCTCAGCATTGATGTGTTATAGAAGAGAATATTGTTGGTAACCTACTGTTTGAATACTTTACACTTCATTTAGGAAGTAATTGGCAGCATAACAAAGCACTGATATTGTGTGCATTCTCTAGATCAGGCCTGCACAACATGCAGGCCCTGGGCCGCAAATGTGGGTTCACTGTGCGGCCTGCGGGCAAGCGGCGAGGTGGGGCTGCTGGATTCACCCCCTGCCCGGGGGGGCCCTGTGTGCCACGCTCCAACCAACCTAATGGCCAGAGCTGCATGTGTCTCCGTCTCCCACTACCCCTGCCTGGCATATACGGGGGCATCACTTCCAGGGCCTGCTGAGGCAGGAAGTGCTAGGCACAAGGCAGAGCTGGTAAGTGCCGAGGGAGGGGAGGGGTGCCAGGCCTGGGTTCGAGCTGAAGCTTGTGGCGGGGGGGAGGATGAGACCCCCTCCAAGTCCCCCTCTTTGGTTGGGGGCAGGGTGGCTACTGGGCTGGTTGATCCCAAGGCGGCCTTCATGGTGATCAGGAGGAGGGAGAGGAGCGTTGAACTGTCTGGGGGCAGCCAGGAAATCCCTGGCGGAGACGTGTCTGTGCGCGCGCTGCACCTGCCCTGTCTGAACTGCTATCCCCTTCCCTGGTCCAGGGACCTTTGTCCCAGGGCTCCCTGCGGCCCCGTGTTTGTGTTGGACAGTCACATCCAATCCCTTCACATTGCTTTCCTTATTTCAAGGGGGGATGATGAGCGGGCGGGTGGGCAGTGGAGGTGAGGCTTCATATTTGGGGTGGGGGGGGTGTTCCATGGGGCCGGGTGGTCCTGAGGCGGGGGATGTGTTTCGGCAGGGGGGGAGGGTTAGGCCCTCAGCTGTTTTCTTTGGAGTAATATGGCCCTTGCCACTTTACGAGTTGTGCAGGCCTGCTCTAGATGAAAAAAATACAGTCTGAGTTTAAACCTTGCCGTAGTTTTGAAGTGCTCATACAGAATGTCTTTTTCTATAGTTAAAAAAAAAAAAGAATGGAATGAGAAATACTAAAGATAGCATTCCAACATTTTCAGTCTCATTTGAGGGTATGTCTACACTGGCAGAGTTACAGCGCTGCTCAGAACGCGCTGAAGGGAAACCATTGTGTGTCCACAATGTCAGCTGCCTGTGCAGTAGCGTGTTCACACTTGTGGCACTTGCAGTGGTGTTTGAAGTGGTGTACTCTGGGTAGCTATCCCACAGAGCATCTCTTCCTCTTCTGCTAAGAGTTGTGGGAATGTGGAGGGGGTCATGGGGCATCCTGTCCCAATGCCCCATGATGCATTCCCTGTGCTTCCGTCTGCATTTGGCGCCGTCTTTCAACAGTTTGTGTACTGCGCGCTCTGCCTCTTTTGGTCTACAGGAATGGATCCCGCACTGTTGACCAAAATGCTTCTTGCTCTCATGAACACATAATGAATGGCAGTGGAGTTATTCCTTAAACTACAAAGGCAAGGGGAGTGTAACATGGATCTTGCCACACATAGTAGCTACGACACGAGATTGCTTGTGGCATCTATGGAGGTGCTGACCACAGTGGAATGCTGCTTTTGGGCTCAGGGGGAAAAAAGCCCTGAATGGTGGGATCACATCATTATGCACACTTGGGATGATGAGCAGTGGCTGCAAAACCCTCAGATGAGGAAAGTCATATTCACATTCATGGGACTGTGTGATGAGTTTGCCCCAGTCCTGTGGTGCAAGGACATGAGAATGAGAGCTGCACTGTGATTGGAGAAGCACGTGGTGATTGGATTGTGGAAGCTGGCTACTCGACTGCTACTGACTGGTCACTAACCAGTTTGGAGTGGGAAGGTTGACAGAAGTGGGCTGGGCCATTAATCGCATTCTGCTCCAAAAGACCGTGACTCTGGGCAACGTGTGACATGGATGGCCTTGCACAAATGGTCTTCCCTAACTGTGGAGGGGCAATAGATGGCACATATTCCAATTCTGGCACCAGACTACCCCTTAGACACGAAGTACATTAATTGGAAGGGATATTTCTCAATGGTTCTCCAGACGCCTGTAGATCACTGCGGGTGTTTCATGAACATTAACACAGGTTGGTCCAGAAAGGTGCATGCTGCACGCATCTTTTGGAACATGGGCCTGTTCAAGAGGCTGTAAGCAGGGACTTTCTTCCTGGGACAGAAGATCACCAGAGGGGAAATGCCCATTGTGATCCTGTGAGTCCCCGCCTACTCCTTAATGCTGTGGCTTGTGAAACCATGCACTGGGCACCTTGACAGCAGCAAGGAGCGGTTCAACAACTGGCTGAGCAAGTGTAGTAGGACTATTGAGTGTGCTTTTGGCCATTTAAAGGTCTGCTGGTGCTGCCTATATGGGAGGCTGGAGCTGGCCAATTACAATATTTCTGTGCTTTTACAGGTGTGTGCTATATGCCCCATCATATTTGTGAAGGGAAGGATGAAAGCTTCACATGGGGCTGGACTGCTGAGGCTCAGTGCCTGGAGGCTGAATTTGAGCAGCCAGGGCCTGTCTATACTACCTGCCAGATTGGTGGGCAACGATTGATCCAGTGGGGGTCGATTTATCGCATCTAGTCTAGGCATGATAAATAGACCCCTGAGCGTGCTCCCGTTGACTCAGGTATTCCACCAGGGCGAGAGTGAAGACATGGCGGTGAGTAGATCTAAGTACTTTTGACTTCTGCTATGTTGTTCATGTAGCTGGAGTTGCATAACTTAGATCAATCTCCACCCTCCCCGGTGTAGACCAGGCCCCAGAGACCAAGGCTATTGGGTGCAGCACGGGATAAGGACCATGGTTGCCTTGAGGCAGCAATTTTGAAGCTGAAAGCCACTAATATTTGTTATGCTTGGGAATGCAGTGCTTGTAAGGCTAGGAGGTGATTGTGATTAGTGCAGACAACGCACTATGAAGGTGTGTTTAAAAAAAAAAAAAATTACCCGCTGCTTTGCAGGGCTCTGTTTGCTTTCGATTTAATGGAATAAAGATTGCTTTCAAACCAAAGCAATATTTTATTAAAAAACAACTAAAGAGAGACAAACAAACACATCAATACTGATGGGGATGAGGGAAGGGGGATCTCAGGAGGAGGTAAGGCGCTGGGATGGTTAAAGATGTTTGTATGTCCAGGTATCAGATCCAGCCTTCTCCTTTGGAGTACAGTTCAGTGGGTACTGTATGTCAGCAGGGCTAAACTGCAGAGGGACGGGTGTTGAGTGCAGTGGATACTGGGAGTCCACAGGGCTGGACTGTGACAGGGCAGGAGTGGAATGCATCAGGTACAGACAAGAGCCAGGAGGTTGATAAAAGTGTGTTGGCAGTGTCTGGGGGCACATGGGAAGAAGTTTTGCGACAGCAGCTGCAGGGGATGGTGGGCGCGGAGCTGCTCGGTTTCCAGCACTAGTAGTGCCTTGAGCATGGCTGCTGGGCACTCCCTAACTTTTAAGAGCTGCTCCGTGGCTTCTTTTGGGTGTGCTATAGTCTCCTTTCGGTTCCCTTCTCGTTGTCCCACCACTCCTTCAGTTCTTGTTTTTCGGCTGCAGAGTGCATCATGACCTCACGCAGAAAGTCCCCTTTAATTCTTCATTGATGCTTTCTATTTCTCTACAGCCGTTTAGCCAGCAATAACAAAGAGGGAGGCTGGGCTCTCCCGGTAATATCTGTGAAGCCAAAATGCAACATTTTATAGAAGTAGTATTGTTTGCAACACAGAGACCACTGATTTAAAACACAGCTGCTACTCACATACCTGTCACTAATTGGCTGCTGCCAGGCAAGCACCCATGAGCCACAGGATCCCCCCCACCACTTGTGAATAATTGCAGGGGCAGGGGAAATCAATGTTCTGTACACTGGGCATGTGGCTCTTAAGGAGAGCTAGTACTGGGGGGGTTATAATCATTCTTGTCCCCACATTTTCCACAGGTTGTGTTCATTGTGGAAGATAACTCACTGCTGAGGGTGAGCAGGGAATCAAGGGAGGGTCTTCTCCAACACTGTGGCTTCTGCTCTGGCCCTTATGTACAGCAGTGGTTTTCCCCTTCCCTCCCCCTAGTGACAGCAGAGTGGCATAGGAAATTTACCCTTAATGAGGTAAGAAACAAAGCAGCTCTGCCAAAGAATCTGTGGCAGCGGCTTGCCCAGTATCTCCTTGAGAGTTCCATGGAGAGCTCTGAAGCGGATTCCCTTGAAGTGAGAGAGTCAGTTAACACCCTGTTCTGTTGCTCGGACTAAGCATGTGGTGGTATGTGCATCATACTGACGCAAGCCTGCTTTCTGCAACCCTCTTGCCCGCAACAACTCGCTTCAGCGATTCCCAAAGTCAAATCCACTTACCAGGGGCCCCTTTTCCTGTTTGCACTTTGCCAAGATCCAGGCAAAGTGTGACTAACTAGTGTCCTCCACGGCTGAGAAGAGCTTGTGGTTGCATATCTCTCTGACCTCCGACTTGTCCTCTGCCTCCCACTCCACATCCAAGATTTCTTCCTCCAGGCTTGGTCCACTCTTGACTGGCACACATGCCACCAAAATATCCATAGTGGCCTTTGCAGTGGAAGTGGGGTCACCACTAAGTATCGCGTCCAGCTTTTTGTAGAACTGGCAGCGTGGGAGTTTACCCCTGGTGCCTTTTGGTAGGTATGCTGCAGGTCCTTCGCTTGGACCCTGCACTGAACTGTGTCCTGGTCATGGCCCCTTTCTGTCATGCATCGTGAAATCTGTAACTATAATTCCTATGGCTGGCACACAGCTGGGACTGGACAGCCTACTCTCCCCAAATGCCAAGGAGGTCCCATCAGCTTGGCATTGCTCCAAGCAGGGGATAGCCTGGTGCATGGTGCAGGCGTAGTCACCTAGAAAGATGCCTTGAGACCACTGCACATGTCACTGAGCAAACAGGAAGGGGACTTTCAAAATTCCCAAGCCATTTAAGGGGTAGGGATCATGGTTGGTCACCTGAAGACAGAGCAGTAGAATTCAAACTGGTTACCAGAGAGGTGAGAACAGGCATTGTGATACACCTCCCCGAGGCCAGTTGCAGTGCTATAATTGACTAGGGTGTCTACAATGGCACTGTACCTCTGGCGCAGAAAGTTGTACGCCTTTTGTTGGGGTGGGTGTGTTTTTTTAAAAACATCATTGCACCTGCACAGTTTGTGTGTATACCTCTGGAGTTATGACATAGCTGCTTTACTGTGCAGAAACTTGCCAGTGCATACAAGGCCTTAGAACAGAACCAAATTAAATGTGACTTGCAGACACAGGAAATTGAGTTTGTGCCCTTTTTACTTAAAGGGTGGTGGTGTTTTCTTATGTAAAAGGTTGGGGGGGAGTCATCTGGATTTCCCCTACCTCTGAGCAGTTGACAGCTATTCTTGCTCCTCTGCAATTGCTGAGTGGTTCTCAGACTTAAAGTGGAAAGATAGCATTATGGAATTCACAATAACAATTCTCTTCTGCCAACTATGTATGAAGCTATTTTAATTAGTGTCAAATTTTGAACAGTGAACAAAAATCACTATTCCGATTCACTTTATTAGTGTCTGAGGGCTGAGTCTTACTAGGTCTCCAGTTTGCTCTTCCAGGAAAAATGAGGTAAATGTAAATTTAATATAAAACATTCAAGCTTCCTTCATACATTAAAGCACCAGCTTTTGTTTTTTTGCAACCCCCTCTTAAGTACATCCATCTCACTCACCTGCTATTCCTTTTTCCTGAGCTGATTTTTTTTTTTAATAAAACACCTCATACGCACAAGAGAAAATACTTTCAGGAGTCCAGAAGTAAATATCTCTGGTGCACATTTCTAGACAAAACATCCAAATGAAAAAGTGTCTGAAAATATAGGTAAGAAATTAGAGTTGTATTATGTCAGTGAAGACAGGGAAAGTAGAAAGCAATTTTTAAATAATGCAGCACTTCTCAAATAAAATTTCAAAAATGAAAATTCATCAAAATCACCCTTTCCTTTGAGCAGTTTCAACAAATGGCATTTTCTGATGTGTTTTGTTGGAAAATTTCCAACCAATGCTATTTAGGACCAATACTCCTTAAGACCCCGTCACAAAAAAAAAAAAAAAAAAGGGGAAGGGTAACAACCTTTATGTATGCTGTAACATAAAATTCCTCCCGCTCAGAGGTACAGGATCACTTATCTGTAAGGGGTTAATCAGTTCAATTAACCTAGTTGGCACCTGACCAGAAGGACCAATAGGCAAAGAAGATACTGTCAGATTGGGGGCGGCAGCAGAGGTTTTGTTTGTGCTTTGTTCCCTCTCAGGATAGAGAGAGACAGAGACCAAGCACGTAAACCAGCTCCTAAAAAGAGCCTGGAATGATGCATCTAAAACTACAGAAATTGTAAGCACTAGCAAGGAAATGCATTATCTTATCTTTTGTTTTAGCTTGTGAATTTTCCCTATGCTAACAGGGAGGTTTATGCCTGTTTTCGTAACTTTGAAGTTTCATAACAGCTGCTTGTTACCTTCCCTTGTTCCTTGCTCCACTTGTCTCAAGCAAAACATCCATAATTATCTCTTCTGTCAAACCCTTGTCTTGTACTAGGTGAGGATGTACCTGTCCTAAGCTTTTGGAACATCTTCACACACATACCGAGTACCTGATGGTTCTTACGAGTGCCTGTGTTTTAGCAAGGCTAGCAGTACTCTTGCCAAGTTCTTGTACTGGACAGTGAACTTGTAAGCACCTGCTTTAATACATGGCCTGAGTCCCAGCCTTTGGTTCAAGCCTCAGATCTTGCACCATGCCACATGGTCCATGTTCTCTATTACAGTATCTTAATGGATGACCACCACAAGAAGCCTCTGTAATGCCAAACATATTTCCGGTCACAGTAGCTATGTACTATAAACATCTTCCTAAACTCTCAGGGATCAGAGGTTCAAATCCCAGCAGGATGAACTGAGTTCTTCATTCCTTCCATGGTACATATATTAAGTATCATAACAGTAATGGTGTGTCAGAAGGGCCTGCTTTAGGGCAATTCCCTGGAATTGGGTCCCATGGCGCCTTTCTTTTTTTAACTCACCTGGTGGTGGTCTGCGCTGGGGATCTTGGGTGGCATTTTGGCGGTGGGGGTGTGGGATGGGGTGTCGACTCTGGGGGTTTTTGGCAGTGGGGGTCCTTTGGTGCCATGGAAGACCCGGAGTGGACTCCCTGCTGCCGAAGCTCTGGACCGCTGCCAAGTATTTGAATCAGGCCCCCCCAGTTGATAAAGCTGGCCCTGTGTGTCAGCCTTTGAGGTAAGCAAGACTTTAGAGTCCATATATCAATGTGACTATGAAAGCACCCATAGGACTACCTGTAGGCATAGGGGCTTGTTCCTGTATCTCTAGTCAAAGCCTCCTCTCCCCCTCCAAAGCATGCTGCCTGCTAGTGGCCTTTGCAAAAGTTGGTTGCATATTAGTAGTGCTGCATGCATGTAGTTGTAAAGCACCACGTCAAACAAGTTGTTTAGCGCACACATTTTAAGTTTAGTATCAGCCAGGACATGTAACTTAAAAAAAATAAATCTAGACGGTTAGCATGAATATACCCACTGGAGAAACCTCTTCATAAAGCAAATTGGAATTTAACACACGATTTGTAATTTTAAAAGTATATGCTATTATATTAGTTGAGAAATTGCATGTTTGTTAGAATCAGTACTGTAATAAAGCTAACCTAATTAGAAAACAATAGTTTCATGGAGGAAAAAGTCATGCTTAAATATCATTTCACTTAATTGTTTATTTCCACCTTTTATTATGAGAGTTTCCTAAGCAACCAACTTTTTCTCTTATAAAAATAAGGGGAGAAAGACGCACACACCCCAACCAACTTTTTCTAAAAATGTAGCCTTCTATGATCTTATCAGAGGCTCTTTAAAGCAGAACTAAAGAACTCCTTGTACTTGAACAGAGGACAAAAGGCTTACAAGTCAGTTTTGAACTCATGATTACTACTCGGAGTTAATCTTGTCTACTGCTGTATAAGGAGCATTATTAATATGAGGACATTGCTTCAGGAAATATTGAAATAGGATGTTAGTTTATCTTGTGACATGGCTGGCTTTCTTCTATACACTTTTACAATCTCTGAGAGGGAGGCTGGATGTCCGAGTCCATTCCAGAACCGTCTTCCAGTTAGGACTGCAATCTACAGCTATGTTGTTGCTTAGGGAGCATATTTTCATAACTGCAAGCAGAACAGCAAACATTTTCTCTTCTGGATTGGCAGTCCACTCAGTGGAGTTAGTAAATCCAAGCTTCATCAGTAACATTCTGTAGTAATGCTGCTAGGGAAAACTGATTAAATTCCAGTGCACATTGCATTAAACCTTCATTTTGCTATTATGTAGTCTGTAGTTAAAAGCAGTATACAAGGACTAAAGCAGAACATAATTGTGAGCAAGTCAAACTATCCTGTATGCTTTCATTTATTAAAAAACAGAAAACGAGACCAATAGTAGAGACTCATCTACCATACAAGATGTATCATCTTATACAACAAAGGGTTGAAGATTTCCAACTGATCCACATGAAGATCCTAGCGTGCAGACAGTTTGCACACGGTACTATTTTTTACATAGCCAATATAAGGTATGCATTACTTTCCTTTTAACATGTTATTTATAAGGTGCATTCCCTAAGTTTTTTGTCAGCTTGCTTCAAGGAGATCCACGTATTCAACATGCTTGAGCGCAGCTTGGCCCACACCAAGTGGTTACTTAATCCAAAAATCTGAGCAGCAAACTGGGCAGCTCCTTCGGGTGAGAGTATAGTAGGACAGCCAAGACCTGTTGCAGAAAAAGAAAAAAATCCAATCTATTACCCAAATGGGATTTACAACAATCATAAAAATTACTAACAAGTAATTTTTCAGGCCCTGACAGTTACTGCAGGATTTTTTTTTTTTAATTACTTTGTCCAGTCTAATTTAAAAAAGGTAAAGCATAAGTAACCTCAATAACCCTAAAGATTCTCACCTTATTCCCTCATTCCGAAACAAGACAAGATTGCTAGTTTTCAACTGATAGTCTCAACATGCCCCAAACCTTTCTGCATATTTGAAGAAAGTGGAATTCCCTTGCCTTTGATGATTTAAAAAAAACAAACAATCCATCCAATATATATGGTCAGTGGTGACCCTTTTCACATAGCAAGCCTCTGCAGGCAATGCCCCCCCCCTTTATAAATTAAAACCACCTTTTTATATATTTTCCATTCTTATAAATGCTAGAGGCAAAGCAGGGTTTGGGGTGGAGCCTGACAGCTCGCAACCCCCTCCTCCCCAGTCTGAGAACCCCTTAGCCTCTCTCATTCAATGTTGCTATACCTAGTAGCAACAATGATTAAGTCAGCAGATACCCTGAAATCTGAACTGACTACTGAATGTATAAGGAGTACTGTTCAGTGTCTATGAAAATGCAGTTTTTAATTTCAAGCTACATGTACCCCTAGAACTGACACAGTTTCACAGCAAACTAATTCTTTCTACATTCAAGTATCACAGCAAGAATCTTTTAGTTTTATATAATCAGTTGCTAGGTTAACAAACATACTAAAACAGGAGTACCTGTGGCACCTTAGAGAGTAACAAATTTATTTGAGCATAAGCTTTCGTAGCACATGAAAGCTTATGCTCAAATAAATTTTAGTCTCTAAAGGTGCCACAAGTACATGTACACCTCTACCTCGATATAATGCTGTCTTTGGGAATCAAAGGTGAAACCGTGTTATATTGAGCTTGCTTTGATTGACCGGAGTGCACAGCCCTGCCCCTCCGGAGCACTGCTTTACCGCATTATGTCCAAATTCGTGTTATATCTAGTGGCGTTATATCGACGTAGCAGTATACTCCTGTTCTTTTTGCAGATACAAACTAAGACGCTGCTACTCTGAATACTAAAACAGTTTCATGAAGGTAAAACATGAAAATAATTCTCAAGCTGATTTTTTTTAAAGATGTCATTAATTCAGATACCTATTTTAAACTTCAGTTGTATGAGTAAGAATATAATGAAAGTCAAGTTTACTCTTTGATTTTCTAAGGCTCTACCTCCATCTATACCAGGAAATTGAAATTTTAACAACAGTCAACAAGATTTACCCCACCAAACCATTGTCAGCACTGGCTGAACTGACAATATAAAATGGGACAAAGGTGTTTTCAGCACTGTTGAATCTAGCAGATGTGTCCAGCATTTAAAAAAAAAAAAGGGGGGGGGGCTAATTACTATAAGAATGTAACTACATGTACCATAGGTCAACATGCTTCTTACCACTCGGCAGTCTAAGAGAAGACCAGACATCCTGAGAACCCCAATCGGCTGAGAGAGGAGGACAGTTGACAACTGGATATGATGTGTTACCAGACAGCACTGGTCCCAAGCCATTGCTTCTGCCAGCTACCGCCACAAACACAGTAGGGATTCCATCACCTAACATACACACAAGCGTTAACAAGTAAATATCAAAAACCAATGGGGGGAGGGGGAGAGAGATCTATGCATTTTTCCTTTTCCCCACCTGCTTTAATGGAAAGACTCTGTCTAAATACGCCCCCCCCCTCCCCAAACACAAACACCTTTTTTTGAAATTTTTATGTCATTTTAGTTTTACTGCTGCTCAGATTTCTCCTTTGTAGAATACAATGTTGTAATTCCCTACAGTAAAATTCAGTAACTGTCAGTCACTGCTCGTTACACCATCTATAGAAGTAGCACACTAGGGGCAACTCATGCACCTAATCCCTTTCTCATGCAGGGGAAGAAAACGTTTAAGATTCATGATAATGGTGGGTACTGGCTATTTCTTAATGGAAACTGATGAATCTCTGGTTTCTCTATTAATTAAAAACCTTTAGCCTGTTGCAACAAAATTAGTGAATACCAGTTCTGCAAAGTTCAAAGTAAGATCCTCTAAACAACATCTGGAAAAATCTGTGCTTGCCCACACTGTGCCCCAACTCCCATATCTACATGCGCAGAGTATACAATGGTGCATGGAAGTACCTGCAAACCTATGCTTGCATGGGCATGTAACAGCAACAAGTGAAATTACTCCTTATGTTCAGTCAAGGCACATGGTTTTTAAATCAAATCTAAGGTTTTTTGATAGACTTCACTAGTGTCCAACCCAGAGGTAGGCACCTATGGCACAGGTGCCGAAGGCGGCACACGATCTGATTTTCAGTGGCACTCACACTGCCTGGGTCCTGATCACCGGTCCAGGGGGCTCTGCATTTTAAATTTCATTTTAAATGAAGTTTCTTATACATCTTAAAAACCTTATCTACTTTACATACAACAATAGTTTAGTTATATATTATAGACTTAGAGAAAGAAACCGTCTAAAAACGTTAAAATGTATTACTGGCATGCGAAACCTTAAATTAGAGTGAATAAATGAAGACTTGGCACACCACTTCTGAAAGGTTGCTGACCCCTGGTCCACCCCATTATTCATTGTTTTCTATTCGTGGGCATCACAAGATATGGTTTTCCACCCAGCTGCAATGCGTGAAGGACAGCCAGTGGTGCCCAAAAAAAGATGACATTAGATGAAGGGGAGACTTAAGTTTTAGCAGCCAGCATTTTTAAAACAATAAGGAATAATAAGCAGAATAACGTGTGTGTATGTAGAAGGACATTGCAGTAATCCAAGATGTTGAGATGATCTAGGCCTGAGAAAGCATTTTAGCTGTTGGGATAGAGAGGAAGGCAAGATTTTTGGGGAGAAAGAAGCCATTAGACTTAAGACAGGCCTGGATGAGGGAGAAGGAGCTGTTGACTATGATACAGATAACGATACAGAGTACCACTTAGAGTCTGCAGACAATACCAAACTGGAGGGGGTTGCAAGCATTTTGGAGGACAGGATTAGCATTCAAAATGACCCTGATAGATTGGAGAAATGGTCTGAAATAAACAGGATAAAGTTCAATAAGGACAAATGCAAAGTACTACACTTAGGAAGGAATAATCACAAATACAAAATGGGAAATGACTGCCTGGGAAGGAGTCCTCCAGATAAGGATCTGAGTGTTACAATGGATCACAAAGTAAATGAGTCAAGTATGTAATATTGCTGCAAAAAACACGCCTCCCCCCATTCTGTGATATATTAGCAGAAGTGTTGTAAGCAAGACAAAAAGTATTAATTCTTCCACTCTACTCAGCACTGATATGCTCAGCCTCAGTTGTAACACCGTTTCAGGTTCTGGGCACCAAAACCCAGAAAACCTAGAAAACACGACCTTTAAGAAAAGACTGGAAAAAAAACCCTGGGTTTAGTCTGGAGGAGAGAAGAGTAAGAGGAGACGTGATAAATCTTCTCGTACGAAAAAGTGATTATAAAGAAGAGGGTGATAAACTTCGTGCACAGTTTGTGGCAAAGTTCTAAGGAATCTCAAGAACTCTAGTTATTGATTTTAAACTGAATACATAATTGAGGGTTTACCTTCATACTCTGCCTTGATCCTCAGAGTTTCATCTGGTCCTTTGTGAGCAGATGTCACTCGTAGCTCACAAGGAATTCCAAAGTTTGCACATGCCTTTTTAATTTTTTCACAGTGACCAAGATCAGAAGATGATCCCATCAACACCACAACTCTACCATGGCTCTTTGTTTTCAGCAGCAACTGGAATGGAAAGAAAGGAAAATGAACCACCGTACTTTAATAGAGTACACAAAATTGTCAATTTCTACAGACTACAGTTAATATAAACGGGGTACCTCCACTCTTTCTGCAACCCATTCAAAGTTTCTTTTAACCATCTGCAGCGCTTCAGGAGTCACTTCTTTTAGATCACGGTAAGACTGAAATACAGAGATAGCAAGTTACTCCTGATGTTCTATTTGGAAGTGTGATGGTCAATCATTTTTCTACGTAAATATTCAACCAGGTGCAACCATCCAACTACCAGAGGCGAGAGAAATTTATGCCATCTTTCAAACACCTGTTTCTTGAAATACATTCTACAATAGCTTCTTCCCCATGAATAGAGGCCAACATGACATCAAGGGAATCCTCACATCTCAAATTTTGAGCCATTAGTTCCAGCAAGCAGTATTGTCCACCACATTATAGTAGAGTCAGAACACCCTCTACTTCTGTCAATTCCTTTCTGAGAGAAAACTCAATTTCTGTGCTTGGTTGCCTCAACCATGATGTGTTAGCCAGCCCTCATGCCCAACTGAAGTCAGTTCTCATAGACTCATAGGTCAGAAGGGACCAATATGATCATCTAGTCTGACCTCCTGCACAAAGCAGGCCACAGAACCCTACCCATACACTTTTATAACAACCCCTAACACATGGATTTCCCCTACCTCTGAGCAGTTGACACCTATTCTTGCTCCTCTAACACATGACTGAGTTATTGAAGTCCTCAAAATTGTGGTTTGAAGACCTCAAGCTGCAGAGAATCCTTCCTCGCAAAACACCGCTATCTCGATATAATGCCACCCGGTATAACATGAATTTGGATATAACGCAGTAAAGCAGTGTTGGGGGGGGGGGGGGGGGAGGGGCTGCGCACTCCACTGGATCAACGCAAGTTCAATATAACATGGTTTCACCTATAACATGGTAAGATTTTTTAGCTCCCAAGGACAGAGTTATATCGAGGTAGAGGTGGTGTATACACCATGCTTCTTTGGCACGTTAATTTTAATTTGGAAGCAGAGCTTCAATCACAGGACAGCAACTGCAGTAAAGTACAGCCAACACCTAACATCCCTTCCCCGCCCCCCAAGTTATAGTAATGGTGGATTACCACCACACCAAGGATTTGCTCAGAAGCGTTTGTAATATAACAGCTGAAATGAGTGAAGAGGAAACACCATAATTTTTCATTTCATTCAGTTTTTAAAGGAAGTGGACCTAATGTGGCTTTCCAGTTTAAATTTGTTAGTAATGGCACTGGAACACTGCTGTATCTTGGATTATCACAGACATTGGTAATGGCAGCTTGTGTTTATTGGGGAGTGTCTACATCATTAGTGGAAATGACTAAAAATCACAGAAGTTCTGTCAAAGCAGCATTCAATGCAGCTAAAATGGTGCCCCCCAATGGAGTCAGCCTAGCATAAACCACGAACATTTGTTCCAGGAAATAAACATTGTGGACTGTCTATACAAGTGGCTCTCAAATTTTCTCTTTCAGAAGTCTGATTTGTCTTGCATACCCTCCAAGTTTCGCCCCATTTAAAAAAACCTACTTGCTTACAAAATCAGACAAAAATACAAAAGTGTCACAGAACCTATTACTGAAAAAATGCTCACTTTCTCATTGTTACCATATAATTATAAATAAATCAACTAGAATATAAATATTGCACTTACATTTCAGTGTATAATACATAGATCAGTATAAACAGTCATTGTCTGTATGAAATTTTAGTTTGTACTGAATTCATTAGTGCTCCTTATGTAGCCTGTTGTAAAACTAGGCAAATATCTAGATGAGGTGATGTACCACATGGAAGACCTCTGTGTACCCCCAGGAGTACGTGTACTCATGGCTGAGAACCACTGGTCTAGACTAGCAATTATATCAATGTTAGTTATCAGTTAAACTGAGTTAAAACAGGTCAAACTTTGGCCTAGACAAACCAAGGCTCTGAAAGGAGAAACTTGGGATGCACTGGTGAACCCATTTTCATCTTCATGGCATGTTTCTGACTTTTAGTACTTTATAAGTGCGTGTTTGTGTTACTCAATTATTTGAATAGTTCACACTCGGAGAAGTACATTTTATGCTAGAAGTTCTGGAGATCCCTGCAGACTTGAAACTACACAGGGCACTATGATAACACCAGAAAATACTGTGGAAATTCCTATTAACGATACAGGCGTCCTTAAGGATTTGATTCTGTTCCCATTAAAGTCAATGGAAGTTTTGCCATTGACTTGAACAGGATCAGACCCTAAATGCTGTGTGGCCTACCTCACATAAGCATAGAATGCCAAGAAAAGTAACTCACAGCAGTTGCTTGAACGCTGTCTACATGCCCTTCCTGCACCAAAATGAGATTTAGTTTTGTTTTTTATCTCTAATTCAGACCCAAAATGGTAATAGTGTTACCTGTTTGTCCTTCTGCTGGCTTCGGTCTCCTGATGGCCACAGCCTCCAAGAATCATTATCAATAACGTCAGCAAGGACAATCTCTTTTGTAGTTATATTAACACCAAACTCAATCTAGCAAAAGTAAACAAAAGTAAACTTGATAGCTATTTTCAAGAGCTGTAAAGTAGCATCAAAAACTTAGTCCACTACTTTCAGAATCATGATCTACAAGACAGATTTTTCTTATACCTTCATGTCTACAAGAGTGCAGTTCTGGGATAACCAAGATTTTTCCAGTATCTCAAAAATAGCCTGTGTAGAGTGGGCCATAATATCCACCTCAGTTTGTCCAATAGTAAGTCCAGCAAAGCAGAACTTGGCTTCAATTAGCTGCTCCTCAGACCATTGTGGATCATTAGCAGCATCGTCCTGAGAATGAAGTAAAATAAACTTGCATAGAATAAGATCAATTAACGACAATTACACCTGACTTGAGTTGGATTAAAAGAAAGCCTAGTAAACAGTGAAGAGAACAATCTGAAATCCAGTAACAGACAGGTTTTGTGGCTTTAAATTGATATTTGATAAATCCTGGCAAGAATTTTAATCACAACAGTACTGAGATCTAAGCTGCAAGACTTTTAAGATAAGCAATGCATTTTTCAAGTTAAGTCTTGAAGGTGCATCAGAGAAGTGAGTTTAAGACAAAGCTTTAACTATTTTTAGGTCAATAGTCCACAAAACTTCTAATTCAGTTAATGTTTCTAGAAACCCTGATAAATCCTAAAGGATTAGCTAGTTATACCACTAATACTTTCGCAGACAGCAATGGAGGGGTGTGTGTCTATATTTCTTTTATCTCCAGTGTATGTGGTATAAAAATAATAAACTGCAACACTGTTCACCTTTCAACTCTAACCACCACTGAGCCTACAAATCTCTTTCTACTGGACTACAGACAGTTCAGTTTTAACAAATTCCAAGAGGAGTTTCGCTGCTAGTATTTAATCAAGTAATGCAAGTTTAACTCTAAATGTTATTTTCAACTTGTTTGTTTGGAAGAAGTCGGCACATTACAGTAAGACTATTTGATCTATATTTTAAGTCACTTTTCAAGAGTTCTTTCAATCCTGAATTGGACAGAAGTTGCTGTATGAAAAGCAACTGTTGTAAAATCTTGGAACTACAGATTTTGCCATAGCATGCATTGAATTCGACCTTTCTATATACAAGATGTATGCTTGTTATCTGATTTCAAAAGGGAACACCCTTGTATATTGCTGAAGCACCAGGATGATTACTGGCCAAGTCCTTTCATGCTCCCCTCCAACTAGGGGAAAAGGGGCAAGAAAAAAAAAAAAAAAAAAAAGAGAGACACTCTCAAAGTTGCACAAGGATACCACTTCCCAGAGTTTTAGCCACATCTTCCCCTCAAAGGAAAGAAGTTAAGCCTCCTGAAGTGGCCAGCATGCAAGAAAATAGATCACAGTCCCTTGGGGAAAGTCTTCCCTGCCCACGTGCCATCCAGCCCCAAGGCAGCTACTCTGTTTGGAACCCCTGCTACTGAGTACCCCTGAATATCACTGAAGAGTTATTAAAGACTGGCCACTATCCCCTTGGTGCCATTTCTCTCTCACTCCCATACCTTTACCAGCTTGCAGAACTCTGCGAAGAAGCATACTACGAAGCCAATGCTCTCTAACCAAACTCATCTTCCTTTTGTCCCTTTCAGCAGCATAAGAGTAAAGGTCCTAATGTTTCCATGCTATTAAGATTGTTCAAAAATTCTGAATACAGAGACCAGGACCTGCTGAATGCCTGGGGTTACCAGTAAATTTACTCAAACCAGACACTACATACACCAAACCAACTTTGTCAGCAAAGGACTTCTAGGACGAGGATAAAGCCAACATCAGAAAGATAAAAAGGTAGATGCTCTGAAATGTGTAGCACTCCTCAAATAATCTTTTCCCACCCCTTCCGCTTCCTGTCCAACCAGAAGTTTCTCATTCTAGGTTTACCCTCCCACTCCCTACCCCCAGAGTGAGACCTCCTCTCTAAGCAGGCCAATCCCTGGAGAGATATAGCCTCATCTTGTCACAATGATAGTGGGGCTGTGACCCCACACCTTTTTATAAGGATGTTGATGTTTCCTTTAGTTGATGGCTCACATGATATGTAGTTAACTGCCATGATCTTGTCACATTAAGAACAGAGGCTAAACTCCCTGTATATATAAAGTCACCATTCCCCAACAGGATTAGCATGGACTGCTGGTACAGCAGATTAAACCCTCCTGAGTTTCCTGCATCACCTCACTTTCACTGTGCTCCCAAACCCTGCCAACACAAGAATGAAAATCATGCATGAACTCCCTTTGTCACTTTATCACGTTCCATTTGTTTAGTGGTGTAGGTATGCTGAGGCAGCTTATGTGATCTAAGGAAGGACAAGAGAAAAAGTCCATAACATGGACCATATTTTAATAGATTATCTTGTTGATCACCTCCTCTCTCACTCACTATTATGCATGCTGTCTCCCCATTTGTGATCAAAAGACCTCCTCCCGTCCTCATTTACCTCACACCCGTTTCACTTACAGCAACAGTTTACATTGAAGAGTAACAGAGTGCTTAATGCATTTTTAGCTGCTTTGTAATGAGATTTAAATGCTGGCAATGAGCCTGTACTACGTGACCAGTCGGCTTTCTGAACTAGTTGTAGAATCTCTGATCTAAGAGAATATTCAAGAAAAACATTTTAGCAATGTTTGCAAAATACAGAATCAATACTAGTGTCTTAAAATCCATAAGTAGTGTCATTTCAGTTTTTTACAGAGACATTTGTCAACCTAAAAAATACACTTGTCTGAAAATGTTGTATTTATAGCTGCCACAAATATAATAGATATTTCTTTTCTCCTTTGGTTGCATTATATACAGTCACTCATTATTTTTTCAGTAGGATCAATTAGCCAGTTTCATATTTGTATGGGTCTTGCATGCAGAAATAAGGAGAGCACACACACAAACAGAAGTGCAGAAACCATAAAAATTGACAGAAGTCAGTTTCAGACACTACACCTGTTCCTATGTTCAGTTTATTTTGTAAAAATGATAATATTTAACACCTTTTGTTTAATAGATAATTAAAGTTGTACTTACCTTGTAAAACATTTCAATTTTGGGTGGGTAAAACTTGTATCCTTCCTTGACACCAGGGTTTCTTTTCAGGAAAGAACCAGTAGCAACTCTTCTGCACACCCATTCAATTGGAATCATTTCACATTGAGCTGCTATGAACGCTGTGTTGCCATGTTTTCTGACAAAAGCAGTTTTGATTCCTAAGTGTAAAAAGAAAACTCAGTTTTGCTACTTTGTGTACTTCTGTGAGTAAACAGAGAACTGTGACCAGACTGGTGTATAGTTGATCAAACAGAAAATTATTTCATCAGAAGATTCTGTTTTCTCAAAAACCTTAATGTGTTGTTCTGTAGCTACAATACACCTGAGATGATTACTTCCCAAATGAGAGAGGCCTTAAATCAGGAGTGGGAAAACTTTTTGGCCCAAGGCCACATCTGGCTGGGGAAATTGCATGCAGGGCCATGAATGCAGTGCTGGGGCAGGGGGTTGGGGTGTGGGAGGGGATGCGGTGTGCAGGAAGGGGCTCAGGGCAAGAGGCTGGGGTGCAGGAAGGGGTGCGGCAGAGGGCTCAGGGCAGGGGGTTGGGGTGCAGAAGGGATGTGAGGTGCAGGAGGGGGCTCAAGGCAGGGTTTTGGGGTGCAGGAGTGGGGGCAGTAGGGGGCTCAGGGCAGGAGTTGGTGTGGAGGAGGGGGCTCAAGGCAGGGGTTTGGAGTGCAGGATGGGGCTCAGGGCAGAAGGCTGGGGTGCAGGAAGGGGCTCAGGGCACAGGTGTGCGGGCTCCGGACAGGGCCCGCTTACCTTGAGAGGCTCCAGGGTGGCAACGGCACACAGTGGGGCCAAGGCAAGCTCCCTGCCTGCCCTGGCCCTGCGCTGCTCCTAGAAGTGGCCAGCACCACATCCCAAACACAAAATGGTCTCAGTCCAGAAAGCACTCACTTCCCCAATTCCATCCAACAAAATACACTGTACATTATAGAGAGCCTTAGAAACCAGTTTGTAGAGCGCTTTCAGAACTGGTTTAAAATCACTTTGCAATAGAATATTTTTTCCTGATCATGCTATAGGTCAGTGGTGTTCAATCTTTTTTCACTTGCAGACCCTTAAAAAATTTCAAATGGAGGTGCAGACCCTTTTGGAAATTTTAGATAAATCTGTGAACGCCCAGGGTCCGATGGACTGCAGATTCAAAACCACTGCTATAGATAACCAAAGTCAGTGCTCCTAATGGATGCCTGCCCACGTTCATCTTTCTGCTAGTTTATGTCCTTATGTCATAGTGGGCAGATGTCATGGAGGGAAACAAACATATAGCTTAAGTAATTTTAAAAGTCAACCATCATAATAGCTTTCATAGTAAGTGGCAAGCTATGAATTCATCTCTGCAGATAACTCCCAGTGTAAAGTACGTTGACTATTACTTTAGCATCTTGGTGTATGTTAGGTGGTAACTGGAGACTTTCTGAGGCAGTAATAAAAGGCAGCAGAAAAGATAAAAGCATTGTTTCCCCCCTACACCTTTGGTTTGGAAGAGGGGAAAGACGGAAAAAGGAAACTCAGAAGAGCTGAAGAAACTAACAGTAGTCTCCACTTATAGACATCACTTTTGTATCACCTGTGGACTTTGAAAGAAACCCCAGTTCAGAAGAGTGGTGCAAAGTAAATAAATTGCTTTCCCCTCCCCGTAAGGCATTAACACGACCTCTCAATTGTGCCAGTTAGTCACCAGTTGACCAATCTGAGAAACCAAGGATACTTTTGCTGTTTACAGATGCAGCTGCAACTTTTGCTTAGTTTAGTGCATACCCAGGTCAGTTTAAGGGGATATTTCCTCCCCTCCTTAGCGCCTAATGAATGAAGCAGATTCACTGGGGTTTTTTTGGTAATGATTAAAGTAGTGAACTTGCAAACACCAACAGACATACTGCTCTGTACCCTTTATAGCCCAGTTTACTTTGGGCAAAGTTGTCAGAAACATATAAGTGACCTATGACCCTAAGTCACTTAGGTGCTTTTTAGGGCTGTCAAGCAATTAACAAAATGGAGTGTGCGATTAACTGTGCTGTTAAATAATAGAATACCATTTATTTAAATATTTTGGATGTTTTCTACATTTTCAAATAAATTTATTTCAATTACAACACAGAATACAAAGTGTATAGTGTTCACTTTATTTTTTATTACAAATATTTACACTGTAAAAAACAAAAAAGAAATAGTATTTTTCAATTCCCCTAATACAAGTACTGTAGTGCAATCTCTTTATCATGAAAGTTGAACTTATAAATGTAGAATTAGGTACCAAAAAAAACAACAACCTGCATTCAAAAATGAAACAATGTAAAATTTTAGAGCCTGCAAGTCCACTCAGTCCTACATCTTGTTCAGCCAATCGCTCAGACAAACAAGGTTGGTTACCATTTGAAGGAGATAATGCTGCCTGCTTCTTGTTTACAATGTCACCTGAAAGCGACAACAGGTGTTCTCATGGCACTGTTATAGCAGGCATCGCAAGATATTTACGTGCCCAATGTGCTAAAGATTCATGTCCCTTAATGCTTCAACCACCATTCCAAAGGACATGCA
The DNA here is from genome assembly GCF_003597395.2 of Chelonoidis abingdonii. Classification (NCBI taxonomy): domain Eukaryota; kingdom Metazoa; phylum Chordata; order Testudines; family Testudinidae; genus Chelonoidis; species Chelonoidis abingdonii. Next base: position 91,201,554 of record NC_133773.1, read on the forward strand.
TCCACGCTGATGATGGGTTCTGCTTGATAATGATACAAAGCAGTGCGGCCCGGCACATGTTCATTTTCATTATCTGAGTCAGATGCCATCAACAGAGGGTTGATTTTGTTTTTTTGGTGGTTCGGGTTCTATAGTTTCTGCATTGGAACGTTGCTCTTTTAAGACTTCTGAAAGCATGCTCCACACCTCGTCCCTCTCACATTTTGGAAGGCACTTCAGATTCTTAAATCTAGGGTCAAGTGCTGTAGCTATTCTTTAGAAATCTCACATTGGTACCTTCTTTGCATTTTGTCAAATCTGCAGCGAAAGTGTTCTTAAAACAACACGTCCTGGGTCATCATCCGAGACTGCTATAACATGAAATATATGGCAGAATGCAGGTAAAACAGAGAAGGAGACATACAATTTTCCCCTAGAGTTCAGTCACAAATTATTTAATGCATTTTTTTTTTTTTTTAAACGAGTGTCATCAATATGGAAGCACATCCTCTGAAATGGTGGCCGAAGCATGAAAGGGCATACGAATGTTTAGCATATCTAGCATGTAAATACCTTTTAATGCTGGCTACAAAAGTGCCATGCGAATGCCTGTTCGCTTTCAGGTGACATTGTAAACAAGAAGGGGGCAATATTATCTCCTGCAAATGTAAACAAACTTGTTTTTCTTAGTGGTTACCTGAACAAAAAGTAGGACTGAGTGGACTTACAGGCTCTAAAGATTTACATTGTTTTGTTTTTGGCTGCAGTTGTGTAACAACAAAAAAAATAAATAAAAAATCTATATTTGCCAATTGCACTTTCACGATAAAGAGACTGCACTACAATATGAGGTGAATTGAAAAATACTATTTCTTTTACTATGTTTACAGTGCAAATATTTATAATAAAATATTATAAAGTGAGCACTGTATACTTTATATTCTGTGTTACAAATGAAATCAATATATTTGAAAATGTAGAAAACATTCACAAATATTTAATAAATTTCACTTGGATCACTTTCATATCTCATCAATAGTCTTCTCCAGCATGAAAAGGAAAGCCATTTTTGAAGCCTCAAAAGTAAATCTTAAGATTTCCAATTCGCCTCAGTATCCACCATGTACTACTACATTCTAAACTCTGCAAAATAAAGTATCTTCTTTGCAGCTACCTGTAAAGCACTTGGCACACTTTTTATGCCACAAACAATAAGCAGTCTTAGAAAAAGTGATATGGCAGACACTGAGAAAACAAGAACATTTAATGAAGTTTATCCATCCAGGTCTTCATTTTTATTATGGTTTTAGTAAAGCTAGGTAAAGTTTTGATTTTAAATGCAGTCTTTGGTATGGTCACTGACCAGCAGTAGTAATTTTCACAGATTTGTGGAATAAGAGCTTAAAGCCAAACTCTCACAATCTGCTTCTAAACAGAGAGTTGAAAGCATGAGGTATGTGGTGGGGAAGGAAGAGAATGGTGTCCAGGAAGATAGCAATAATCTATATGGAAGCTTTCTGGGCCTGGGGGCGGACTTCAAATATGATACATTAATTTTTATTTCATAACCTAGGTCAATAATCTTAGATTACTCTTTGGGACACTGAGATAAGGAAATTTACTGAAGTCAATCAGTTCCAAAACCTAGGTGAATTAACATTTACATCTTCTCAGACAGTCATATCACTCCTTAAGACTCATCATATATAACAGAACATAATTGCATCTATTTTACGTTTGAAATACTTACCAGATTCATGTAGCAGCTGAAACACACAGCTAGTTGTTGTATTGGAAATTGCTGCCTTTCCTTCCATCTGGTTCTTTCTTGCTGCATTTCCTGCTGTTATTTGGTCTTTTGATTGCATCAGCACACAGCCTGCGAGATCTGGCAACTCATAGACTTCTTTTGTTTTACCTTCATTAATTTTTTTACCAAGTTTCAGTTCTAGAGAAATAAAGTTAATTTTTAAAATTACAAATTTTGGACAAATTATGATTATTTTTGGCAAATAGTATGTATAAGTACGTTTTTGGAAACCAAAATAGTTAAAGACCAGAAGGAGTATTCTAACTGACAATGCCCCGGCATTCAAATTTTCTTCAATGAGTATAAAGGAACATTTAAAGCCCCTCCAGAAAACCGGTAGAAAAGGAAAACTTCAGTTCCAACAGCACAGACAAAAATCTGTAAAATCTCATGACTACTGGCCAAATGGTTCCACTGATGCAAAACAATCAGGATTTGTTTCCTTAAACTATGAGGACTTTACATGTTGGATACATTTCTTTGTATGCATCCTTTTATTCTTAATGTCTGTCCTAACACTAATACAAGTTTAAATAAGTAAATGTGCAAGTGAAAATTGAGAAGTTCTATTCAAAAGACAGCGTGACAGTAGATGGGTATAGCTGATCATGCCATCTTCAAGAAATGGGAAGAAAAGCATACTTGCAGGGCATCAGGCAGATTTATACTTGGAAGTGCTCAGCAATGCCTCTTGCTGTGGCTACCTGTGCTATACTGCTATTTATACTTGTGCCAGCTCAATAAAGGCTAGCCAGTGGGCAAGAATATGCACAGAATCATAGAAGATTAGAGTTGGAAGGGACCTCAGAAGGTCATCTAGTCCAACCCCCTGCTCAAGGCAGGACCAATCCCCAGACAGATTTTTACCCCAGTGCCCTAAATGGCCCCCTCAGGGATTGAACTCACAACCCTGGGTTTAGCAGGCCAATGCTCAAACCACTGAGCTATCCCTCCTCCCCAAAAATTTAGGAGTCCCCCCATCACCCTGATCTCTAGCCACCCCCTACACTGTCTATCTGCCCCAGAGGTGAGGACAGAACCCAGGACCCTTGGCTCTTCATCACCCCATGTGCTAGCAACTGCACAGGGAATCAGACCCCTAGCTCAGGGCTGTCCTTAACCATAGGCAGAACAGGCAGCGGCCTAGGGCACCACTAGGTCTCGGGGCACCGCTCTGCTGGGAGCCCGTGGACAGATGGGAAGCAGTGGAGCATGTAAGAGCAGGGCTGCTGGGTCCTAGAGAGAGAGGAATGCAGCACAGTCTGAGGGAAGGGATTGGCTGCTGGGGTCTCTGGGAAGGGTGGGGAAAAGAACTCCCCTGCAGAGGTTGACAGATGTCGGCCGATTTTATAGGGCAGTCCCAATTTTTGGGTCTCTATATAGGCTCCTGTCCCCCCCACCCCCGTCCCGATTTTTCAGATTTGCTGTCTGGTCCCCTAGGTGGGAATGGTACCTATATAAGACAAAGCCCCAAAATATCAGACTGGCCGAGAAAATCAGGACATCTGGATCTGGTCACCATTGGTTGGGGGAGCACGTCCTTCTCCCGGGTTGCAGCGATCCATCTCACGGGGGGAGCTGCACAGGGCAGGATGAGCTGCTGTGGCGTTACATGGTGCCCCGTCCCTGGAAATCAGATGCTGTGCTAACTTCCACCAGGGTCTATTGGGCTGGCGGGGTGGCCATTGCATGTGATTGAACCTGGAGGCGTTTGCTGTCTGCTGTTTTGCCACTCTGCACTCCAAGAGGTGGATTTTGGTCCTGCAGTTTTCCACCTATTCTCTCCTTACTGCAGGCTGTTGAACCAGCAGGCTGGGGGGTGAGCCAAGCATGAAGGCACAGTACTGCGGTGCCATTTCAGAATTGTCATTTAACAAATTTGTTCGCCAAAAATGCTGCAACAATCCTTGAAAGTCAAAATTTCCAATATTAAAAAAAAAAAAAAAAAAAAAAATCCACGCTCTTAGCCAAACCAGAACATTAAGTTGTTGACAATTATTGGTGATGAGTTTGGTATGGGAAGGGCGTAGGGCAGTTTTCATCAGAGAAACAAAAAATGTTGACTGACTTTTTCCTATAGCCCTGTACTGCTAAATAGAGTCTTTCCAACAACTGTAATATGCTGCATCTCCTACTAATGATAGAGGCAGGGGTCTGTTAGCCTTACAGACGTGTGCCAAAGGTGGCACAAGAGCTGATTTTTGATGGCATGCAGCGGTGGGCTGAGCGGCTCAGCCTGCCACTGCTCTGGGGTTCCGGTTGCTGCCCCATTGTCACCCAGGGTCCCGGCCACCGGCCCCACTCAGCACCCACTGTTGGCCAGGGGACCCCCAAGGAACCCCAGGCTGGCAGCAGGCTGAGTAGGCCAGCGGCTGATACCCTGGCTGAGCCACTCAACCCACTGTCAACCTGGAGTTCCATTCACTCAGCTGGTAGGTCGGCTGAGCAGGACTAAATTCAACGAAATAGGAAAACAAGAGCAACTAATGACAAAGTGCAAGAACCTAGAGTAGTGGTCCCCAACCTTTTTCGTCTGGCGGTCACCAGATGAAGGACCGTAGCAGTGGACGAGCATCCGCTGAAATGCCGCCGAATTTCAGTGGCATTTCGGCGGATGCTTGTCCGCCAGCCAGTACACAGGTGCACTGAGAGGCCCCTACGGGCGCCATGGCACCTGCGGGCACCGCATTGGGGACCCCTGACCTAGAGAGCCTCCTGAAGCAGGGCGATCATTTTGATTTAAATGGACTTGAACTATATGAAGAATCGAGTACTGTCCTCAACGTTGCCACATGCAAAATCGATAATGGACATTGTACAGTTTATTCATACCAGCAAACTTGTTGACATATATCCTAATGTGTACATTGCCACTCGTATTCTACTGACAATTCCTGTAACAGTAGCATCAGGAGAACGGAGTTTCTCAAAACTAAAGCTCATTAAAAAACTATCTCCACTCTACATGGAGTCAGGAACACTTGACTGGTCTTGCTAATCTTGCAATCAAACAAGACATCACTTTGTCTTTGTCATACAAAGACATTCTTACTGATTTTTGCAGACAAAAAAGCCACAAAGATTGCTTTTAATTAAAAACTAATCCTTGTTTCAATACCTCTTCACAGAAATTTCTAATAAAATGTTAACAAATTAAAAAAATTATATTTGCATCATCCTGTCAAATCAGAATTTTTTCTATAGTGCTACTTCTTTAGTGCTAGCACATCAGCATTACAGTGTGCTTCATTAAGTTAAACTGATTTTAATAACATGCATGTGGCAAGTTTTCCAATAGAGTAAGCTTATGTTTGTGTTGCTAAGAGCAAGACAGGCTCAGGGGCACCCGTTTAATAATGCCGCTAGGGCACCATAAATCCTAAGGATGGCCCTGCCCTAACTCATAACATAGCCTTAGAAGAGGAAGGAGTGATTTTAAGCAAGTGACATTTGAAGATTATTGGGGGTTATCAGCACCTTAACTGTTCAAACTAAAAAGTTTAAAGTCCTTATGTTCATGCTATGTTTGCTTTTCACTCATCCTGGAGCGCAACTGGATTTATGTGGGGGCCACAGCTCAGGAGTTAGGTCCTTTCCAAACCTACCACAGGTCAGCCAGAAACCTAAAGCCCCCCACTTACAGCGAAGGCGAACAGAGGCCACAAAAATAGCTCTATTAAGTTTTATTTCAACCCTCAAAATAACTTTGGAGCCAGCTACTTGCCACATCGAGTCTTGTCCATCAAGTTTCATTTAATCTCTCCCCCCCTAGTTTGAGTTTAAACAAGAAACCAACCCTCTCCCCCTTCGCAAGGAGTCTACACTGCCCGCCCCGAACCCCTTATTACCCACCAGCCCACCCGCTGCGGCCGGGGGGAAGGCCGAGCATCTCTTCCTCCAGCCTGGCCAGAGGGAATTGGCGGCAACCGCCCGTCACTCACGCAGCCCGGGGCTCTTCTCTGCCTGCGCGAGGCAGGGAAGGCGCCTCTTCGGCAGAGCCCCGAGAGCCCAGGACCCGGCCCCGCGCACGAGCTCCTCTCTGCAGAGGCGGCCCAGTAGCGGCGCTAGCCCCCGCCGCCCTGGAGAATCCTGAGAGGGGCAGCGGGCTCTTCTCCGAGGCCCGCCAGCTGCGGGGGAGGCTGACGCAAAAGTCAGCCCCAAGGTCACCCGAGCCCTCGCGCCGGGCCCGGAACGTTACCTGTCGCTACGGGAGCCATGGCGGTGGCAGCGGCCAGGGCAGCAGGCACCTAGAGACACAGAGAGAGAGAGAGAGGCCCGATTAGCACGTGCGGCTAGCGGCGGCTCCGCACTCGCTGTCACGCTCACGGAGGAGATGACACAGCGCGGGAAGCAAAGGCGGGCAGCGGAAGGGGCGGGAGTGACTGCCCAGCCCAATCGTCGCAGCGGAGCAGCTGTGCCGATAAGGAACCCGCCCGCGCAAGGGCGAACACACCGAGCGCTGCCCCCCATGGCCCCTCCCCATGAGAGCTCCCACGCGCCAACGTCCTCCCCAGTGCGCACCACAGCCCCCCCGCTCTCCTTCGCGCCCACGCAGCTCCCCCCCGCCGCTCTCCCGGTACCTGGACCCGCTCCCTCCCCGCTGTCACTCACGAGCTGCCCCGGGCCTCCGGCCGGGTTGTGAATGTAGCGGGGAGTCTGGGGCAGCAGCACGTGGGAGGATGGAACGTACCAAGCACAGACGGAGAAGGGGGAGGTGCTCGCGCTGATGAACTGTGTTTCCGAGCCCAGACACAGCGGCCCCTACCTCTATCGCAGGCGCGGCGGGGGAAATCGTTAGCGTCCCCACCCCCGCATGTAAATAAGGGAGGCCGTGGCGGGCTTTTGGGCGGGACGACGTTGTCCTGTCCCTGGCTGCCGCGGCGCCGGCGCAGCAGGAGTTGGCCTCGGGTAGGAGGTAGCTCGCGGCCGCCACGATCCGCGCTGAAGGGCCGGCGCAGCACGTGTTTCTGCAGCGTGGCCGGGAGCTATGGAGTTTGAGGAGCTGGGGATCCGGGAGGAGTGCGGCGTGTTCGGCTGCATCGCCTCCGGCACGTGGCCCACGGAGCTCGATGTGCCCCATGTGATCACTCTAGGGCTGGTGGGGCTGCAGCACAGGTAAGGGGGTGGGGGAAGGAGGTTATGTGAAAGGGCCGCCTGCTGCAAGGGATAAAGGGCGGGGTGCACGTGGGGAGGTGTGGCAGGTGAGGGCCTGCGCAGGTAAGTGGGTCGGGGGCACGGGACAAGCACCACAAGTAAGGCAAGGGCGACACAGTATCTACGATCGTTATTTATCTACTCACTGACTGCGTGCTCCCTGGTAGAGGAGAGGTGGGTGCAGGGGCCATCCATCCTAATGCAAAAGCTGCAGTTTATCTAGTGGTTCCTCAGAGTTTCTAGAGGCACTAGCCAAAATTGATATTTCTTCCCGCAGCCCTCCGTTGCACACTGTAACCCACCATAGGGCTCCCCAGAGCTTCCGTTTTGTGATTGCCTTATATGCAATCCCTGTATGTTCTAACAACCTACGACTGACCTTGGCCTGTTCTAATGCTACCTCAGAAGCCTGAGGTTTGGAGCAGTTCGGGGTCCTTGATAAGTTAACACATGTACGCAGGGCTGAGTTGGGTTTCACCTCAATCAGCTTCAATAAAGACATGAAGCACAGTAAACTACTGCTTATTTTAAATTGAGGCTGTGCTGCTTGATCAAGATTGTTATATAATTTTGATCTCTCTTCATCTATCTGTACCTGTTGCATATCTGTGCTACAGTCATGGAATAAATGCAGTGCACAACATCTTGATACATTTTGGATATTTAACTGAAACCTACTAAAAGAGTTCTCTTCAGGTTATGTTGAACTAAGAGTACATACAAATAATAATAAGTACATCTTCCCCAGATTATAACCATTTGTATGTCATCAGTAGGCCATATGATTTATCTCTCTCTTCTCCAAAGGGAATGTAACTTGCAAACCAAAATTAAAATTCAGCATTAATTGAATTGAATCAGATGTGCTTTATGAAACTCATTTTCTTCTAACTTAAAAGTGTGTATTAAAGCCATGTTCTCTATAAAACGTTAACAAAATAAATATATAAAAGCAAAATCTGTAGCGGGGGGAATAAAAACTCCTGAGGGGCCCACCAATTAAGGCCCAATCCAAATCCCATTCAAGTGTATGGGGGAGCCTTTCACTTGACTTTAATGAGAGTTGTGTCAGCCCTAAAATAAGGTCTTTAGGCTTTATACTGAAATCAACAAGGATATTTAGTAAACCACTGAGGGCCTTGGACTGGCTTTTTTTTTTTTTTAAGAGGAGTCCAGGGGCACCTTAAAGACTAACACATTTATCTGGGCATAAGCTTTTGTGGATAAAAAACCACTTCTTCAGATGCTTGCAGTGAAAATTACAGATACAAGCATCTATAGAACTCCAGACTCCTCATTGTTTTTGTGGATACAGACTAACACGGCTACCCATCTGATAATTGACTTTAAAGGGAAGGATGGGCAATACATCAGAGGGAAGAATTTGATCCTTGATATTTATCTCCAATTTTAAAAGGTAGAAATGACAAAGCTAGCAGTGTACCTGACTGAATCTTTGAGATAATTGATCAACAAGGAGGAAGCAGTTGTAGAGAGCATGTTAAAACACACAAGAATTCAACTAACAAAGGACTATTAGCACATCATATGCTTGAGTAAAAAGTGCAGTGTTTGTATAATGTGCCACAAACACCTAATGACTTATTTTTATGTGCGGCTAGTGTGTGAGAGGAACAGGCACCAGCGCTAGAGGGGCTTTAAGTGTGGGGGGGGGGGGGGAAACCTTACACAGTCTGAAGGGATAGCTCACTGGTTTGAACATTGGCCTGCCAAACCCAGGGTTGGGAGCTAAATCGTCAAGGGGGCCATTTAGGGATTGGGGTCAAAAATCTGTCTGGGGATTGGTCCTGCTTTGAGAAGGGGGTTGGACTGGATGACCTCCTGAGGTCCCTCCCAACCCTGATATTCTATGATACAGTGGGCACAGCAATTAAAACCTTTTGGCATCTATGATCTCACCAGTTAAAATGAGTCAGTAGATGCATAATTTTCATGATTCTTGGTTTAAAAAGTTGAGGGCACTCAAACTGGGGTTTTATTCCATTGCGTGCTTGATCCCGTTACACCAGTTTAAATTAAAAAATAACACAGACCTTGGCTACATTGGTGCTTTACAGTGCTGCAACTTTCTCGCTCACGGGTGTGAAAAAACACACCCCTGAGCGCAGCAAGGTACAGCGCTGCAAAGCGCCAGTGTGAGAACAGCTCCTAGCGCAGTAAGCTAATCCCCACGGGGAGGTGGCGTACCTGCAATGCTGGGAGAGCTCTCTCCCAGCGCTGGTGCCGCGACCACACTCGCACTTCAAAGCGCTGCTGCGGGAGCGCTCCCACTGCAGCGCTGTACGACTGCAAGCGCAGCCATACCCACAGTCACTTAAGATCACTGAAACTCTCCTGAAGACAAGTCCTAAGAGCCTAATCAAACTGCAACAGTAGTCAATGGGAATTCAAGCGGGCCCTATGAGACACATCTATAGTCCTTGATTCCCAGCCTTCTCACATGAGCACGAACTGTGCTGTGGAGGACATTTAGCATATTTTAACTAACCTTTTCTTAAAAAAAAGCCTATTTTTAAACCTCGTATGCATCCTCATATACTAAAGATATCCCAGAATTTGTTGTGTGACATTATAAACACCAGTGCTGTGGTGATTACTATAGAAATGCCTGTCTAACACACTGATTCTCAGCATGATTGTAACACATTTTATAGTCATGTTAGCAGTGGATGTAGACCAGTGATTCTCAAACTTTTGTACTGGTGACCACTTTCTCAGAGCAAGCCTCTGAGTGTGACCTTGCCCTCCCTCACCTACCAGATCAACAGCACCTTCTTCCTCTCAAAACCTCCTCTGGACACCGGCGAGCGTGTCCTTGCGAGGTAATTGTCTTTCTGGGGGACCTTGCCCTCCCTCACCTACCAGATCAACAGCACCTTCTTCCTCTCAAAACCTCCTCTGGACACCGGCGAGCGTGTCCTTGCGAGGTAATTGTCTTTCTGGGGGACCTTGCCCTCCCTCACCTTATAAATTAAAAAAAAAAAAACACTTATAAATGCTGGCAGCAAAACAGGGTTTGAGGTGGAGGCTGACAGCTTGTGATTCCCACCATGTAATAACTTTGTGACCCCCGCTTTGTGAATCCTGATGTAGACTGTGGTTGAAACTTTCAAACACTTGCTACACAAGTTTTAATGTGGAGAGGACTTAAGGATGAGTCTGTTGATTTACCTTGATTATTTGAAAGCCAAGGAATAAGGTCATTCTAAACTCGTATTTTGACAGGATCCTGCCTTTTTTTAATTTAAAAAAAAAAGGTAGTTTTTTGGGGTAGGGGAGAGAGAGATGGAGTAGCTTGAACTATAATTTAACTAAAAATGTCATTTTGTGTCCTTGACCAGGGCAAATTTGAAAAAAGTCAGTCTTGGAACAGTTGTGAGGTTTGTTAATTTTTTCCAAAGAAACTATTCTGATGGATATTTTTGGCAGTAATATGTACCACTGCTGTGTACAAAACATCTGAATGCATTTTGCTTTCTTCCAGCCAAAAAGGAGAAATGTAGCCACACTTTGTGCAGAACTCCTATTGAAATTAGTCAATGTTCAGCATGTGGGATGGGTAGTAAACCAGGCTCTGTGTGGAATTTGTTATGAGAGTCCAAAAGCGGTAGAGACTGAGAGCTTGTCTATGCTACAGACACTACAGCTGTGGCGCCGCTGCTGTAGTGCCATGGTGTAAGTACTTGCTACAATGGCGGAGGAGTTTTTCCCATTGCTATAGATAATCCACTCCCCTCAAGAGGTGGTAGCAATATTGTTGGAAGAATTCTTCCATTGACTTAGTGGTATCTATACTGGGGCATAAGTCAGCTTAACTACATATCTCAAGGTGGTTTTTTGACACCCCTAAGCAATGTAGCTAGGTTGATTAGGTGTTGACTAGGCCTCAGACTTCATTGGTATGCTTTTCTTCACCAACCTGGTCTTGACCAACATTTTTATTCAACATTCAAAGTATTACCAGTTTGGGATGCAGAAGTTGTAATCTATTTTACTAACTAATAAGTTTAACAGTATCTTCCCCCTTAACCACAGATTTCCATATATCTAAATTCAGTATTGCAGGTTGGAGCATAAGAATGGCCATACTGGGTCAGACTTATAGTCCATCTTGCCCAGTATCCTGTCTTCTGACAATGTCATGTGCTTTAGAGGGAATGAACAGAGCATGGTTGGCTTGTATTTCTGCTCTCAATAGATAAACTTGATACATTGTCTGTTGTCGTCACACAGACAGACCTTGTTTTTTGTTTTTGAGAGAGAGTTTTAGTCTCTAGTAAACAGACCTCCCTTGTATTATGATCCTGTCAGATTTTGCAGTAGAAGCAAGAACAAGCCAGTTAAATGCTTGGATTGATGGCCTTCAAGGGATGTTAGATCATACAAGAACTGGTGTTAATCATTCAGTGTGTGGCTATTTCCCCTCTTAAATCCATACCTAGTGTTTCAAGTGAGATTTTACACCATGGTTCAGATTAAAAGATCCAACATCACTTTTTCAAAAAGTAGTGGTATTTATCCTCTTATCTTGGCTATGTTCAGTCATTAATTGTCTTCAATCTACATAAATTCCCTGTGCCGTTTAAATTGGATAAGATGGTGTGTGTGTTGTGCACCTTAACTTTATTTCTTGGTTTTCAGAGGTTTCAATTTAGCCACTCTACACATTCTGGAACAGCCATAGGTACCACTGGGCCCCCTTAATTATGTGTTTAAAGTTTTTGGGCATTTAATTTTTTGGTTTAAAAAAAAAAATTCTCATAACACAATGTACCACACCCCCCTGCTCTCACCCTTCACTGCTTCTGGTTGCTTTGCTTGGCACTGATTACCTTGTCACAGAACACGCTGGCTGCATGTTAATTCTTTCACTGCCTCTGTGTCGTCTCCTGTCTCTTTGCCTGTTCAGCACAGCTTGGGTCTCTTGCCTCCCGACAAGAGGCAAGTGTAACCATCAGACTTGCTGGCTGAGAAACTGGGTAGAGGGTGCAGAAACAGTGCAGGGGCTAGCATGGAGTCAGTGAGGGTTTTTTTTTTTTTTTTGGTGGAGACACACATAAGAGACATGCATGTGGAGGTTTTGGGGGGACAGATAAAGCCTCCCAGTATCCCTCGCTGTCCAGCTTGGACCCCACCTTTCCATTCTTCAATGTACTGTTCTAACACCCTCCCCCACGTTCTCTCAGTTCTCTGATCTCTCATTTTCTCTAACTGCTCAGAGACCCCCATACTGCTCCAGTTCTTCTAACAGTCTGTTCATCGCACCCATTGCTCTATCTGCATTTCCCTGCTTTTCTGAGCCCCACACACACATCCCTCCACTGTTCTAAGCTCATCCACCTCATCAGCTTCACCCCCTCTCCTTGCCCAGATAAGCTCATAGGACCGTGGGACTAGCTGGATACAGAAAGGGGAAGGAGTGTAGCTATGGGATCCCTACCACAGAGCTGAACCTGGTGCCTGGGGAAGGGCTCTACACATCCATCTGCAGAATAGGAGGCTCAAAGAGGTTTGAAGAGGCCCACTCAGAGGAACACCTGATAGAGATGAAAAGAGCCTGAAAAATAGCTCTGAGGTATGTGAACCATTCCATTCATCTCTGTCAATTTTCTCATTCCTCAGGACATCTTCAGGGGCAGCTGCCTGCCAGATCCCAGCTTACACTGGGGCAGTAGGAAGGCTCCAGAGCCCAGCTACATAGACAGTGGGGAGGGTCCCTGCCCTCCTCAGGGTTGGGAATCACTGCTGCCCCATTCACCTCTATCCACTTTGTGAGGCATATCCCCCTCTGGGCCCTGGCCATTGCCCTGAGAGATGGGAGGCATCTTCCCTCACCGTGAGAAGGGGAGGGGTATCCTCTTCCATTAGGAGGGGAGGATATGGGCTAAGCGGCCTCCCTGCCATCCATTCCTATGTCTATGCACTATGGTTTAGCTTGCACTGACCTAGAGTTCCAAACTCCAGGAATACTGCTTCCCCAAAGGAGCAGTGGGTGCCATGCACTAATTGAGATAAATGCCAGGAAACTGAGATCAGACAAGGAATAATTAAAGACATAGTTTGAGACCCAGATGTGTGGGCAGAAAAAAGCCCAGAAGAATGAATTGCTTTGTAAAATACTGGGGGGGGTTCTGGGGGGAACTCTGTCTTGGGAACTACTTGCTCAAACAACTCCAAATTTGGATCCTAATGCTACCTAGCTCCGCCATAAGGCACAGTAAATTTCAAGACCATGTGAGTAATTCTGTGGATTTTAGAATATTTAGAACAGTTTATCTTTAAACAGAAAAGGACACTCAACACTAACTATAGCACAGCAATCATGATAATCAATTTGACTTGTTAAGCAAAGATGGTTTGTATGAGAATTCTAACTATCCAAGCAAATGAAGTATTATGCGTAGAGTTACTTATGCGTAGAGTTACTTCAGTGGGACAGTGCCGCAGCATATGTTAGCACCAAATGCCTCATTATACTAGACATATGTTACTATTTCTGAGCCAAAGGAATATGAACAGTGGAAGAAAGAAGTTGCTGAGAAAACATGCTACTTTTCCCAGGAACAAAGTGGAATGAAAATGGACCATAGACAGCATGCATGTACACTTGTTCTGAAAGTTGGCAGACAGTGAAATTCAGCCCTCTGAAGAGTGGTTATGCTTCAAAAGGAAAAGTAATTACTTTGAAAGTTACTCTCTCAAATGTTCTAGTGTACTGAAAATGTTTTTTTTGTTTTTTTTTTCCTGTGCTTCATGGTCTATCCTCTTCTCGTGACACTGCATTGCAGTCTTTAAAATGAAAACTGTCAGTTTCCAAACCAATGTATACCATGAGATTGCAGGACTGCTCTGCCATACTCTCTACTAGACAGTAATTTGACTAAAATGTTCTACTCTGAAAAAATTACTATTTTAATAACAGATCTTTCTTACCAGAAAAATCTGTCTACTTTGGTGACTAAACTAAGATTAATCTTTGTTTGGTAGGGGGAGGAAGGAGGCTTGTGGGTTTTTTTGGTGAAGAGCAATGCTGTAGGGGAGACTGGGATTCTGTCCTGGCTTGTGCCTCATTGAGATAATTTGTTTTTACTGCAGTGTTAACTCAGGGCTAGATAACTTGAGTTTTAATGGCACTGTATCCTGGCTTAAATAAGAGCTATCAGACTGCAATGGGCCTAAACCCACTGTTTGTACTACCAGCATGGAGTAGCTGAGTCCCCACTGCATTACTGGCTCCAGTGTCAACACCACTAGAGCTTCTAATTCTTCTCCCCATGGGCCAGCTAACTCCAGTTACGCAGTGCTTTAAACTCACTGTAAATACTTCTTGTTTATATTAAAGCTGCTGCCTATTATATCATTGGGTAATCCCTGATTTTTGTATTGTGGGAAAGAGTAAATAATACTTCTCTATTCACTGTTTTCACATCATTCATGATTTTATAGACCTATCATATCCTTTGTTAGTGATCTCTTTTCTAAGATGAACAGCACCTTTTAATAGTTTTAATTTCTCCTCATATGGAAGCCATTCCATAACCTTGATCATCTTTGTTGCCTTCCTCAGAACCTTTTTCCAGTTCCACTATATTGTTCGAGAGAGGATGACCAGAACTGGACACAGTATTCAAGGTGTGGGTGCACCATGGATTTATATAATGGTATTATAATAATTTGTGGGCTTTTTATCCCTTTCCTAGTAGTTCCTCACATTCTGTTAGTCTTTTTGACTGCTGCTGGGCACAAGCTGAATTTTTCAGAGACTATCCATGGTGACTCCAAAACCAACTTTTTGAGCAATAACAGCTAATTTAGAAGCAATCATTTAGTTGGGATTTTTTTCTAATGTGCTGCTGTATAGATTGATAGAGTCAAACAGCTTCTGCAAGGGAAGACCATGTTTGCTTGGTTTCTTAGAATTGTTTGAAAAAGTTAATAACATATAAAGTCAACCCACTGAAAATAACTTAACTTGAAATTTCAGAAAGCTTTGTATAAGGCCTATCATAAGATTAACAGGGAAAATAAATAATTATGGGGTAAGAGGCAGAGTCTTGTTCAGAACTAAAAACTGGCTACGTGATAGTAGTCATAGGGAATGGTTGCCTCTTAAAGTGGAGAGTGGATAATAGGGGGATTTCTGTATTTAGGAGGTAGTAGACAGTGAATTGGTTAACTGACACAGAGCTGTTTCAATTATTGAAATAATAGTGAGCCACAAGAAACACCAGAAAGATTTAGACTCATTAAGGGATGGAGTGGAATGACCATTCTCAGATATTCTCTAAAATGCTTGTCACTATAGTATGTGATTTTAACTTGAGCAAGTGAAAGGTAATGAGGCAGGTCAGACTGTCAATGTTTCCTTTACTAATTTGTTGTAAATTTACAGGAAAAAGATGTGGATTGTCCTGGATAGCTTTATGAAAAGGTCTAGTGCAAGGCAGCAGAAATGTGACTGACACATTGGTTCTGACCAGTTGTAGCGAAACTGACCAGTCTCATTAATTTTATACTTCTGCCTGAGCAGAAGCCCTGGCACTAGAATTTTCTGTCTGCAGATTTAGGAAAACAGCAGAGCAGCAACACAATTGAGTGAGATTTTTGTTTTGTTCAGAGGATGCCTGTATTTTTCACTTCCCACTCACTTTGCTAGAGAAAGCTGTGATAAGCTTCAAGTATTTGAAGGTTTTATGACGGTAGAGGAGGAGTAACTGCTATGATGGTCAATAAGAGGTATCTGCAAGGGATGGGGTGAAATTTTAAAGTAAAGGAAAATCTTGGCTTAAAACAAGGTGAAATTTCCTTTCAATTAAGTCTGTTAATCTGTGGCATAGTCTCCCAAGAGCAGTAATGGAAACCCCATTCCTGTTTAGGTTTAAATAGCTCAAGTACAAATTTGCTGTAGAGAAACAATCCTGTATTAGTGTGGATGGACTAGATAATCAAATAGATCTCTTCCATCTCTCATCTGTGGATTGTTTGTATTTTCTTTTTGCATGCAAGTTTGGTAGAAAGTTCATTAAACCAACCTGTTTTATAGCTGGAGGATCACCATACAGCTGTGTTCTGCTGATGTCCTGTGTTTCTTCCTGTTTACAAAGCCTTTCTAAAAGTGCTTTTTTGCCTTCTGTTACTGTATGAATTCTGTCTGTTAAACTTCTTTGAAACTGTACTATAGCTTTCTCAGAAGCACTCTTCTTAAGCGGACTAGGTGATGATTCTGTAGAAGAAAGCATAATATGTTATTGGCAGGGGGTGGGAGGGAGAGGCATAGCAATGTAAAGAGAGGACAAGCAAAGTGATGAGTCTACACGGAGTAACTCTACAGACTGGCATACACTTGTTTTTTTTAAAGCTATTATTCAGCAATCACATTTTGCTGGTGGGGAGAAGAATTGTCTGATGTATCTGGGTCATCATTAGAACTAGTCAGGAATTCTGTGATAAACATTTTTCTGTTGAAAAAAGCTGATTTGTCAAAACTGAAACTTTAATACTGTGTCCAGCGGGGAGTGAATCTGACCAATTTCATGTAAAATTGTTGTTAAATCTCAGGTATTCAAACTCTTCTACTTGCCACTCAGAAGTGCTCTCTTCAGACTGTTTATAAGCTCATAATAAATGAAAATATTTAATTGCCTAGTCATAGTTCCTTCTTAGCTTCAGTTTATACCTCTCTTCTGAGAGTAACCTGCTCAGAAATGTTGTGACATTTAGCTGCTCTGCATATAGATCTGAAGTCCTTTTAGTGACAGCAAACCTGTTTGTTTTGTTTTTGTTTTTTAACTTTGTGCACCCCCTGGTTCTAATGCTGGAGACCATCATCATCCTTGTCTCTTTTTCAACATTTTGATAGTTTGCTGTATTATGTAGACTTGTATTGCTCCAGAAATGATCTTACTAGATTTCTGATTTGTACTCTCTTCCTTTCTCTGTATCCCACTGCTTGCTTATTGTAGTCTAACTACTGCCCGATATCAAGCTGATAGTGCTTCATTTTTCTCTACACTACTGTCCTCTGATCAGTGTGTTGAATCTTGTAACCACTTAAGGTATAACTCAATGATCACTAACAAGGAAAACCCTTTTCCTGTTGACACCTTTTCTGTGTTAGTTTGATCCATCCTATATAGTTTATCTTTAGGAAAATGACTTGAAGTACAAATGGAAATTCTGATTAAAATTTGGTTACTGAAATAGCTGTGATTTAAATCAGTCCACCCTTAACAAAGCCAATTGTTCAGCAAATAGAACATCACTTTAAGTGATCTTCTAGCTAACCATTTACATTAGCCTAGCAGGTACTGTGCCAACAGTCTCTTGTTTAATCTATATTTCCATTATTTACTTACTAAGGAAAGCATGGTACCTCTTTTTTGAGTTTTTGCTGACACTAACACACCAGTCTTCTCCCCTTAACATGTTTCCTTTTGTTCATGATAGTTGATTCTAGAATCTTCTCAATGTCGAAATTTAGGCTCACAGGTTTATGGGCTTCTGGTGCTTTCCCTGGTGTCTTTCTCTTTAAATATGGGTCTCATGTTAGTATCTCACCAGTGTCTAGTGGGCTCCAAACACCTCCACTCTTGAGAGGTTTTTATTTGGCCTTCTTTCAGATGGCTTAGATGCCATCCATCCAGTACAGTTTCTTTACCTTTTCTGAGGTTTTAGTGTTCAAGGTGTGAGAAATTTCTGTTGCTGGCATGTTTCTCTCCCTCTTAGTGAGCACTGGGACAAAGAAATCAAACAATTTTCCCATAGAATCGTGAGGAAACCTCTTGATTAGCCTAATAAGTAAGGCTATGTTTTAGTAAGTCATGGACAGATTACAAGCAGTAAACAAATTCATGGCCCATGACTTGTACAATATACGCCTGACTAAATCTTGGGGGGTGCTTAGACAGGTTGTGCAGCCTGGCTCTGCGCTTCCCTAGAAGTGGTGACATCCCCCTCCCTCGCTCCTAGGTGGAGGCGCCTCTGTGCGTTGCCTCCACCCCGAGTGTCAGCTCCAATTGGCTGGGACCTATGGCCAAAGGGAGCTGTAGGGGGCCGTGCCAGCAGGCAGAGGCAGCATGCAGAAGTGCCTCTGCCTAGAAGCTGAGGGATGTTGCTACTTCTGGGGAGTTATTCCTCCCCCATGAGAGCAGCAGAGTGTCTTGTGGCACCTTATAGACTAACAGACGTTTTGGAACATGAGCTTTCGTGGGTCAATACCCACTTCGTCAGACACAGCGTCTGACGAAGTGGGTATTCACCCACGAAAGCTCACGCTCCAAAATGTCTGTTAGTCTATAAGGTGCCACAAGACACTCTGCTGCTTTTACAGATCCAGACTAACACAGCTACCCCTCTGATACTCCCCCATGAGGTAAGCGCTGCCCAGAGCCCTCACCCCTTCCTACAACTGAGTCCCCTTCTTCCCCCCCCCCCAACTCCTGCTGCTGCTGGGAAAGGGGAGCATGGTGGCCCGAGACTGCCCCAGCAGCAAGTAGCCTGTGCAGCTGGCCCTGGGATTGCCCAAGCTGCTCAGGTGCCCCCCGGGTCAGCCATACCAGCTGCTGCAGAAGTCCCGAAGGTCCCGGAAAGTCACAGAATCTGTGACTTCCATGACCTCCATGATAAACTTGCAGCCTTACTAATAAATGATTGATTGTCTTATGACTTGAATATTTGATTAAACTTGCACCTAGCATTCAACTCTGCAACAATATTTGCATATCCTCAAAAAGGCAAAAAAACTCTTACCACCAGATGCTTTTCTCTTGATACCCCAAGGTCCTGTGTTTGTGATAACATCTCCCACTGATTCTTATAAAACAAAAATAAAGTATTCTATGAACAAATATACTTTTAGAGGTGTTCTAAAAACAGACAAACCAAAAAAGTCTTTGATATGTAAGTAATGTTTAGAGAAGGTGGCTTAGAGCAGCAACTGGAATGTCCTGGACAGATTAGGTGCCATGAGAAAGTATGTTTGCTTTCACAAATCCAGTGCCTGAAATCAAATGAGCTTTGCTACAAAGTTATCACATGTCGGTACTCCTTTCTGGTGCTGACCTGAGAGACAGCCATGAGTTGACACTGGTGTAAGACTTCATTACGTTCTCAAATGATTCATTGTCAAATTATAGCAGTACATTTTTTCTTCAATGCAAGTTTGTGAAGACCACATTAGAATTCCAAAATGAAAGCAATATCTTTAAATGTTTTTAATAAACAGTATAACTTGAGGTTGATTCAGTTTATGAAGTAGGTAATAATTACATCTGGGCTAAAATATAATCCTAGCCAGCGATGTGTATCAGCCCATGACATAGCTATTATCAGATTAATGGGGAGCACTTTTTACTATATAGAAACGGGCTCCCTGGTCTTTACACCTTCATTTTGCTTGGATATGATAAAGCCTATGCTCTTATTTGCTACTGCTCTTAGAATTCACCATCTATATAATTTTACAAAACGTGTCTGACCATCTCTACGACTTGTCACTTGAACTAACTCCAATGCTCAGTGTCAAAGAGAGCAGAAAATTGTCATGTTTATAAATAGAGTGGTGTTTTCACTATTGGTCTAATACCTGATATGAGATTAGAACTTTCACATCCCCAGCTAGATGCAACTAGAGGTTGTCTTCTGAAGATGCAATCAACTTCATCGTAAAACCTCATCTTTCGTCTGGGATTGCCAAGATGATTGTTTTCTTTCTGCAGTGCGCGGTATTCATATTTTAAATTCTTGTACTTTGTGCGACACTGCTTCCAGTCTCTGTCTATGCCAAATTTCATTAACCTTCTGGCAATCTCCTCAAAGATTTCTTTATTTCGTGTTGCTCCTTCAAGCATTTGTTGTATCTTCTCATCTGACCATATATTTATCAGAGCTCTGACTTCATTATCACTCCAGTGTTTTCCTGCTCCTGTATCATGAACTGTAATAACCCTAAAGTGATTCTGTGCTTCATCCAAAGGAATTAAATTGTCTGAAAATATGAATGAAACAAATAACTGAGGATTGCAGAATACACACAAATAAAAGTATATCCGTAACTAAACTTTATTCAGTCATGGAGTGTGGAGTGAATTAACATTTGAACTAGGGTTTCTGAATAGGTTGTCAGGAAGAACTCTGGGACTTTAAAGGTGTATATGTTGCAATAATATATGGGAAAGGTTCAGTCATGCATGCAAAAGTATTTTTCTGCAAATAAAACCTAAGTTGCCTTCAAATGGCAACAGAATTCTGTCTGTTTTATTGTTGCAATGTATTAGTTAACTTTAAAACATTAGTATCAAAGCTGTACAGAGAGTAGCAATTAGAGTTCAAGCATAAACAGCAACGTCTGTATCAGCAATAAGAATACTTTCATATTAACTTTAGAAGTAGAAAGGGATGTACTAGTACAAAAGCATCATGAAGACGAAAACTCTAGCAGGCAGAGACGCTAGATGAGCAAAAACTCAGTATCTAGATGTTTCCTAGTGTCTGGGTGGTGACATCAATCGTAAATTGGGTATAGAGCAAAGTGTGAGTGTAAGTTCGAACACCAAGAAGTATGTTTTGCTACTGTATGGGAACAAGTACTGTATGAAATAAATTTAAAGGTTAGTGTTTAAGATTCTGAACCTAATTCTTAGGTATTTGGGAAGTCAGTGTAACTGTCTGAATAGAAGTGTAACATAATACCCTACTTTTTCACCTTGTATCTAATGAACTGCAGAGTTTTGGATATACTGCAGAATGAGGCCAGTGAGGAAAGCTAGAAAGAGACTTTTTTAATGATTGTCAGGAAAGCTGTATTTTTGGAGCTGGTGCAGTTGAAGATCTACGTAATTTAAGATTAAACTACTAAGAGTGACAGAATTTTACTATAGTTCAATATGAGTGGGAAATAATATATTTAAAGAAAACAACAATGGGACAGTCCAGCAAATTACATAAGCAGAAGCTTAACTGCAGACATGGGAATAGTTCTTTCAGCTTCAATGGCCTGTTAAGAGTGTGCTTATGTAATTTGTTGGAATGTGACCTCTGTTCATAGTGATTGTGTGGTAGGAGCTCTCTCTGGTGCCCGTACAGAAAGTACCTATATGCACTATGACTCTGTTCTAGCAGTTCTTACTGCTAGAACAGAGCCTAGTGTGCAGACAGTGCTCCTGCCCCACTGAGTAGAGTTGGTATAGGGACTGCTACTCAGTAAATCAAGGTATTGGAGGCCATTTCAGGGGGGTTCAAACCCAATAGCTGCCACCAGGATCCAGTCTGGAGGCTCCGAGCATACATACTAGAGAACATGAAGGGATTGTCGTTCCTACCATGATTATAGATGCACCCAAACTTTAGTGAAAAACACATTTTTGTCTCGAGTGTAGATTAGATGATTTCACTTCAATTAACTCGAGACTGTACTGATAGAACAATAGTTGATCTAATTAAAACCTTAAAATGGGAGCAATGGTTTACAAGATGAATGTACACATTTTACCTCCGTGTATAATCAAGACAAGTGTTTTGGTAGCTAAAAGTTTACTATGTCTCTCTCTGACAGTTGAATTTTATCCACAGCTGAATTGAAGTAGGTAATAAACAATGTCAGCTGGAATCCACAGTAGAGATCAGATTTACCTTTTTTTAAACTGAGATATGTATAATTAGACACTTACCTGTCGCAGTTATCTGTTTCACTACTGATGGGCCAGGTATATCCTCTGAAGTAGTGCTTATAGAATCATCATCTAGAAAAAAATGCAGTTTTATGTTAAATCTGTTGATATGTGAATTGCATATATTCTCCCCACATTTGCAGATCCATAATAACTTTAATTAAAAAGATTGTAGTAACATTTAACACTTAGGCAAACTGGTTGAGACAGCTGTATCTCACCTTTCAGAAAAAATAATCAGAATTAAGCTAAGACTGGTTTTTCTTAGCCAACGGATCTCCCCAGTACTCGGCAATTCAAAATATTGCCAAGCAAATACAAATGTGATGTAAATATAGACTGTATTGTAGCTGTTTTATGCCTCCCTTCTCATTCTGTATAACAGCTATATATTATACACATTACAAGTTACTTAGCACGAGAACTCTGTTATGTTTGGTTTATAAAATGGACAGAAGTGCCAGAGCCACTGACTTGATGAAGCAACCATCTCATGATTATGACCTTTTACAATTAACCTGTACAGTTCTAATTATTAGCTAGAGGTGGTCTAGTGGTTAGGGCACTAGCCTGGTAATGGTGCTCCACCACACACTTCCTGTGTGCCCTTGGGCAAGTCACTTAGTCTCTCTGTCCCTCAGTATCTTTTCCTATAAAACAGAAGTAATTGTACTTCTCAGAGGGGTGTTGTAAGGATAAATATATTAACCTTAATGAAGCACTGTAATATCTCAGTAATGGGGCCCAGATAAGTACCTTAGGCTCAGAGGTCTTCCGGGGGTGCATCAACTCATCTAGATATTTGCCTAGTTTTACAACAGGCTACATTAAAAAGTATTAGCAAAGTCAGTACAAACTAAAATTTCATAGATATGGATTTGTTTATACTGCTCTGTAGACTATACACTGAAATGTAAGTATAATATTTATATTTTGATTTATTTTATAATTACTGAAAAATTGCTTACTTTCACATTTTTGTCATATAATCGTGCTGTGTCATGTTTTTGTGGTTATATCTGTTTTTTGTAAGTTTTTAAGTGAGGTGAAACTGGTGAGTACACAAGACAAATCAGACTCTTGAAAGGGGTACAATAGTCTGGAAAGGTTGAGAGCCATTGCCTTAGGTGGTATCTTCACTGTCAAAAAAACTACATTTGTGTTTGTTTTTTTACATAAAGATAGCCAACTCAAGATAACTCTTAATCTCTGAAGTCATAATCCTAATATTATTCGTCTGTCCTTGAAGGAGGATAGCATGGCTGTCTGTCAGTCCTTCTCTTCCCCCTCCTCTCCCCCCTATCACCTAGGATTTATCTTGATGTAGCTAGTTGAGGTACAAACTACCTTTGCCTTGTCTCCACAACAACTTTTTTGCTATGAAGACAAAGCCTTTGATAGACAGCTAGCCATGTTATCCTACTTCAAGGAAAGATGTGTGGGAGTATCCAATCCACAATCCCCCCCCCACACACACTATGAATTTTTGTGTCTATTTTAATTAGTTTAATATACTTAAAAATGTTGTTAAAAATATCAGGATTGTGTCCTCTCGTTTGTTTTTTTTTCTTTTCTTCAAAGGGGTATGTGCTTTTTATGGTTTTGTTTTCATTGTTGTTCTTTCACACTGCAAGTGTGGATCCTGTCTACCCTATATTTACTGGAGGATTCAATGGACAGTTGAAAAATATTAGGATTATGTCTTTAAAAATTTAACTGAGAGATGTGACTTTAACTTAAATGGTTTAAACTCTTTTAAAGGGCTTCTTTAATGCAGTGGGGTGATATGGTTATCAAGTAGGGATTGTTGTTTGGTTTTTCACAGGTGCTGAATCCCAATGGTGCTTTCACTAGAGTGAAATTAGTAGAGTTCCATCAATAGGGGGGAGGGATAGCTCAGTGGTTTGAGCATTGGCCTGCTAAACCCAGGGTTGAGAGTTCAGTGCTTGAGGGGGCCATTTGGGGATGGGTCCTGCTTTGAACAGGGGCTTGGACTAGATGATCTCTTGAGGTCTCTTCCAACCCTAATAATCTGTGATATCTGTGACAGATGGAATGATTTTTGTGTCCCTTTGGAGGGAGCCATGTTCAGCCTGCTTCAGTCGAAGGGAAAGATTCTAATGTAGGGCTTTATTGATACCTTATGCATACTTGTTCCGTTAATACAGATTTGCATTCTGTATAGTACATAAACATCTATTAAATAGTAATAAAAATAAAAAGTTAAAAGTTTTAAGCTTGGTTAAGAATCTTCAGAATTCTTGACAACATCAGTATTCCTCAAAACCCAAGTCTTATGACACAAGACTCCCCCCCCCCCCCCCCGTTAAGGTTTTTATGTAAACAGTTTGACTTCTTCACTTTTACTGCCCAGTGGGAGTTTTGTGTCTGACTTCAGTAGAGCTAGGATTTCACCCTTTCTGAGGTTTCAGAGTCTGGAGGAAGGTTGAGTTATTTCTCCTCTTTCCTTGTTTCTGGATACTTAGATGTCTTAGACCACTTGGATTTTTAATGAAGGACAGAACTATGTGTACTGTTGTAAACATAAGATCACTAGTAAATAAGCATGACTTTATTGGATGCAGTCACGATAAGTGAGATAACGTTAATTACTATACATGTAAATTAGTTAACTGGGATGATATGTTGCTGATTTTTATTAGGGAACAAGCTTGTTTAAAATTGCGCGATGCTCCCTTATAACATTGTTTGGCAGCTGCCTGCTTTGTCCACTGCTTGCAGGACTCTCTGGAAGAGCTTCCCCTCCTTGTGGTGATTAGAACCGGGGGGGCAGCAGCTCCCCTAAATTCCCTGTAAGGTATGTGGCTTGGTAGCTGCCCAGCAGCAGTTCAGGTGGCCCTCCCCTCACTGCCCTGTTGCTTCTGCCCTGCCTTTTGCCTTGGAGTTGCTCCCAGGAGATTCCTGCTTGCTGGGGGATGGTGGGAGAGGCAGGCTTATATGAGGATGTCCCCCTGCTCCTGGCCCCTCTCCCAGCTCCTTGGCCCCTCTCCACAAAGTGGAGGAGGGGAACAAGGCTCAGACAGAAAAGGAGGGAGCTTGCTTCCTGTCTGAACTAGCTGATCTGCTTAAAAGGGCAGCATACTTGAAGTATAGGGGGTCAGAGTACTTAAAGGAGAAATGCACATCTCTCTCTCATGCACGCACCCCCGAGACTTTGGAAAGTCAGCACCTGTGCAGCCATGAATGTGCTATCAGGAGGAGAGAGTGGTGCGCTCCAGCTGGATAGTGTGGGCTCCTCATCATGTTCAGTTTTTTCAGGGAAGTGTTTGCAGCTACTGCCCAGCATCTATTGTTTCCTCCCTCCTGCCTCAGTCCATGCTGCCTTGTAGAGTGTGAGGCTACATTAATAGCGTATTAACCCTTGAGGGCTCAGCTGAGTGCTAGTCCATCATTTAGTAGCAAGGCATTCCCTGGGAAATATTCCACCCTCTTACTCCACCATCTCAACCAAGCATCACAATCATTCATTGCTGTGTACAATATTACATTGTTTAAAACTTATACTATATATGTATATAATATCTTTTGTCAGGCAAAAAAAAAATCCCTGGAACCTAACTCCCCAATTTACATTGGATGCGCTTAAGAATTCATTTCCCCATAACATCGTTTCGCATAAAGTTGCATTTTTCAGGAACATAACTACAACGTTAAGTGAGGAGTTACTGTAGAATAGTACTTAGCAGTTATGCAGCTCTTTTTACCTTCATTGTATTTTGAAAGGATTTTACAAATATTTATATCTTCATAATACACCTAATTGTAAATTTTATAGAAAGGCAAACTGAGATTCAGAAATTTATATTTCATGCCATAAACCAACCAGTAATTATCTCATTACAAAAATTTAGCAAATTATTCCATAATTGTCCTTTATGGGAATCTTTGCACTTTCCTCTGAAATCTACTGTTGAAGATATGATCCTGAACCAGAGGACCACAGGTCTGATTCATATGGTGATTCATAAGCTTTTAAGTGACTGTCCAAGGCAACCCAGTGAGTCAGGGATAGGAATTCCTGCATTCTAATCCCATCTCTAACTCCTAGTTCCAGGCTCGTTCCTCTTAACCATGTTGTGTTTAATCTATTTGTGCACTGCTGTCTTTAAGTGATTCATATTCTGGAATGGATATTACATGACTGGAACAGAGAACCAATTGATTCGCATAGTACACAAACGAAAGTATTCACATATCTTATTATTCATAGTATCATTCTACATGAAAAGTTCTTGCTGCATTCATGTGACCTGGTTGTGTGTCTGAATCTAGATGGATGTTGTTTTGTTCTGATCTCAATATAGTTTTGTCTCCCCCATACAACGTCACCTTCATAGAATTGCTTTGTAGTTCTGGTTGTTGTAGAAATCATAGAAATGTAGTACTGGAAGGGATCTTGCTAGGTCATCTAATCCATTCCCCTGCACCGAGGCAGGACTAAATATTATATAAACTATCCCTGACAGGTGTTTGTGTAACCTTTTCTTAACCTCCAGTGACTGAGATTCTACAACCTCTAGGTAAATTGTTCTTGTGCTTAACTATGCTTACAATTACTAGGAAAAACTTACTGTCTAACTTAAATCTTTCTTGCTGCAATTTAAACCCATTACTTCTTGTCCTGTCCTCAGTGATTAAGGAAGACTATTTATTACCTTCCTCATTATAACAATTTTTTCTGTACTTGAAGACTATATCAGGTTTTCCCCCCTCGGTCTTCTCTTCTCCAGACTGAAACAATTGGGTTTGTTTTAATCTTTTTCTCCTAGGTCATGTTTTCTAGACCTGTGAACATTGTGGTGTAAACCTGTGGTATCTTAGCGCATTTTGATGCAGTGTGGGAGACCCGTAGATTCCAGATAACCCTTGTACCCTTTTATCCCAAATGTGACTTAGTTTTGTCCTTAATGACTTCTATGCTCATTGATTCTGAAACATCAGTATTTCTAGTCTACTTCCATGACACTGTTTGCAAATCTGTTTTGAATTAAGCATTTGAGAAAAAAATGGCCTGACATGAGATTCATTTATATAAGTGATCTGAATTAAATTTCTTATTAAAATAATTCACAACATCTCTGTTGCAATTGGATAGTGATCATACATACATCTCTTAAAAGAACTGTGGTAGCATAAAATGCTTTGAAAAGCCTGAATAGACTTAAAATGGCAACTTTTGTTGAGTGGCAGCTATTTTAGGTGCTTGGCCAATACTTCCTATTATTTGGATAAAATAAGATGGTATTTGTTTGCACATCAAATACAAAAAGTATTTTTTATATCCAACATAGTACTGTAAAGTGTAAGTGTTCCTTTTTAATTAATTCTTGATTTGTAAATTAGCATGTTTAGAGGAATCTTGTGTACGTACAACTAAATGGTGAGATAAAACAAGAACTGTATTTGTGCTACTGAACCCTTTAAGAATGTTAACTTGACTTCACAGAACAGTATATTTCGCCACTAAAATGAGATATACTTCCAAGATCATTATGGAAAACTCTTAACTTACCTATGTCAATTGTCTCTTTCTTTATATGTGTAGAAGCCAAGTCTTCTGGGGAGAAATTAATGAAGCCCTCTTTATCTTCAGGGATTTCTGTATGAATTCACATAATTATTAATTCACTGTCATAATTTATGTTTTAAACATAACCACTCTCACACCAGAGCTTCTGTAACAGCAAATTCATGCTGTTGGAGTAATAACTCTCATTGTTAATTCACTTAAATGTTTCGTTCTCTTGGACTGTTGGCTAAAAAATCTGATGGCAATACTTTCAAACAAACCTGGGATATCCTTAAAAAAAATTCTTCTAGTTAGAATAAATACCATGTGATTTCTAATTGGTCAGTTTAAGTGTGGGAATGGAATTGCCATCAATGAATTTTTTACATGGTAAGCTCTTTGGGGGAGCAACTATTTTTTACTATGTGTTTGTACAGTGCCAATGGGACCCCGATCTCATTTGGGGCCTCTAGGTACTACAGTAACACAAATAAAATAATAATGTACTGACAATGGCATGTGTGCATTTTATAGGGTGGCAATATAGTGATTCTGGTAAAGGATCTGGTACAATGACTTCCATGGACTGATTTCATGGGCATTGAATTTGACTGAAAAAGTGCAAGAAATGCATAGTCTGCCTTCTCAGTGGTAGTGCATTGTGATGCCATGTTCACAGTGTATCTGCAATGAAAGACTGACAGTAGAGGAGAATGCTACACTCACAATCCACAAACAAGACATATTCTAAAAAAGTGCCATTTGTTTACATTGTGCTACCATGACTTGCCTTTTTCTCTGCTGGCTACTGCTGACATGCTTCTAAGCTTTTTCTCTGGGATAGGGAGGAGTGCTTGTCTCCCATTTAATTGGTTCTCCTCCATTTGGTGGCACTCCCTTTGTGACTGGCAAATGAGGCAAGAATTTATTTGTACCCTTATTATGCAGCTGGAGAAACTGGTAGAGAGAGGGTAAAAGCGCGAGGCTGTACAAAGGGTCAGTGGCTGCCTTCTAGGCCTGTACTCAGTCCATTGGAAAACATGGCCATTAAACATTATTCAACAAAATGTGATCTGTAGCTTTAACAAGTTATTAAAAATGTACTAAAATCAATGTGGACTTGTTTTTGCTTTTGTCAATTGTTGCTTTGCTTTAGCCTTCTGTACAACATTAACATCATAATGCTCAAGAATCTAAACATTAACATCATAATGAACCAAGAATCTAAACCATTTCAGCTCTTTTTCGGAAATTACTTTTAAAAGTTTAGCAAAGGCACTCTGGGTATGTCTGCATGGCTGTTGGAAGGGAGCCTTTCAGCCTGGGCAGACAAATATAGCGGTTTGGATGTTGCAGCTCTGGTTAGCCAACGGAGCTCAAACCTACGGGGTCAGGTAGGCTTGAAAGTCTGAGTTATTGCCCAAGCCATAGTGTCAACCCCCTCTGTCAACCCCCCCCCTCCCTTTCCCCCCCCCCACATTCTAGCAAGTCTGTCTACCCGGGCTGGGAGTGTCTCTCTCAACTGCAGTGTAGCCACAGACTTTAAGACCCCATCTACACAGAGCAAACATCAAGCACAGTCTTTTACCTTAGTTCTAATATGCCTTGGCTCCATCAGCACTGGTTAGTCAAACCAAGTTATGAGCATTTGCCAATAGCCACATTCAGTCTCTACTTTATGCATGACTGGCTTGGTATGCAGCAAGACAGTTTGCTGTGTGTTCACTGGGGATTAGAGCAGTGTAGTAGCAGCTTCTCTAGTCATCTTCTCTATCCCTTCACAGACAACCTCTTTGCATCCCATTTTCTTTGGTTTGTGGGCCGGAATTAGGAGTCTTTTTTTCATAAATTTCAGTCTCATGTTTGTCATCTGTAGCACAAATTGGCTGCCTAAGAACCTGAAGATGTTGAAACTAGAGAACATTGCTGCAGGGTAAGTCCTGAGGAAACTCTTTATTCCTAGATTACCAAGCTTGTAAATTCCTTGCAGCTTTATTTTCTCTGCAAAGTGCTGGGCAAATCTGTGGCTCTGTGTACGTAGCGCTGAGATTCTGTGGATATATGCATTATTTGACTATCTAAGTGACTGAAACAGAAAACATCCATTACTCTTCCAACCCCCCTTTGCTGAAATGCACTACGTTAGGATCCGAAATCTGTATCTGTCACCTGTCTCGCCAAAAGTTCTGAGCACCCAGCAGCAGCCATTCTAAAGAAGCCATTTATTTGGGTGTCTGAGACGTATGGACTTAAACACCTAACTTTAAGCACAGTGTTTTTAAAGTCATGGCTTGGGAACTTATCTCAACAAGACTACCTGCAGATCTGCTTGAACATGCCTTATAGTAAAATCAGACGGGTGGGGGAATCCCTAGGAAGGATGAACTACGAAGTAATATCTCTTTATACTGCTACATTTGTTTGAACCTAGATAACTTGCATAGATCAGTGTTGTTGTTGTTGTTGTTTTTGTTAAAGCATGTTAGGAAGATAGGTGTCTTTGGAAGCTGCTTTTTCTTTTTTTTTCTTTTTTCTTTAACTGATCTTTCATAGAACAAGACTAAGAGAAATAAAATTAAACCAAGCACTTAATATTGTATGGACCTCCTCCATGGCCTTGATAGATGGGTCTATGCAAAATTTGGGGGGGGGTGCGCGCGCACACACAAATAGACTAGTTTTGCCTCTGAGTGAATTCAGTTTCACCCTTTGCATGAGTAGAAGTAATTGGCCCCTCTGAATACATTTCTAGAATGAACCCTGCCTAAAAGTTGTCTAAATATTTATTTTGAGTGATTTTTTTTTTTTTTTTAAGTGTTTGATATGGATTCATGAAAGATATGACTAGTTCATGCCCAGTAGCAGAGTAAGCAAAACTTAACAATGGATTTAGACTCTCCTAAACACTGGTTTCTCAACCTCTGAGTCAGGACCCAAAAGTGGGTCACCAGAATGTTTCAAAGGGTTGTGTGGTAGTTCCTAGTGCCACTCAGCTTTAGTCCAGCTGTTATGATGATGGGAGCCAGAGTAGGCCCTGTGAGCTAGGTCACAACTCCACTCTCACAAATTTAGTCTAGTCATGGGAGTAAGGCCAAACCTGAATGGCGCTGCAACCCCAGAAGTTGCAGTGGCTGGAGTGGGGAGCCAAGGCCAGCCAGCCTCACAGCACAGGAGCTGCCACTGTGAGGTAGGTGCCAGGCAGGACCCAACTCCTCACCCCTGGGGGTGGGGGGTGTCGGGTTGACCAAAACCACTCCAGGGTTTCCACCTCAAGACTATTTTCTGGGTGACACTTTTTTGTAATAAATGCCTTACTGTGGCACCCTCTGCTGGCAAATCCATTGAGATAGCTACTGGAGTGCAAAGGTGAAATAGAGACATTATTAGAAAAAGATGATTAAGTAGCAACTGTAATTTTAGAGGAATTCCTACAAGTAGAGAGATGTGTGGGCTGGTACTTCTAAAAGTATGCACTATTTAGAGACTGTACTTTACTTTTCGGGTGGGGGGTGGGGAGATAAATTGAGAACCCTCAACTAATTTGTAGTAATGTTGAAATGGGCACTGAGGCAGTTAGACCAGGATTTTGACTAACACTATTTCATTTTCCTCTTGCAATAAAGTTAGATATTACTCACTTCTAAGCTTATGACTCAGATTCCTATCTAGAAAATTCAGGTATACATCAGACTTCAAAAGGGGTATGTGTATGTCATAATTAGGAAGATGCCCTGATGTAACTATCTGATGGAAGGTTAACTGAATTTCCATATTTTTGTGAATATAGAGTGCAATATTAACCTTCTTTGCAAGTGTAATTTTTTTTTTAAACTGCAACATCTGAGTCTGTCCAATAATCATGCCTATCTGATGCACACAATCTTTTGGTAATGTTCTGCAGAGTATGGAGTATTTGTAAAGGACCAGTGGCAGATTCTCAGCTCGTGAAAATTTGTCCTAGATCTATTGATTTTAATATTGCTGGGACAACTTATACTAGCTGAGGAGCCCTCTGTGTTCACTACGTCATTCATTGTTCATCAGTAAGAATAAGATTTATGTCATGGATTCTGTGACTTTCAGAGACCTCTGTGATATTTTCCACATCAGCCCTGGGGTGGTGGGACTGGAGCTCATGGGCTGCAGAGCTCTCAGCTGCTGCATGTGCTGGACTCCTCATTGCAGCAGGGCTGTGGTTTCAGTCCTCCCCTGTCAGCCCCCTTTTCCCCCATTATTTTTAGTAAAAGTCAGAGACAGGGCACGGGCTTCTGTGAATTTTTATTTATCGTGCTCAAGCTGTCTGTGACTTACTAAAAATAACAGTGGCGAAGTCTTAATCTTATTCATCAACATAGGAATCTATGAAGTACTGGAGCTTCAACCATCAGTTTCTCACTATACGTTCATTTTGAAAATATCAAAAGGTATTACTACAAACATAATAAAATCATGGAGGTCTTTTGTAGTGTCAAAATCATTCTTCTTTTTCCCACCCCATTTCATTAGCAAAGTAACCATAAAAACGTAAGCGGTATTATCTTCTGTATTTAGAATGATTAAACTCCTTTCTTATTTGAACTGGGGAAGTGCAGGACAGAATTATTTTCTGGAATAAGAAACTGTGTGCAAAGTGTCATCCAAGAGGTGTTTTTAGCAGAGTTACACTTGAAAACCGTAGTTTTTGAAATGTCAATGCTCACTTAATCACAGTTCTGCCAAACTACAAAATTTCATTCTGTTTAAGGGCTAATCACTGGAGAAAACTACTAGTCCTTCTTACAAACTGTTACAGGAATATATAGGTTTTTAAAAATATATTTTTAAAATGGCAATGACTAAGGTAACCTACATACACGTTACATAAAACAAACCACTACATTTAAAAAAAAAAGATTGTGAAGTCAAGCACTGAAAAGTTAAGAAATGCCAGAATTAAGATTGTTTTTGCAACCTTAATTAAGTCGCTGTGTGTGTGTGCATTATGATACAATGGTTACTTGGCATGGAAAATTTCAGCCCAAAAGGTTAAAGTTGGCAAAGTTTTTTGGTCTCCTAATGGGAAGTATAACTTAATTATATGTGGCACTACCAGCTCTACCTATAATTCCCTTATCCTTTGGGTTCATACATTCAGATAACATAACATCAGCAACTTTACACATTTTACAAATAGCCTTAACTCTGATCCACAAGAACTATTCTTTCTTTCTCTCGCTCTCTCTCTATCTCAAATTAGATTTTATGGGAAATGACATGACTGCCTGTTTTTTCCTTCCCTTAGAATGTGAGCATGCTGTTTGTCATGGGGATCTGTAAAGGGTGTAATTATGTGCTTTTATTACACAGGCAGAATTTTAGTGATTTTAAATTAAGAGTGCAGTTCTCTGTCATTGATAGCTGGGCAAGAGCAATGCTGTCCAGTAGACGTGAGATTACTTCTTGTGATTAATCAGATGCTCTATCACTTACTTGTCTCATCTTTCCCTCTTGGTACATGTGAAGCTGCCAGATTCTCTGAAGTAGTGGTTACAGAAACCTCATCTGTCAAATTTAAATTTGACATTTAAAACTTTTTGAGAATACTCTGCTTAGAGGCTGAATACTGTGCTTAAGGCTGCCAAAGGAGGTCATGGAGTTTCCTTTGCTGGAAATATTCAAAGCAATAAAAAGGCATTCCCACATCTTTCCAGTTAGGTGTTAAGCTTCCCCTTCCCCTCTGCTAGACAATATTTAATCCTGAATCTTTGCAAAGAATATGTGAGTATAGAGTACTGTAAGAAGCTTATGATGTATTTTGTGTTTTTATGAGATTTTGACCTCTTTTCTCTAATTTTACATGAATGTTAATCAAGATACCATACTTTTGTTATACCATAGCATATAATAATTCCGAATCTTGGACTGACAGGGTTTATGTAAAACACAAAGAAATAATGGTAAATTCCATTTGACTCACCTAAACTGATATCCTCTTCTTCTTTTATATGTGTGGCACCTAGTTCTTCTAAAAGATTGCTTACAGACTTGTCTTCATTGAATTTGTCAGGGAGCACTATAAATGTATAATGCATACTGAATTAATGAAAAGCATAGATGTCATTAGATAAGGTGCTGGCATTCTCTTCTACTTAAGATTTGTAGGCCTTTATGTTGTCCAACTAATGTTTCAGAATATCTCTCCAGTGGTTTTTAGATATAAATTGGCTTACTAAATTAAGGATTTTATGTAAAATAGGAACTTTTATTTACCTGTGTTAGAAACTTTCTCTGTATGTGTGACCTGTAGATCTTCTGACATATTACTAACAGAATCCTCTTCACCTGTGTCTCCAGGTATTCCTGGGTGAATAATGTATTGAATTAGGGCAACACATTTTGCAATAATTCTGTAGTTACGGAAGTTTTACTTTACCTTTTTACAGGTTATTTAATTTGTTAAAAATCAAAATGAAAAAGGGCCTAAAACAGGCTTGTAGGTACGCTTGACGAATACTTGATCTTAGCCAAAAGGCTGAGAAGCGAAACAAAAAATCCTGTGAATTACAGATCCAGCAATTTCACTCAATATTGCTAGCCAACAATGACAAAAGAGAAAATAAACACAGATCCTACCACCATTCCACTCACAAACTTCACAATTCTTCCTCTTTTACAAAGCTTGGAAGACTAGACAAGTATTGCAATTTGTCCTAAAGGTCGACAGATTTAGACTCTTTTTGGACCGAAGGAGGAAACAAGCTCAAAAGTTGAGAGGGGTGGCATTGTTAACTAGATCAGTGGCGCTCAACCTTTCCAGGAGTCTGATTTGCCTTGGGTACCCCAGAGTTTCACCTCAACTAAAAACAACTTGCTTACAAAATCAGACATAAAAATACAAAATTGTCACAGCATGCTATTACTGAAAAATTGCTTGCTTTCATTTTTTGCCATATAATAAAATCAATTGGAATATAAATATTGTATTTGCATTTCAATGTATGGTGTATATAGATCAGTATAAACAAGTAGTCATCTGTATGGAAAATTTTAGTTTGTACTGCCTTTTTATGTAGCCTGTTGTAAAACTAGACATATTTAAATGAGTTGCTATACCTACTGGAATACCTCTATGTAATCCCCATGGTATGTTGAGAACCTCTGAACTAGATCATGGACTGGTCTTCATCTTTCAGGGTATATCTACACTTCAATTAAAAACCCATTGATGGCCGATACCAGCTGACTTGATCTTGGGCTGCAGGGCTGTTTAACTGCAGTATAAACGTTCCCCAGGCGCTAGCCTGAGTCTGAATATCTACACTTTAATTATACAACCCCACAAGCCTGAGCCCAGCTGGCATGGGTTAGCCATGGGTGTTTAATTGCAGTTTAGACATACTCACATTGGTGCAAGAACAGACTCATCTGCTCTGTGTGTGTGTGTGTGTGTGTGTGTGTGTGTATGTATAAAATATATATACACATACAACTCCAACTTCTCTACCACTTTTCAAGTATCCTTTGAAAACATTCTTTTCTCCCTTGCCTTTATGCATCTTAGTTTCTCAATCCTTTTTATATAACAGGAGGTAATTAGCTATTATGAAAAGTTACCATACGTAGTAAGATAATGTTTTATAAGTAGACAAACTGCCATGCTTCCGTTCAGCATTTAGTTTTTTTAAACGTTTAAATACAGTGTACTTTCTTTAAATGTCACATCAGTGCTAGGAAACTAATAATTGTAAATAATGTTTTTATAGCGAAGTTCTTACCTAAGGAGTCTTTTTCTGTTTTAGCTTCTATCCATTCTGTAAGCCTTTCACCTTCTTCATTATCTGATTTGCTTGATTGCTGTCCGGTGTTGTGTCCCAGAATGGCATCCAGTTCATTAAAAAATTTCATACTTTTACTTGTATTCCCTGAGTCTTGAGCATTTTTTATGTTTTTGTATTCATGTTTTAAGTTTTTATACTTTGTTCTGCACTGCTTCCAGTCCCTTTCAATTCCAAATTTTTGAAGCCTAGTAGCAACCTGTTCAAATATTCTTTTATTTCTCACTGTCACTTCAAGTTGTTGCTGGATGTTTTTGTCTGACCAGATATGTATTAGAGCTCTGACTTCATTGACAGTCCAATGTTTTCCTCCTTCGTTTGCTACTGTTGGAATAAAAGGTGGATTTTTGGACGTCTGTAATATTGATGTTGGGTTACCTACATCAGGTGGGGTGGGGGAGAGACACAGGTATGGGTTACCTACGTGGGGTGGGGTGGGGTAGGGTAGAGGATGCCAGAGAGAATGAGAGTGAAGGAAAATATTTTATTCTTTTCTTCACTTTTTTTTATTCACAACATTGGAGAAAATATAGAAATAAAATCAAGGTATCAAACAAAGCTGTTAATGACAAAACTGTATCTTCTGCCTTGTAAAGACAGTAATATAATTAAACCAAAATGCACTAACTCGAGAGAGAGAGAGAGAGAGTTGTGGGTTTGTTTGTTTGGTTTTTTTTTGCTGCCCTCCACCTCCAAAAAAAATTAACTTAAGTTGAATACTTTTGGGATGACATATTTGCTGTTACTAGTACTTTATGATGTAGTGCTTTACATTTTCATCCTGATCTGAAAGTGCTGTAAAAACACTAATTAATAAACTAGGCCTCATTCTCACTAACATTTTTACATCTGCTTAGCTTTATGCACACATGTAATTCCTTTGGGTTTGCACAGGTGCACAAAATTAAGTATATGTAAGGATTAGTAGAGTCAAAGGCTTAATCCTTGCAAAACAACCCTGTTGGGAGAAACCGAGGCGCACGTTATTTGCCTAAAATCACAAGAACTCAATGGAAGAGGTAGGACTAGAAGCTAATTGTTTATAACTTGAAGCTTTGCATTTCCTCAATACAGTACAATGTAAAAAACTGTGACCAAATTAGAGAACTTACTGTGTATATTAGTAAAAAATATTTTTATCTTATAACTGGTTTAGATAATTTATTTCCTTAATTTGAAATTTTTCAAATTGTACTTTTGCTAGCAACCACTAGTTTTAAATTTTTGGGGAAATTGGGAGGAGAATGCCACAATTTCCTAGTGTGCTAAAATATGTTCTCTTAAAACAATTTAAATTTTTTTTTATTATTTTAGACAGTAGTAGTAAACTCAATTAGGACTTCAGTTTTCTGAACAAATCAGTTTACAAAACTATTTTATTTTGTACTCCATTTGAAACAGTGAAATAGGATTAAGTCTTTCTAATGTTTTTGTAGATTTAGAAAATTATTTTCCTTTTTTTGTTTTCTTAGTGATTTCAATACTTACAGAGAAGTGCAAGCATGGAAGTGTAGAGTAGTTGGCATAAATTTTGCTATCAGTGTGTTTGTGACTTTTTTGCCTTCACAACCATCCCTTTCCAAATGGTAAACCATGCTGTGGTGGTTGGGTACTTCAGTCATTAAGTTCTGTATGGTGGCAAAAATGACCTTTGCTAGCATAGTCTGATTCAGTGACAGATACTTATGTGAATAAACCTATTTGGTGATAAACTTGGTCTAGAGGGAATAGTCATTGGTTTATAGAGACTCATGCACATTCTACTCATAAGGAAGCTTTACTAATAGATAGCATTTCCTCCCTTTTTAATTTTAAGTCGCAAGTCAGAGTCTAGGTACCTCTGCACCTGCTGGCCCATTGATACATTACAGGTGGAGAGGCTACTCCTAGGTGACTTACCAACTAGTCTTTCTACATTTGCCTTAAAGGAGCATAGGATTGTTTGTTTCTTCTGCAGTTGAGTTGAGCACTACAGGAATAA
This sequence comes from Chelonoidis abingdonii, assembly GCF_003597395.2. NCBI lineage: Eukaryota > Metazoa > Chordata > Testudines > Testudinidae > Chelonoidis > Chelonoidis abingdonii. The sequence continues at coordinate 91,238,509 of NC_133773.1, forward strand.
TCACACTGGATCACATAAGAACATAAGAACGGCCATACTGGGTTAGACCAAAGGTCCATCTAGTCCAATATCCTGTCTACCGATAGTGGCCAATGCCAGGTGCCCCAGAGGGAGTGAACCTAATGGGCAATGATCAAGTGATCTCTCTCCTGCCGTCCATCTCCATCCTCTGACAAACAGAGGCTAATAGCCATTTATGGACTTAACCACCATGAATTTATCCAGTTCCCTTTTAGTGAACACCAAAGAAGCTTGAAGAGGTTGCAGCTCAGAATTATTGGAGTTGTCTTGGCAGCAACTGCTTTCTATTTGTATCTTAGATATTTTTAAGTGGCTATCATTTTGCTATCTAAGAGCTAACCATTCCGGCTAGAGAGAGAAATGAAGAAAAGGGCCCAAGATGCAGAATGGGGAAGGTCCTCCATTAACTCTTCACATTCCACAATTCACGACTAAGGAGTATGTCAGTTTGGAGTGATGATTGTTTAGCTTATGCATCTGGCCAACATTTCTATGGGTAAATCAGACTGCATATAAGCTAGACTTCAAGATTTGTATGACTTGAAATTGTTCTGGATTGGATCTCCGTGGGTATGTGGATTGAACATTACTCCAGAATTTTTCATTTAGAAAATGTTGAAATGGGATGCTTTGACAAGTCTGAAACCTTTTTCAAAAACGTTTAAAATAAAAAATTGTCAAAACTGACCCTTTCTCACAAGAAGTTACGGTTTTGAAAAATTAGCATTTTTTATGGAAAAAGTTTCAAAAATTCCCAACCAGCTCTACAAATCTTGTCAATGGGGTGGTTTTGGTAGCACAGTAATTAACAAAGCATACACTGTGAGTTGAGATTTTCATTTATCAGTGCATAAGGCTTAGACTAAATACCTCACAATTTTCAGAGCTAAAGCTTTGCCTAAACTTTCTCACAATAGTACCCTTCCACTCTACTGTATGCAGGAATTTAAAAACAAATCTAGAGAATGAAGAGTGAAGTCATTGTTGTTCCTTTTGAGAGATGCCCAGGTTCTGCAATGATGGGCACCAATAAAAGATAGGGCTTACACCTACTCTGCTATTGCATAGAGGTGGACATAGTAGCAATATGCCCTCCTGAGGGTAATGCTAGGTTTACAGTGGTGTCATTGCACCAGGCCCACACTCAGAAGGGCCCCACTATGGTTGCCAGGCAGGAGCATTGGAAGCTCCCTAGAAGTGGGGGGGGGGGGGGGGGGCACCAGTGCCCGGACCAAGGCTTGCCCTCTGCTTTGCCCTTCCCTTCATGGTCATACCCCCACTCAGCCTCTTCCCTGCAGGCCCTGCCTGGCGTTTGCTCCTCTCTTCTCCTTCTCTTCCCCTCCTGCCCCCCAATTGCTCACCATTAAGGCAGGAAAACAGTCAAGGGGCCATGAACACCTTTCTTTCCCCCCCTCCTCCTTCCAGCACTCCTGTTTCCAGGAGTCCAGTTTTTGCCCAGAAAGTCCGGTCAAAAAGTGGACCTAGCAGTTGACCGGACACTAAAAGTCCAGTTACAGAAGCAACCACAATCAGCCTGCCCACCAGGAGGGTGGGAAGAGTAGCTGCTGCTGCCTGGAGGAGCTGTAGCTCAGCTGGAGAAGAGGACATATGGCCACCAGAGTAATTAATTCTTTTTTCATAGAATATTGGGGTTGGAAGCGACCTCATGAGGTCATCTAGTCCAACCCCCTGCTCAGAGCAGCATCAATCCCTAGACAGATTTTTGCCCCAGATCCCTAAATGACCCCCTCAAGGATTGAACTCTCAACCCTGGGTTTAGCAGGCCAATGGTCAAACCACTGAGACCAGCTTCCAAGGGCCTGGGCCTGGCAGAGTGAGGTAGATACCAGCTCTGTGCTGCCCTGGGGTGGGTTCCTGTATGCCTCCCCCACCATCCACACCATGCTGTGCTTGCTTCTGTACCTGCCTCACTCCAGGGACCACCTTTTACTCCTGCCCTGCCCAGCTGTGCCTGGCCCCTCCCTTACTCCGTGGACTGACCCCCTACCCCTATCTCTTACAATTATTCCCCATGGGGGTCCACAAATATGTTTGGCACCAGGCCCACAAAAGGTTAATCTGGCCCTGCCTGAGGGTCACGATGCCCATAAGGGAATTCTGCCCTGAGAAGGATGACTGTATTCTACTGGGGAGTCATCTTTAGTTTCCAACAAAGGCTTCATAGAAGCCTCACAGAGAGAGGTTGCAAAGTGATGTGTGTCTGCCAGCCCCTGCTGGAGGGGAAGTCTCTGGCCTGGTCTACACTACATGTTTAAATCGATTTAAACAGCGTTAAATCGATTTAACGCTGTACCCGTCCACACTACAACGCTCTTTATATCGATTTCTGTACTCCTCCCCAACGAGAGGAGTAGCGCTAAAATCGATATAAACATATCGGATTAGGGGTAGGGTTTAGTGTGGACGGAAATCGACGTTATTGGCGTCCGGTGCGGTGAGTCCAGTAACAGTGGCACCACGTGCCGCTCTGGGTGACAGCAGTCTGAACCGGCGGATGGCAGCGGGCAGGTAAACAGGAAAAGCCTGCCGACGAACTTTTGAATTTACATTTTTCCTGTTTTGCCCAGCGTGGACTTTCTGGAATCGAGCGACGGGGTGGCGATGCATGTCCCAAATCCAAAATAGTCAAGCGCTTCCAGGCAGTGGGACCGTTATGGGAGATACTTATTGATTGCCTGTTATGGGGAGGACAAATCGTGTTCTATCAAAGCTCCATGTACAGGAAACTATGATATAATGCCAAAGTGTTCGGTAAAAAAATGTACATGGCTATTACAGTGCTGCGTTGACAACGTGCGTGAACGGGAAGCCATGAGACCTCCCAATGTACGCTCAGTCGGGGGAGGGTTACTGGACGACTCCGAGCTATCCCACAGTCCACAAGAAGACACATGTCTCTGAAAAGTCATCATTTGCATTCTGGTCTGATGTTCTGCCCAAGGTCTGTAGTTCAAACACATTGTCTCAGCATGGGTGACGGATCGGTTATTAGCGCCTCAGTTTCTGCTCCCCCCCGCCCCCCCCCCCCCGTGAAAGAAAAAGGGAAAGAAATCGATTTGCTTGACTTCTTTGCTAATGTCACCACTTAGATTGGGTGACTGAAGTGGTGCCTGTTAGACTGCGATGCTGCAGCTAGTGGAGAGCAGGTTTCCGCCTCCTCTCCCGCTCCCGGGTGGTTAGAACTGGTAGCGATATGAGGCTGATAATCCATCGTCGGTTGTCCATTCAGCCCGTGGAGTGCTTTCTGGCTGGGCCTTAGGTGAGTCTGGCCGGGGGCGCCTGGGAATTGCCCGGGGTAAAAATCGCGAATGACGCCTCAGTTAGTTCCAAGTTAGAGTGGTACTAGGAATGGTTGGTAACCGGTTTCTCATAGCAAAACGGTGTGGTGGCTGAGCCTTTCAATCGGAGCCCTCCCTCCGGGTGGTAAAGAAAAGTATTCTGTACTGTCCTGGACTGTCATAGCGCAGCATCCTGGAGCTCCTCTCTCCGCGGCACCGCTGTAATTGGTCCTGCTTTGGATGTCATGAGCCGGCCGGGATGATGGCTGTCCTCCCGTCCTCATTTATAGTTCTCGACTATACATAGTCTTGTTCTGGTATGTCCTGCATCTTTATAACTTCATAGACACAAATGGGGGGGGGGGGCATGAGAACCTGCCATGTAGCCCAGAGGTTGGGGAGGAGGAAGCAACGTGGTGGGGTGTTGGCAGGGGCACCCCCTGTGAATACTTACACGGCTTATTGCAGACTGTGCTCTGATTTACACTGGGTCCTCTAGTACAGTTGCCCCTTATCTAGGCAGGACTGACTCTATTTTTAGACTATAAAGAGAGGATTGACTCGGATCATTCCCAATTTGCTTTCGTGCGCCCGGCTGAATCTCAGCCAGGTGGCACTCTATGATAGCAGCGACGTTAGCAGAGGGGGAGAGATTAACCGTTATCTCGTATTGCCAGTTTACTCTGGCAGTAGCGTTACAGAATGACTGGTAACATCTCTGCTATCAGTGAAAAGGTGCAAATCCTGCTGCGG